>NW_019154106.1:14612454-14706208 GCF_002288905.1 Enhydra lutris kenyoni | reverse complement strand
CTCTGTAAAAAAAAAAAAAAAAAGAATTGATAACACAATATTTCAGTGACATGAAAAAAAACAAAAACAAAAACACACAGAATGTAGCTGATGAGGGATATTTATTTTTGCTAAAATATGCCACTATATCACATAGTACCATGAATTTATTTGCTTAAATTATTCCATAACATTGCATAGAACATTGTAAATTAATTACTATTTTTTGGGGATAAATCTTTTCACACCTTTCCTTCTCCTCATTCATGATCACGCAGCTGAATAATATGAATACATTTTTCTGCTTGGGTTGATCCAGGATCCTGTTAGGAAGGAAATAGTGTTTGTAACTTTCTTGTACTTCTATTTGGGGATGATGTTGAGTAACTTTCTGATTATTACTACTGTCAAGAACAGCTGGATACTCGGGAGTCCAATATACTTCTTCCTTTCCCACCTATCCTAATCTGACATCTGCTTCTGTACTTCCATAGCCCCTAAAATGATTGTGGATGCCTTTTTCAAGAAGACCACTATTGCTTTCAGTGAGTGCTTGGTACATGTCTTTTCATTTCATTTCTTTGGCTGCCTGGGGATCTTCATCCTTATCCTCATGGCTGCTGACCATTATGTGTCCATCTGTAAGCCCCTGCACTACACAACCATCATGAAGCAAGTCTGTGCTGTGCTGGTGGCTATGGCCTGGGTGGAGTCCTCTGTGCATTCTTTAGCTCAGATGTTTCTGGCCTTGAGTTTACCCTTTTGTGGTACCATTGACCAAAGTTTTTGTGACTTTGCAGTCCTTGTTGAATCTTGCCTGAGCAGACACCTATGTGATCAACCTACTCCTGGTGTCCAAATTGGGGCCATTTACCCATTGAGTTCTGTCCGCTGATATGCTCCTATGTTACCATCTTGCATTCACTGAACACCACAGTGCTGAAGGGAGGAGAAAAGCCCTCTTCCACTTCACTGTGGTCATCCTGTATATTTATATACACATGTCCTGCAACCACCTCCCCCATGGATAAGATGATAGCAGTGTTTTATACACTTGGAACAGCTTGCTCAACACTCTGACACTCTGAGGAATGCAGAAGGGAAAGCTATCATAGAAAATTATGCAGCAAGAAGTGGATTTCAGATGACTAAAGATGAAAGGAAGTTTCAAATCTTTTCTTCATAGTTTGGATTTACCTAGAAGTCCATAAAGAATATGATCTTAGGGGTGCCTAGGTGGCTCAGTGAGTTAAGCCTCTGCCTTGGGCTCAGCTCATGATCTCAGGGTCCTGGGATCGAGCCCTACATCTGGCTCTCTGCTCAGCAGGGAGCCTGCTTCCCCCCCTCTCTCTCTGCCTGCCTCTCTGCCTACTTGTGATCTCTGCCTGTCAAATAAATAAATAGAATCTTAAAAAAAAAAAAAGAATATGATCTTAATGTGGTAGAGCTAATAGAATCCTGTCTTTGGACATGAGCACTACTTTCTTCAGGAAAATATCAATATGGACACACACACTGGTGGGGCTTAAGTCAGTTTTATGTAGAGGAATAGACAGCATGAGGTACAAACAGGTTTGTAAGGTCTATAGCCTTAGATGTGCTCTACCATTCTGTCTCTGCCTGTCTTGCCTGCCCTATCGCTTGTGGTTTTGATCTAGACCTTGCCCTGTCCCTCTTCATGTGGCCTCCTGGTGTTCTCTGCTGCTCTGTACCACCCTGAATGTTTGCATCCACAAACTGGAGGCTTTTGCTCTTCCAGTTTCCATTATTAGGCACTTCTGTGTCATTGCAGCTGACCATGAACCTTCAATGTAGTTGTTCTTCCTGACTTAGTAGAAAGTATCAGATTCAAATAATTATAAGAGTTTTATGTTGTAAAAAACACTATGTAATCTAATAATCTCCATTCCAATTCTTGGAGTTATATTCTGAAATCCCTTCTTTTAAAGATTTTTTTTTTTTTAATTTTAGAAAGACAGAGAAAGAGAGAGAGAGAGATAGAAATCTCATGAGCAGGAGTGGGACAGAGGGAGACTCTCAAGCAGACTCCCACTGATCGTGGAGCCTGAGATGGGGATCCCTTGTCACTGAGATCATGATCTGAGCTGAAATCGAGTGTCAGATACTCAACTGACTGAGCCACCCAGGCACCCTTATTTTCTGAAATCTTATGATATGTTTACCTACATTCTTCTAGAACAGAAACTGAACTTGGTGAGAAAATTCATGTTTCTGAGGTAGTTCTTTGATATTAAGAAGGCCTTAGTGGTTGGGTTTATATACCTAGTAGTATTCTTTTGGTAAAATCTACTTTATACTCCTATATTGGTCCCTTCTAATTTTGGGGGTGCTAGGTTTTTTTTTAATCATACCAATGATAATAATTTGTCTATAATATTAATTATTATAATTATAGCTTAGATGACCCAAATTAAGGATGATATATTTATGCAACAGAAGTAGAGTGGATAAGAAGTAGATAATAGTGAATATTAGAATATTAATTACTAAAATAATAAGATAGTCCCAAGGATGATATTTAGCCCTTGAAACAGAAATATTTACATCACAGACATGAATTATAAATTCCTTTTCCTGATAAAGAAAAACATGACATTGTAAAAAAAAAATCACTGGTTTGCAGAAATTCAAGGATAAAGGAGAAGGGGTAAATAGGCAAAACATGAGATATTTTAGGGAAGGGAAACTACTCTGTATGATACTGTAATGGAGGATACATGACATAATGCATATGTCAAAATCCATAAAACTTGGTAACACCAAGAGTAAATCCTAATGTAAGCTGTGGACCTTAAGAATACTGTACCCTTAAGAATACTGTACCCACTACTCAGTAGTGGTGAGAAATGTACGACCCCACTGCAAGATGTCAGAGAACAGAAATTGTGAGGAGCATAGAATGTATATGGAAAATCACTGTACTTTTTGTGTAATGTTCCTGCAAATCTAAATCTGCTTTAAAAAATAAAATCTATTAAAAAACATGTTAGTGAGAATGTGCCATTCTGCCATTACAGTGCTTAAAAATATTTTATTTGAATTTTTAAACAAATTAGTTATATGAGCCACACATATTGATGCTCCGAAATCCTTTACAGATTATGCTTGTATGCTATGCTAATCTTATTAGTGAATATAAAATATTATATTATCTGTGGTTACTTCTTTAAAATTGAGATATTCTAACATTGCAAGCATGAATTTTAATGCTGTTATACCTCATGAAGAATTTGCAGCAAAAGACATTAGCTACATTACACAGGATAGTCTTTAATATTTTGAAGTTTGTATGCTTTTTAATCTTCCATTATGTTTCTGTTTCTTATAACATGCAAACTTTCTCAACATTTTCACATCAATAAACATATATGCTGAATTGCATATAATTTTTGAAAATAGTTTGTCAACTAATAGCAAAATATGCTTGTTTTTCCCATTAAAATATCTATATGTATTTTAGATTCTGATATGGAGTAATTCTGTAATCTACATCTTCATATCCTCAGACAGGATTTTGTGTAATAAAAATGATTGGCATCTAAGAAGTTATTGTTACAAGAAAATAATTTGTAAGTATGTGTGGTGATGGAAGTTAGCTAGACTTATTGCAGTGACTATTTTTCAATATATACTCGTATCAAATCATTATGTTACATACAAGAAACTAATATAATGTTATACATCATTTATATCTCAATTAAAATAAAGACTATATTCTCAACTTATTAAACATGAAAGCCACAGTAAGAAGTCTGAAGTCGTTTCCGTGAAAGTTGTTGATTTTATAGAATGTTAAAGCCTGGTTAATTTGAAATGTGTGTCTAGATTTGCAGCAGAAAATGTCCTTAGCCATAGGTCAACATTGTGTTCAAATAATAGTTTCAATCACTAATAATGTTCTAAAAGAAAAATTCATATTATTAAGAAAGGATGATAATGGAAACAAATAATAACCACTATACAAAAGAGGTCTTTAAATGAATCTGTTGTTTAATTTTTTGAACTACTATTTCATGTTCAGAGACAGCTTTCTTAGGTCCAGCTAGGTAATGAAACAGTGTATAACATGCCTAGGAGAAAAAGTTTAATCTGGCAACAGTTATGTTTCTTTGTATATAACTGCAGAGGCCATTTGTCCACTTCCTCCCTGCTCTAACAGCTCTGGTCAATTTCACCTTCCTCATTATTTTTTTTTTTTTTATTTCTGCTCTTTATACCTGGTTATTCTGGGCCTACAGACTGATTGCAGCTCTTGCATTTTACTTACATATTCTAAAACATTTTCCATGTTTTTAGCATCTCCCTTTTAATAAAATCCTACTATGAAATATCTTCTCTATAATGACATTTGCTGTGTTTCTTAAGCAACCTTTATTTAAATCCTATCACATGCAAGAAAGGTATATATATATATATATATATATATATATATATATATTTTTTTTTCTGTAGAAAATCTTTTTCAGATGTCTCTTGTTCATTTCACTTGCAAATTCTGGTATATTTGTA
Source organism: Enhydra lutris kenyoni (assembly GCF_002288905.1). NCBI lineage: Eukaryota > Metazoa > Chordata > Mammalia > Carnivora > Mustelidae > Enhydra > Enhydra lutris. The sequence continues at coordinate 14,701,699 of NW_019154106.1, read as the reverse complement.
ATGTCATAATGTATATTAGTAATTAATATAATTTATTTTTTAAAGCAGCATTAGGTTCACAGCAAAACTGAGCAGAAAGTACGAAGATTTCCCATAATACCCGTCCTCACACACAGACAGCCTCTCCCTCCAGAGTGATACATCTGTTACCATCAAAGGAAGCTACTCTCACAAGTTATTATCTCCCCAAATATTCTTTTCATTAGGCTTCACCCTTGATGTAGTACATTTTATGGGTTTCAATATGCATAAGGACATGTATCCACAACTATACTAACATACAGATGTGCTTCCTGCTCTAAAAATCTTCTGAGTTCTATCTATTCATTCTACCCTCCACACTGACCCTGGGCAAACACTGGTGGTGTCAAGGTCTCCATTGTTTTGCCTTTCCAGGATCCATATAGTTGCAAATCACATAATAAGCACCCTTTTCAGATTGCCTTCTTTTGCTTAGTAATACACATTTAATTTTCCAGCATATCATCTTGTGGCTTGATACCTCATTTTTTTAGTGCTGAATAGTCCATTGTCCAGAGAAATCACAATTTATTTATCTATTCACCAGTGGAGGGAGGTCTTGGTTGCTTCTGAGGTTTGACAATTATAAATAAAGCAGTTATAAACATCTATATGCAGCCAAAATGTGCTTGCAAAATGTACTTTAATTTGCTTTGGTTGGTTGACCATATCTTAATCTGTCTTTTGCTAGCCTTCATTTTATTTTATTTTTTTCCTCTCTCTCTCTTTATAGCAGAGAAAGTCTTTAGTACTGGATTCATTAACGTTCCCCTTATCAACTGGAGGCAGGTAGGGTTTGTCAACATTTACATTTATTATTCAGTCCCTTAGGTTTTATGAGAAATGTTTTATATTCTGGTCAATGGTGGAAAAACAAGTAATTATGTTTTTAGCAGCCTGAATTATTGACTCTTGCTCTGTCTTAACTACGTATTACTATTATTTTAATATGAATTCAGGAGAACTGATCACCTGATCAGTTCAGGAGCTGATTTAAAACAGGTTCTTTTATACAGATTTCTTCATTGTACAGCTGATTTCTGAATGCCCATAGAGGAAGTAGAAATGAATGTGCTATCATAAAGGTACTTGTGATGATTTAAAGTCATTATTTTAATTTTAGATTTCAACCTCATTACTAGTGCAGAATGTGTATCACTATGAGAACTGGCATATAAGCCCAGGATTTTTAATAGAGTTATCATTAAAATTGTTTTGTCTTTATAATTCACTGATCAAATAGTGTCACTTTATTTGATTTGGCAGTTTTTTCTATTGGTGACACTAATCACACTTCCTTAATACTCCATAAAATTAAGTTTTCCAATTAATTCTGGTATGTGGGAATTAGGATTCATTTAGCTATCCCTTTAAATTTCTTTATAATTCCTCTTTCTTTCATGAATTCCATTCTCAATAGACACTGAATATAAAGATAATGAAATATTTTTTAGCTCGTTTAGTCACATCAAGCTCATTTTTTAAATAAACTTGCTTAGGTATATGTTTGCTCAAATTAATTGTGTACTTCTTTTGAAAATAATGTTTGACACAAAACTTTCCTCATGGCATTTTTCATCTCTGTATTTCTCAGAGTATAGATTAAGGGATTGAACATAGGAGCAACGATGGTATAAAATAGAGCAAATACTTTGTCCTCAGGAAAACTGGCTGGAGGTCGAAGGTAGACAAAGATCGAAGGGCCAAAAAATAAGCTGACCACAGTGATATGAGACCCACAGGTGGAGAGGGCTTTGCGTCTTCCCTCAGCTGAGTGATGTCTTAGACTAAACAAAATAATGACATAAGAAACAAACAAGACAACAAAGGTAACTAAGGCAACTATACCTGAATTGGCAACCACAAGGATCCCAGTGATGTAGGTATCAGTGCAGGCAACTTTCAGCAGAGGGAAGATATCACAAAAGTAATGATCAAGTTCATTAGGACCACAAAATGGCAACTGGATTGCCATCAATAATTGAGGAAAAGAATGGAGAGCCCCACCAGCCCAAGCAGCCAAAACTAGGAGATGGCACCTTGTCCTGTTCATGATAAGCAGGTAGTGGAGAGGTTTGCAGATGGCAGCATAGCGATCAAAGGCCATGGCGGTAAGAATGAAGATCTCAATGCCTCCAAAGAAGTGCACAGCAAATAGTTGTAACATGCAATTACTGTAGGAGATGGATTTTGTCCCTCCTAGTAGGTCACTAATTAATTTGGGTGTAATGCTAGAGGTATAGCAGATGTCCATAGAGGATAAGTGGCTGAGGAAGTAGTACATCGGTTGGTGAAAAAGAGGACTACATTGAATGGAGACAAGGATCAGAAGGTTTCCTGTCAACAGGGCAATATAAGTGAATAAGAAGAGCACAAAGCAAAATATTTCTACATTCTGGTCATATGAAAGTCCTAGAAGTATGAATTCTGAGATGTTTCTCTGCTTCTCCATATACTTGTGTTTTCTATATGTTCCACACAAATGAGTATGTATCTGAAGGAAATAAACAGAAATTTGGTGAAAACTTAATAGTATGAATAGTAATTATTCTTGAATTCTTAAATTAAGCTGTTTTCTCCTGTTTTATTGTGTTTGAGTCTATAGAAGTATTGTAGAATAATTTTATAATGAGAATGATTATGTATGTTACTCAGTTTTACTGATAATGATTTTTAAATATTTAAATGATATTTTGAAAATTAAGACGATTCATTATTATTAATTATATTATTTAGATAAGAAAGAAAGTTTATAAAAATTCTGCCAAGTCAAAAAATACTTTGTTGTATATATCTTAAATGTGTGTGGCTAATACATGAGGTCAACTTTCCTATTTTCACCCTTTTCTGGTCAAATTCCATGAATTATCTGGCACTGGAATCTCAGGAAAAGCAAACATGCCAGTCTGAACTGCTAATGCTTAATTTGTATAAAGCGCACACTTTTTTTTGCTATGTGACCAAATATTGCCAATGGGTCATGCTAAACCAATGGAATCACTGTTATTTTATAGAGCGAAGAGTGGGGAAAAAACTATACAGCAAATAGAGAATGTCTATTAATGACGGAAATTGTGGAAATAAATTAGCCATTTCATTCATTTTTACTAGTTACATTTCATGTGTTAAAGAGAATTTTAAAAGTGTAAATCTGTGACTGATGGCCGCGATGACAATCATTAAAGGATAGATAAAAACATTAAGTTGCTCAAGTATGTTTCAATAGTGCCTATGTCATGCTGTTATCAAAAATTTCCTGTGTTTGTATACAATCTAAGGAACTAGGGTCAAAAAAGAGGATGATACACAAGGTAACATTAGTCAAACTTAGTGGTCAGGCTGCACTCAGCGATATTTACTGAAACAAAATAAATGCAACATTCATGTATTTGCATCTTTTGTATCTGATGTGTAATTTAAAGACATTATTTAATTGATACAAAATAAGTTAAGAATAGAGAGAATGCACTTGGAGTAGTTACTTTCCTCAATGATGAGGAATTATCTGTCCCTAGTGGGTTTGAACAGCTAGTGCACTTCCTATATTTCTCTGGACCTGCTGGGACAGTCATATGTAGGCCTCCAGATGTCTATTTCTAAAAAACTCAGAATGCATTTGTAGCAAAGTTATATAGAAATCATCAATAGTAGGGAATCTCAAAATTAATATTTATGTGTTATATAGTCCTAGAGACTATGTATATAGATAATACATCTATATACATATATGTATTATATCTCTATATATTTTATATATACTATCTATATATGATATGATCTGATATAAAATTACATTATATATCATATATAGAGAGAGTTAACAGAAAAGCATTCAGGAAATGGACCATAAGGTAGGAGAGCAATTCTGTTTTGAATTATTATTCTAAATTCTAACTTCAAAAAGGAGTAATTTTTAGTGTTTTTCTACATTTTTTGAAAATAATACTGAGCTACAGAGTATTCAGCATCTAACCTTAACTACTCTTTAGTTGAAAAGTTTTAGGGAGGTAGAATTCATTGACCTATTTTCTACTCATTGCAAGTGATGTTTACTCTTTGTTAATGAGGTGGGAAATGTTAATTTTTCAGGAACAGTTATTTGCCTAAAACAATTTGGTTTAAGAAGAATTATTACTCAAGAAGACTACAAACAATTTAAAGGCAGAATTCACTTGAATAATCCAGATCTCTGATTTTAAAAAGAAGAAACTCAGATCAAGAGAATCTAATCATTTCTCACGATGCAGGAGTAATACTCTGTGAATGTCTGGAGACAGAAATCCTGATTCTCCCTCAATCTGGGACTAATTTCAGGGAAGAAAGCTGAGTGGGAGGATGATGGGTGTCATGAGAAATGCATGAAAGACTATCCTGAATCCATAACCCGAATAGAAAAGAATATGCAAGACGATGGGTGAACAGACGAGTCTGTCTTCCTGAGTATTTATGGAGATAAAGATATATGGACTACTTAACATAAATCTTGTCTGGCATTCCCTCATTTTTAAAAAAAATTAAATAATTTTCCTTCAGTTTTACCAATATGTAGATTGCTTAAATCAGGATTCTTCCTTGTTTCTAGACCATCATTGGCACTGAATCCACAATAGGGCTACTTACCCATCTCACCCTGTAACCTGAGGGTCATTACACATGATCGCTGCAGAAAGCAGACGTAAAAGGGAAAAAAAGGAGGAGATTTATTGCTATAAAAATAACATTTTGATGGAAGAGATATTATAGACACCTCTTAGGTTAAAAACTGAAGTTATAGTTGATGTGTAAAAAATGTAAGACAACCACTGAACAAGTGGTTAGAAGAACACAACACAGGAAGAGGGAGAAACATTGAGGCGTCTTAAGGAAACCGACCAGTACGGTCCTTGAGTGAATTCCTTCATCTCTCTAAACTCCATCTTACTCCTTTTACAATGAAGATATCATTACGAAATTCAGAATTTTAATGAGGAATACATGAGCTAATAAGAAATAGCTCGTGACACTTTGGTTCAAATCAGATTAGTTTAGAACCACAGAAAACATCATGCACCTCCACACAACCAAGGCCAGTGGGAAAATAAAGGAAAAAGAATATCATAACATGGACTTCATAACTGTTTAGGTAAACTTAAGTTTCAACAATCTGTTGGGGAAAACATTTAGGTTAGTTGGATGCCTGATTGGTCCTCTTAGGGAATGCTTAACTTAAAGCTTAGAGTGATTTTTTTTTTCACTATAAAATATAGCTAACTGATTACTTTACTTCCTTGGTTATTCTAAATAAAAATTCTGAGTGTGCTTTTAGTTAAACTATCATATAAGAATAGAAGCTTTTATGTTTAAATTAAAGCTTCCATCATGGGTGCCTGGGTGGTTGAGTCAGTTAAGCTGCTGTCCTTGGTTCAGATCCTGATCTCAGGGTCCTGGAATCAAGCCTTGCATCCTGTTACCTGCTCAGCAGGGAGTATGCTTCTCTCACTCCCTGTGTCTCTCCCCACTCCGTGCTCAACCCTCACTCATGCTCTCTCCCCCTCTCTCAAATATATCTTAAATATATATATATGAGAGCTTCCATCACATGTTCATGTTTTCCCTTAGTGTAGCAGAAGAGCATGCTATAAACTTAAATTAGTTGACTCAGATGAAACTATTCTAGGATGACAAGTGCTTGAAATATAGGAATTTCTGATCACTATACATATTCAAGCATAAACAAGGCTATTTCTTAACAGCAATATGGAGGTTTGTACATAAGTACAAGAATGGGACACGATGAAATTCAGTCAATGAAATTCAATGAATAATACACAATTAAAACTAACATATGTAAAGCATCTTTATAGGAATGGACTTAGCATATATTGTAAATGAAGTTATAGTATTGGAATCAAATCATGTGCACTAAGACCATATAATTAGTCTAGACTGTGCTTGGTGGAACCCTTCCCAAACCAAGATGACAAGGATAATTCACTAAGCATAAGATCCAGGAGTCTGGCAGGTTAGTTTTAGGCTACATTTCATCCCGCAGATACTCACTGTGCCAAATCATCCCCAGCATCAAAATCTGCAACAAAATGAAGAGAATTATAAGTCAGTAATTCACAGACTTCCAGATTAATTCTCTACAAATATTTTGGAAATCTCAATGTGACTCACTCCTTCTACAGTTTCACAAGGGAAGTGGACTTCAAATATTTACTGAATCTATCAGACATGAAGAAAGGCATTGTTATCACCCAGGAAAGTAGACTAGGAATTTCAAATGCTGATTTAACATCTGAATGCTAGACCACTAAAAAAATAAAAGTATTTTTTAATTCCTGCAAAAGATAACAAGAGTATTTAGGTCCCGGAAATCATCGAGCTTCTGCCTACTCCTGAAGAAAATTTGGTTGAGACCAATGAAATATAAACTTTAAGTGACAACACAGAAATTAATAGTTCTTTGAAAGCTGTAAGTAATTGTATTCCCAAAGGCATTTCTAGAGAGATCCTGGACAATGTGCTAAACCACTGCCCAGAGTGATGCCCCTGTTTGCCCTGGGTGTTGCTTTCCTCCTTTGCATTAGCGTGCCTCAGGCACTACTTCTCTGGAGACCCAGAAAGGCCATAGTCAGAGCAGGTCAAGAAATTTTCAATGTTCTGTAGATTCATCCAGCTTTCTGAATAATGAGAGGGAAAGCAGTGTAGTCTGTAATAGTAACTGGTTAGCTACAAGGAAAATGTGAGATGAGATAAAACAAAGAGAACCACACATGAGCATTGACAGTCCAAGTATGCCCCATTACCAAGATGCGATGTGTGTAGAGTCGATAAATCAATACAGTCAACAATCTGCAATATGAGAACGGGTGCAGAACTATCCATGGTTCGGGACTAACTTCGCTGGAACGGATGGTTGCGGGATAGGAGAAAAAGAAAAGGAACGATAAAACAATAAACATTCTTTCCCCATGAACATGGAAGGTAGGAGAAATAAGAAAGATGAAAAATTTAAGAGGAAGTGGGCACCTTGATGGCTCAATCTTTGAAACCTCTAACTTTGGCTTAGGTGAGATCTCAGTGCCCAGGAATGATGGAACCCCTCATCATCATGGAGTCTGCTTCTCCTTCTCCTGATGCCCTTATGCCCCACTGCTTCTCTCTCTCTCTCTCTCTCTCTAAGATAAATAAATAAAATCTTAAGAAAATTCATTGGATGATTTAAAACTTAAAATTTTGCATATTTTGACATAAGTATTATTACCTCTATTATGCATAGAAGAACATAAAAGGTTTTAGAGTTTAAATAACTAATTTGCATAGGCAAAAGTAAGAAAGTGGATATTTCTAAATCTAATGCTGTTTCAAGGCTTTGAAAGTTTTGTAACCCTGAGTAAATGAAGGAGTCTATCTGATGGGGTTCAGGGCAGGCTGTCTCAGTGTGCCACTTAGATATGTGGATTGTTTTGAGCTGAAAACAATCAGGCCCAAAGAGTTCAAGAGGAGTTTTTTTCTTCCCCAGTAACTTCCAAAAGAATTTAGACAGAGGGCCTGGTCTAGGAAGAGAGATACCACCAGGAAAACTACAAAGAGTGTGGGGTGGGCATGGCAAACTTGGGGGTCTCTGCAGGGCTTGCTTGTTCAAATTCCCCTCTGTGCCCATTGAATCCCTACCCCCTTCTTCTTAGCTCAGGAAAACATATACACTTCAGTTGCCTGACTATCAGGGAGTTTCATTTTTGGGGGGTTCCCATATATATGAAACGAAGTTTTTTTTGTTTTTTGTTTTTATTTTTATTTTTATTTTTTTCCCCTCGGTTAACCTGTCTTATGTGAATTTAATTGTTAGGTGAGCCAAAGAATAGAAAAAGGAAAAAGGGAAAAGCTTTCCTCCCCTACATAGTCCTTCGGCACAGAGGATATCAAAGCTTGATGATTTTACAGTTTGTCCATTTCAATACCATGCCCGATGTTGACCAAGCTTTACCCAATCTAGCCTGTATCAATCCACAGAGAAGAGAGCCAGTCATATCTTGTGTATCTTCCCCTAACAGACACTCTAGGACTCCCCTTAGAGACATTTACAGGTGTCCCATCAACATCTTCAAATCTTGACTTTGCCCCTTATCATAAACTTGTTCTGCTGAAAAAGTTTTAATCTTAATGAAGTGCATTTTATCTTTTTTTATATGGACCACACCATTGTTATTATGTTTAAAATTATTTTTCTAATCCAAGGTCACAAAGATTTTGCCTCTGTTTTATTCTAAATGGTTTATGCATCTCCATTTTATATATTGGTCTACATTACATTTGGAATTGAATTTGTACAAGCTGTGATGAATGGATATTTGTGGTGTTCTTGCTGTTGGTACATATCAATATCTAACATTCCTACTGTCATTCATTGTGAAGACGATGTTTTCTCCACTAAATTGCCTACAGACCCCTGTTGAGAATTAGTTGACCAATGCACGCAGGTCTGTTTCTGGACTCTCTAGGCTGGCCCATTGATCTGTTTTTCCAGCTTCATTAGAACAACACACTGTTTTGAATACAGCAGCTTTATAATAGACCTTGAAATGAGATAATGTAAGTTCCCAGCTTTGTTCTTTTTAAAGTTGTGTGACTTAATGAAGTTTCTTTACATTGCTTTATACATTTTATTTTTTATTTTTTTAAAGATTTTATTTGTTTATTTGACCGACAGAGATCATAAGTAGTCAGAGCAGCAGGCAGAGAGAGAGGAAGGGAAGCAGGCTCTCTGCTGAGCAGAGAACCCAATGCGGGGCTCGATCCCAGGACCCTGGAACCATGACACAAGCCGAAGGCAGAGGCTTTAACCCACTGAGCCACCCAGGTGCCCTTCTCTATACTATTTAGATCACTTTGGAAAATAATAAACTTGTGCCCATTCATATTTTTATGAGATTCCTTGAATCTAAACACATATTTGAGGATAATTCACATCCAAAGAGTATTGAGTTATCTGTCCCAGGAGCACAATATTTGTTTCTATTTATTAAGTTCTTCATATATTCTCAACAGAGTTTTTATAACATTTTCAGTGTATGTCTTGTCCCTGTCTTGTCATATTTTTCCTTAGGTCTATTGTGTATTTGATGCTATTGGAAATGGAATTTAAAAATCCAATTTCTGTTTTGTAGTTCCGATACAAACTATACAACTAATATTATATATTGATCTTGTATGGCACAACCATTCTAAACTCACATAAGAAAAAAAAAAAAAAGGTCATCTTGAACAAGAATTTGGGCAGAATCGGCAGTTTTCACCATGACACGATTGTAGAGAAAATTCTAAGGAATGTATAGAAAACCTCACACTATTTAGAAGATTCAAAGAAATGCTGGACCAATGAAATGAGATAAGATGAATTCACTTCTGTTTTATTATTATGAGTTTTGTATAGAATAGAAATTATTTTTTCTCTAATGTTGGGTAAAATTCACTACCAGAGCTATCCAGACAGGGGGTGTGAAGACAATGTAATAAATTCAATTACTTTAAGATGTAAATAAAGACCACTGATAATATGTATCTTTAACTTTCAGGAGCTTGTGTAGTTTATATCATTAAAATACTTTTTTGTCCAGTCTAAGGTGTTGAATTTATTGGCCTTAGTATGAACACTATATATTTTGTTATTATTTTAAACATGTGTAGAATGTATAGTAATATGACATCTATTATTAAAAACAGCTATGTTTAGTAATGAATGAGTTATATGTATCTCAGGAATCAAGATCCCAGAAACTATACCAAAGTAAAATCCAAACAAAATAGAGGTAATGATGTAACAAACTAAGGAATGAAATGGCTGACATAACTAACATTCTTGGGGTGGCACCTGGGTGCCTGGGTGTCTCAGTTGGTTAAGTGTCTGTCTTCGGCTCAGGTCATGATCTCAGGTTCCTGGGATGGAGCCCCATGTCTCCTTGGATGGAGACAGGTTCCTTGGATGGAGCCCCATGAGCTCCTTGCTCAGCAGGAAGCCTGCTTCTCCATCACCCTCTGCCTGCTGGTCCCCCTGGTTGTGTTCTCTCTCTCTCTCTTTCTCTCTCTATCAAATAAATAAAATCTTTAAAAAAAAAAAAAAAAGATAACCAACATTCTTAAATAGAGAAAGGTTAATCCTCCAGAAGAATTAAGAAAATTCCAAAAATGTCATTGAGATCAATCAAGAGAAAAGAGAAAGAAAAAAACCTGCAAATTACTAATAGAAGGAATGGAACTCATATGTTGATGAAAAGTAATGTTCATTTTTACAAAATATTTAATATCCAGCTGATGATATCTATTCAAGCTAATCACGAGCTATTTTCTAGGGGAACCTGGGTGGCTCATTTGGTTGAGCATCCCACTCTTGGTTTTAGCTCAGGTCATGATCTCAGGGTTGTGGGATCGAGCCCCACATCAGTCTTTGCTTTTTGCCTCTGCTTCCCTCCCTTTACCTCTGCACCTCCCTACTCCAAGCTTACATAGGCAAAACTAAATCTTACTTTCACTTAAATTGAGATTACAGAGCATTTCAGAATCAAAAACCAAAAACTCTGAGGCCAGAATTCTTACAACATGTACCTACTTGGATGGGACAGATAGGGCAGGAATCTCAGCAAAATGGGCAGGTCAAGCATTCTGGGAGTCTCAAGGGACAGAAGCCTACTTTTAATTGCCTTGATGGTTATTGTGTGAGACATTTCCAGTTGGATTCAGAGCGGATTCCATTACAGTTTGCTTATTTGGGTGAGCTGAAGGAAGAGCCCGAGGAAAGCATATTTGCATGAGGAATAAAGCGCAAGTTGATGAAGAATTATAAGCAAAGAAAGAGCTCTAAAGATAGTCTCAAAATAATAAGGAAACTTACTCAGTTGAAAGAAAAAAAAAACAGGTTTCAGTAAACCATATGTAAAAGGTACAGTGAAAGCATTATATGAATATTCTCTCACAAATTTATCATAGAATTTATAATAAGGGTGGACAAAACTAAATAATACTGAAGGCAAAATGCTGAAGATAAAGAATTTGAGGAGCGTAATATGTTAACAGTGCTTGAGAATCCAATCAGAAAACCTTGTAGCAGCAGAAAGAGACCAATGGCTGTCTTTGAGGATGTTTAGTAAATAGAGGCAACCATTCAAAATCTTCCAAGGTTTTTCCTTCTTTCAAAGGAAAAAGTGCAGTGAGGGGCCACCCTTGCTCCCCAGGAAACAAGTTCTAGTCAAGTGAATAGTTACCCACACAGAGAAAATCACCAGCATCACCACCTCCCTTCCTCATCAGTGGGTAGCCTCAGATAGAAGGAACCAAGAAGCATCAGTGCTTTTTTAACTAACATAATGAATTAGAATTTTTGCTGCTGTTAATAGACTGGTAAGGAACACAGTTTTCAAAACTTGAGACGTCAATCTCAGAGAGCCTGGATACAACCTCTTACTGGCCATACTATTTAACACCTCTAAACAAAGTCCTTAAATTCTAAAATCCTGAATTCAACTATGAATGTCATGCCAACTATGTTCAAAATCACACAGCTTATGGGTCCTAACAAAGACTTCCTAACTGAGACCTTAAATTCCTGGCCACCATAATGCACCTGGCACACCATATCCCCTCAGAATCGCCTGCATGTGAGAACTTACTCTAACCATGGAGGCTCTATTATATGAACTACACAGAATTGGGGAGGTCCAGAGCTGAAGACAGGGCTTCCATCCTGCTCTGACAGCCCATCCTGAGGGCTGATTTCAGCTCTTCCGGTATTCTCGTCATCACCAGAGACCCCCATGAATATGGTGTCACATAAAATAGATATTTCAAAGCAATTAATTCTAAATACTTCATCTTCCACTCGACCTAAACCATCAACCTTTTGAGACCATTTTGACTTTACTAAATATCTCTTAGTGGATGATTTAGGTAAAGTATCTGAATCAGCCCTCACAATGGGTGCCTGCAGACAAATATAGGGTTGAGCACAGTTGAAGGATTAGGAAAGGGAGCTGGGGTAGGGAGTCACTTAAAACTCTTACAGCCACAGCCAGTTTGGGACTCTGGTCTTCCCCTTAGGCCCCTGGCAAGATATCTAAGCTTCATCCAGCCTGGTGTTTTCTGATAACTCTGGGGCATAAAGAAAGAAACTGTGTAACAGATTTCTTCATTGATGACAGATATTCTTTTAATTAAAAATGAGATTTTAAATAAGCAGTAAATTCCTATGTAGGTGAATGGAATATATTAATAAATTGATAAGTGATTTAATTTGTTATATTTTATTTGTCAGCTTTAAATACAATGTCATCCATTTTTTGCCAATAAAACCTTTGGACCCTTGGAAAAAGAATAGAAAAAATATATATGTGTATAAATATATATATATATATACACACACACACACACATATTTATATATATACACATATATTTATATACTTACATATACTTAAATTTTGTTGCAAAGCTTTCTTTCTAATGGGATAAAAATTTCCCTGACCTGTGCTAAAATATTCCAAGAGCCCCAAGAGTCCCAAAACAACACATGGACAGGCACAGTCATTACACACACACACACACACACACACACACACAGAGGCACATGGCATTTGTATACTTAAAAAAAAAAATTCCAAAACACTTTTGCCAAAGTCTACATTAAGCCATCAAACAGAGAGATGAATAAGCTGTCAAAGCCAATTTCCTATAGGACAGACAAAATATTTTCCTATCATATTCTGGAGGCTTTCATGGGTCTAGTAGGAAAAAAGAAAATATTAGTTATATATGTAAAAGTTCCTAAGATTTGAAACATCAAAAAACTGGTGCCAGACACTAAGATAATACCTACCACCTCCATGATTTATAATATCTTTGATTTTTGCCTTGACTCTGGGGAAGAAGTAACTGAATCAAGCTAAGTTTGTGTGGAAGCAATGTAATCATTCTGCTGAGAAAAGACAAATTCTGGGCAGAGAGAAACTGGAAATGATTGGAAGCACAGAGCTGAGATTAGGTTACATGATCAATGGACAAAGAGGTAACCAATAACTGAGAGAGTAGTGCCGCCTTAATGCAGAAAAAAATAAAAATAAAACTATTCTAAGCATCTGGTGGTCTGCTAATTTCATTATATCCTTTATAGGCACATGGGATTATATGATAAATTCTTAGCCTTTTGACATCACTTATCTTACGGTTAATGCATGATCATGACACAAGGACAAATTCTAGATATGTAAGAACAATGCATATAGTCACATAAAAAATAAAGTATTATCATAGAATTTAATTCAGCTACTATTTGTTTACATCTTAATTTGTCCTCAGTTTATTGATAGAAAAAAAAGAAAGATAAAAAGAAAAATAAAGATATACCACATACTCCTCCTTCTCAGACAAACTAGTGAAAGCACAGTTCACAAGAAGAAGCACTTAGGTAGGATATAGGATTATTTCAAGTGGAGAAAACATACTGCTGAATAGCAACAAAAGAACAGGGCAGGAATCAGAATGACTTCTAGTCTGTTGGATCTGCCAAGTCTTCCTGAATAGGAAAACATGAGCAGTGTGAATTATAGTTAAGACATGGACCCTCAAGCATGGTGTGGGGAATCCTAAGCAGAGGAGATAGCTGTTATATAACCATTAAGCTGATAGATTGTAGAGTGTGTTTGGAGAATGTAGATGGACCCAGTGTAGCTGGATGAAAGTATCCGGGAGGGGCGCCTGGGTTGCTCAGTGGGTTGGGCCCCTGACTTCGGCTCAGGTCGTGATCTTGGGATCCTGGGATTGAGCCCCACATCAGGTTCTCTGCTTGACGGGGAGCCTGCTTCCTCCTCTCTCTCCGCCTGCCTTTCTGCCTGCTGGTGAACTCTGTCTGTCAAATAAATTAATTAATTTTTAAAAAAAGTATCCAGGAAATGGGACACACAGGAGGAAAGACAGGGAAAGAGGCTTTCTTTTTTTAACTTTTTAACTTGGCTTTTCTTTTTTTTTTCTTTTTATTTTTTTAAGATTTTATTTTTTTATTTGACAGAGATCACAAATAGGCAGAGACCCAGGTGCCGCATAACTTGGCTTTTCAATGTGCCTTATGCTGTTTTAAAATTTCACATGTGTTTGTCCAAGTGATAGTATATCTTCATGAGCTATAATATCACCCCATTTCATAGAAACACACATTAATAAATCAAATTGCCAAAACCCAGAGATAAAAACTTAGAGTCACTATGTCACCCAGCTCTCCTTTACCCCACAGCCCGTCATTGTAACACCATACTTTCTTCCAGTGTGTTGACCTCTGATAGTACCAGTTAGAGCTGAACCCTGAACCAATTTGGGGTCATTTATGATAAACAAATGAGAAGGTTGGATTTTGTTCCAAGGAAAACATGGATCCACATAGATTTTTTTGAGAGACAATTGATTTGATCAGAGATGAGCTGTGGAAGGGTATTTCTTGATTTCCTCAAATCCAAGTGCTCACACCTGGAACTAATTGGACTCTTTAAAGTGTGGATTGCAATCTGAATTAGAATGACTTGCTTCTTTGGCTCATACTACTTCAGAGACTCTTTAGTCCAGCTCTGCAAAGAGAGCTTATATGCTTTTATAACATCACAAGTGGTCAATGGTCTGGGGACAACGGATTGAATGAAAGCACAATAAAAATAAGCCTCTTGACTTGAATTCTGAATGTGCCATTTTAGACCACACCTTCCCCATGGCGATTTTCATCTCCATGTTTCTCAGGGTATAGATGAGAGGATTCAGCATGGGGGCAATCACAGTGTAAAACACAGAGACTTCCTTATCCTTGTTCTCACTCCCAGCAGGTAGAACATAAGTATAGATACAGGGCACAGAGAATAAAACCACCACCATTATGTGAGAGCTGCAGGTGGAGAGAACTTTGCGTCTCCCTATGGAGGAGTATGTCCTAAGATTCCATAATATGACAATATAAGAAGCCACCAGGACAAGAAAAATGACAACCACCACCATTCCTGAATTTGCAATCACTAAGATACTAACAACATGAATGTCTTTGCAGACCAGTTTCAAAAGAGGCTTCACATCACATATGTAGTGATCGATCTGATTAGGACCACAGAAAGGTAAGCTGAGTACCATGAGCAATAGAGCAACAGAGTGCCAAAACCCCAGACCCCAAACCATGAAGACCAACATGTTACACCTCCGCCGGTTCATGAGGACCATGTAGTGCAGGGGCTTGACAATGGCAACGTAGCGGTCTAAAGCCATGGACACCAAGATGAGTATCTCCACACCCGCCAGCAAGTGGGCAGTGAAGAGCTGGGCCATACAGTTGTTATAGGAAATGTTTTTTCTTGCTGTGCCTAAGTCCCTGATTAGCCTGGCGACCACAGTTGAGGTGTAGCAGAGATCCATGAGGGAAAGGTGACAGAGAAATTAGTACATTGGTTGTTCAATTAGATGGCTGCAGGTGATGGTGAGTAAGATGATGAAGTTTCCCATTAAGACAGCCAGGTAGCAGAGCAGGAACAAGAGAAAGAAGAGTAGTTCTAGTTGCTTATTTCCCCATAGTCCCATGAAAACAAATTCTGTGACATTGTTCTGATTTTCCATGAGGTTGAGGTGAGTCCAGAGACACAACAGAAATTTAATTCACCTGAAACGATATGGAACATATGACATTTTTAGTAGTACTTTAAATATTTGGAGTATTTTTATATGAAAAAATATGGAGATCACAGAGGAATTTTTGCACTTAATGTTTACAGTCTTTCTGGTGTAAGACAGATATCATTATTCAAATGATGTTTAGTGAGAGCATACTAAATCCTGGGAATTTTTATGAACATATTGCCAGCTTTTAACTCATAATAACCCAAGAGTGACTCTGCTGATACTTATTTATATATTGGGGAAAACAACTGGATGGGTTCCGACAATAACATCTATTCATTCAGATAGTAAACAGTAACCTAAGATATGAACCTGTATCAAATGCCAAATTCTGTGCTCTTGAGAGTTATGCCACATTATCCATTGACCAAAAAGACTTTGATCTGTTTTCCACCTCCTGTCTCTGCCATTAATACTCAGATAAACCTAAGCAATTCTCCTCCCTTCCATATGCTACCAATAATCACTTACAAAGCCCCATTCCAACACCATATTCTATACATTCAGGAGAAGTAAATATTTATTCAAGATATAAAATCACAATCAAGATTCTTAATCATAGCAGATAAATAAACTGAATTAGTTGATCACAAATTCAGTGACTCACCTTCTTGGTAGTTTCATCAAGGTTCAGTTTCAACCAGATTTTGTCAAGTATCAGGAGAGGCAGGAAATGGAAAACCAGAGGCACAATCTGGGCATCTGGATATAGGAACATGGTGTTATTTTTATATAAAAGCCTTCCATTTTCCAAAATCATTCTGAAGACACATTTTAGAGGTTGCTGTTTAAAATGTTAGAAACACTGCAGAGAGCCAGTTGTTTTCTATTGACATGTTGAAGAACCCAGAGTGATTAAAGAACGTCCTGCATGTTTAATCATGCATTTAAGCAGCATACCCACTTAGATGCTGTAGATCTAGGAGAAGAGAAAGAATATGTTGAGCCATCACATTTTACCCATAACCAAGTGTCTATCACAGCAAAATCATGATTTTCCTAAAAGACTATTAATGTCAATTCATTATTTCATGGTACCAGAGGGGAACAGTGTGTTTGAGGTGCACAGATCTCTCATCTACTGCTCATGAAGGGGAGCATCCAGGGTCCTGTGTCTTGTTACCTTTTTCTTGTTAACACTGAGAAATTCATTGTCTCTCATCCTCCCTCCCTGGTTGGTAAGTGGAAGTAAAAATACTAGATCCATTTGTCTTGTTCTGAGAGCAAAATGGAGTTCATTGGAGAATATAAATGAAAGGTCTTATGGTTCTAACTTGTCAAGTCCATAGAAGAGTACTCCCAAAAATGTGTGGAGAGGAACACACAGTTGTATAAGAAAATAGAAAGCAGGATGTTCTTCATCAATTAATCAGTTTTACCTATTGACTTTGTATTCTGCCATATGGGGTGGGTTGAAGATTTTATGCTAGACATACATTCAGGATAAGGAAAAACATTGGCATTGGTATAAATTTGTTCTGGTTTCAACATAGAACTTGGCAAAGTACTTCCTTATGTATTAGTTGAGAAGATCCAAGCCTAAACTTTATGTGGAAGAATAGGATCAGTTAAAGGACATATATAAATCCCAGGGTAGCTTTTCAGTAAAATCAGAGAACAAAAAGTAGAGAATCTAAACTGTAGGAAATGCAACTCTTGGTTTAGAGTGTGTTCTGAACACTGGTGCAAGCCTGAACATCTCTTACCACTAAGTCCATTGCTGCTCAACCTACAGTGCTTAAAAATAAGTTGTGAAAATACAAATTTATAGAAAAAGATGTATAGCAGCTTTTATAAACTTACTGTTGGTAATCCCCGGGGGGGAGGGGAATCCATAGAACCTCCCTTTGCCTCTTTCCTTTCTTTCCCTTTTCCTTGCTCTTGCTCTTTCTCTCCCCCTCTCTCTTTCAATATATCACAGTGTAGTCACCCTTATTGTACTCACCCTTCTTCTGATGATGATGTGAGAAGATAAAATGCCTACATGATGAGATGAAGTGAGGTGAATGAGGTAGGCATCGTGAAATAGCCTTAGGCTACTATTTTCCTTCTCACAGCATATCAAATGGAGTCATCTTCTTCTGCACCATGGTTGACAGCAGGTAAGTGAAACCATGCAACTTGAAACATGGATAAAAAGGACTACTGTATTATTGCCCTTGTTTTGCAAATAAGAAATCTTGAATCCAAGGTTGCACAAGTACTAAGAGGGAGGTCTACATCTAAATCACCAGTTTATACCATATGATTTGGAAGCTCATACTTTTTTTTCATTGTGCTTAGATGCCTTTTCCCAAATACAAATGAAGGCATAAAACTTTTATCAGTTGCACTCCAGATATTCCTGAATACCTTCTCTTAAAAATATCTACAAACACAATTATTACAGAGGAAATTAAAAATTTAAATTAGGAGATCAAATTCTGCATAAAATGAAGACTGTGGAAATTACAATTATTTTCTCTTTATCTTATATATTCATATATAGGATATGGTATATATATATATGTGTGTGTGTGTGTTTATATAATATTATATATGGTTTATATAATATATTATATATTATATATATTTACATAATATATATGATTTATAATATTATATATGATTTATATAATATATATAATTTATATAATATTATATATATATATATATATAAATCATGATTTTGCTGTGATAGACACTTGGTTATGGGTAAAATGTGATGGCTCAACATATTCTTTCTCTTCTCCTAGATCTACAGCAACTAAGTGGGTATGCTGCTTAAATGCATGATTAAACATGCAGGATGTTCTTTAATCACCTGGGTTCTTCAACATGTCAACAAGTCAACAGAAAACAACTGAAATATATATATTTCATATGTATATATGACATATATATGAAATATATATGTCAAAGTGATCCTTCAAGTGGTAGCTCTTACTTTTTGTATCTCTACTATGTAATAGCAAACAGATATGGAGCACCTCTGACCCTCCTGTTTATCTTTCATCCAAAGAACCTTTCAGGAAACATTGTTGGGAGTAACATGAATTAAAGCATGTGCATGTCCTCAGAGGAAACCTCTCACAGGCATTTTACATCAGCCAACATGTATGTGATTAAAATTTGAAAAATAACACCCATATTATTATAGTAATCATATTGATGGCCTTGAAGTTTATTTGATTTATATCTTTTTTTGAAGATTTATATATTTGTTTGTTTGCTTATTGATTTATCTGAGAGGGACGGGAATAGCCTAAGGTGAGTCAGAGGCAGAAAGAGAATCCTGAAGCAGACTCCCTGCTGAGCACAGAACCCAACTCCAGCTGGATCCCAGGACCCACATAGCATGACCTAAGCTGAAACTCACAGTTGGATGCTTAACTGACTGAGCCACCTAGGTACCCCTTGATGTATCTCTTGAGGGTGATTAGCTGAATGATTCAATACTTTTGTATTCTTCTAGCACTGATGTAATGTGAATATCTATTATTCTCTCCATCTTCTCCTAGAATAATTTCTGGGAGAAAGATTTGCTTAGCCAATAAACTTCTTCAAATTAACTATGTGTTTCCTTTGAAAATAATGGTGGGTAACATACCTTTCTCATTTTTTTTTCATCTCTGAATTTCTCGGAGTATAGATTAGGGGATTGAACATAGGAGCAATGATGGTTTAAAATAGAGCAATTTTTTTTGTCCTCAGGAAAAGTAGTAGGTCGTTTAAGGTAAATAAAGATTGCAGTTCTAAAAATAAGATGATCACAGTGATATGAGATTAACAGATGGAGAGAGATTTGTGTCTTCCCTCAGCTGAGAGATTTCTTAAAATGAACAATAGTATCCCTTAAGAAACAAATAAGACGATGAAGGCTACTAAGCAAATCATACCTGAAAAAGCACCCACAGGAATACCAGTGATGTACGTACCAGCACAGGCCAACTTTAGCAAAGGAAAAACTTCACAATAGTAGTGATCAATTTCATTAGGACCACAGAAGGGTGAACTGATTGCAGTAGAAAACAGAGGAAAGGCATGGATGGCCCCACCAGCCCAAGCAGCTAAGACTAGGAGATGGCACCTTGTTCTTTTCATGATAATCACATAGTGGAGAGGTTTGTGCATGGCAGCATAGTGATCAAAGGTCATGGTGGTAAGAATGAAGATCTCAGTGCCTCTTAAATGTCCATTGTTAAGACCCATAACATGCAACTACCATAGGAGATGGCTTTTCTTTCCACTAGCAGGTCTGCAATTAACTTGGGTGTAACCGTTAAGGTGTAGCAAATGTCTGTAAAAGATATGTAGATGAGGAAGTAGTACATGGGTTGTTGAAAAGAGGACTGCAGTGAATGGCGACAAGGATCAGAAGGTTTCCTGTCAAAGGGGCAACATAACAGACTAAGAAGAGTGCAAAGAAAATATTTGCATGTCTGGTCATACAAAAGTCCTAGAAGTATTATGAGATAGTTCTCTGGCTTTTCATATATTTGGCATTGGTGTAAGCTTCCAGAGAACTTATATTTCTGAAAGGAAAAAAAAAAACATAATTCTAGGTGAAAATTAACTGTATGAACACAATAATATAAAATTTATTAAAATGCACGTTGACATAGAGTTAAGAATAATTATGCTTGATTTATTAAATTAAACTGCTTTTTATTGTCTTTTATAAATCTATCATGATTTAACTTTATAATTACATATATCCTCAAAATTACTAGTACTTATTTAAAATACTTAAATTTATTCTAAAATGTATTTTACTACTATTATATATTTAAGGAATGGTTGATTATATTATTTAGTCTAAAACAAGGAAAGATTTTTTCCTTATTTCCCAATTCTTATAAGTTACATGTAAAATCTACTTTCCTTCTTTTAAAATTATCTGAATAAGTTCCCTTAATTTTCTGGGAATGAATCCTGAAGAAATGCACATTTATTTGGACTACTGAACTATAATTTGGGTTAGAGCATACTATACTTTCCTTTCAGGTCAGACATTGTCAATGGGTCACATTAAACCAATGGAATTGCTCTGACATTAAAAAGGAAAGACTGGTTAAAATAATACATCAAAAGAAAGAATATCAATTAATGACTTAAGTCTTGAAATAATATTCAGGAAGCTTATTCATTTGCCATTTTTATATTTCATGAGTTAAAAAAATTAAAAATATATATGCTGTCTGATGCTTGTGATAGCAATTTATAGAAGAAACATAAGATTGTTGAATTGCCTAAGCATACTGGAAATATGCATATGTCACGGCTTTTGTTGAAAATTTTATATTTTAGATACAATCTAAAGATCAAGTGCCAAAAAAAGGAGATGATACTGAAAGTAATTTGAAGACAATCTTGTGGTGAGAAAGCACTCTATGAAGTTTTTTGCATAAGTGAATAAATGAAAGATTCAGAAATTCGCATCTTTGTATCTAATACATCATTTTTTAAGATTTATTTATTTATTTATTTATCAGGCTGAGAGGACGAGCAGAGGAAGCATCAGGCTGAGGAGAAGCAGGCTTCCCACTGAACAAGGACCCAAAAGGACTGGATCCCAGGACCCTCAGATCATGACCTGAGCTGAAGGCAGCTCCTTAACCAACTGAGCTACCCAGGTGTCATTCTGATGTATATGTTAAGGTATCACTTAGTCAGTGCAAAATGTGTGTAGGATACAGAGAAAGTACTTCTAAGAGATATTTTATCCACTAAGAAAGAAGTACCTGATTTTAGTGGGTTTGCAAAAACTAGCACACTTTCTACCTTAGTCTGAATCTCAAGTGACAGACATATCTGGGCCCAGGGATACTCTTTACATAATACAAAATACCTTTTTTTAAATATTATTTAGTAACCATCATCTATAGAGATTCACAAATTTTATGTTATTGAAGTTTTCAAGAAGAGTTTAGATGGCAATATGTTAACACCTATGGCAGTTTTAGAATGGTCTGCACCAAAAGACATCAGTTCTATTTTTTTTTAAAGATTTTTTATTTATTTATTTGACAGAGAGATAGAGACACATGTAGTCAGAGCAGCAGGCAGAGGGATCGGGAGAAGCATGTTTTCCTCTGAGCAGGGAGCCCAATGCAGGGCTCCATCCTTGGACCCCGGGATCATGACCTGAGTTGAAGGCAGATGCCCAATTGACTGAGCCACCCAGACGCCCCTCAATTCTGTTTTAAAATACTATACAATATTATAACCTCATAAAATTATAACCTTCTGATTTGTTGCTTTGATTTCAGGATCATTAACAAGGCTCCCTAGTCTCCTTTATATAACAAAATAAAATAATTATGTCACAGAGTGTTCAGCAGTTAACTGTAAATAAGGAGCACTGAAAAGCTTTAGGAGTGTGAGGATCATTGACCTATCTTCTACTTATTGCAACTGATAGTAATCTTTGTTAATGAGGTAGAAACAATAATAATTATTAGATATATCTAATTTCTAAAACAAATTGATTTATAGGCAGCTTTTATCTAAGTAGAATGTGAACATTATACATGTGGAATCACTTGACAAATGCAAATCTCTGATTCTAAAGAGAGGAAATATATTAATAGAATTTAAATAATTTCTCAGAATTGAAAAGTAACATGCTGTTAATGTTAAAAGACAGAAATCCTGTTTCTTCCTCAATCTGGGGCTGTCTTTCATGGGAGAGAACTTCAGGATGTCACGAAGGACGGTATGGAAAAACTATTTTGATTCCTTCTCTGAACAGAAAAGAACATGCAAGATGATGGGTTAACTGACACCTCCTCTGTCTCTTTGAGTGTTTATGTAAGTAAAGAGGTACAGAATATTTAATATACACATGTAATCTAGAATTTGCTGATTCTAAACCACTTGAAATAATTTGTGTTCAGTTTTACAAAAATGCAGTTCCTCACCAGGATTGCTGCTTGTTTTCCACATCATCATTGGAATTTCACCTCCAATAACTCAAAACCCCAGCCTATATTCAGAGGAAAGTTGATCTATGATCAGTGTCGTTAGTAGAGCTAAAAGGGAAGAGGGAAAAGTCAGTTGAGGAGACTTACTCTCATTAAGCAATACAGTGATACTGAGGAGCCCTCCCATGGAAAAACTAAAGGCACAATTGGTAAAGAACTTGAGGCAACCACTGAGCAAGTGATTGAAACAGCAGCAACACAGAAAGGGATAGAAACGCTGAGGCATCTCAAATCAACTGACCAGTGTGATCCTTGAGCAAATGGCTTCATCTCTTTAGGCTTCCTGTTTCTCATTTCACAACTAAGATATCAATCCAAAATTCAGACTTTTAGTGAGGAATACATGAGCTAATGTGAAATAGCCAGTGATGTGTGTGGTTCAAAACTGTCATTTTTCTTTTACAGTCTTTCATTTCTGAGTGATTCCTTTAGGACCACAGATTGTCATGCGTGCACACACCCATAATCAATGGGGGATTAAAGGAAATAAGAAAGAACATTCATAAGAGGGATTTAACAAATGTGATCATTGGAAACTCCAATTTAAAATCTATAACTGAGGGGCGCCTGGGTGGCTCAGTGGGTTAAGCCACTGCCTTCGGCTCAGGTCATGATCTCAGGGTCCTGGGATCGAGTCCCGCATCGGGCTCTCTGCTCAGCAGGGAGCTTGCTTCCCTCTCTCTCTCTGCCTGCCTCTCTGTCTACTTGTGATCTCTGTCTGTCAAATAAATAAATAAAATCTTTAAAAAAAAAATAAAATAAAATCTATAACTGAAACTCTATTAATGTCGTCATCAATTGGTTATCTTACCATGATTCTTAACATTGATCACTAGCCTAATAATTTCTTCTCTACAAAAGGCACTCAAGTGATTACTTATTTTTGGCATTGTTGAATAAACTTATGTGTATCTTTTGGATTATGCTGTTCATAAAGGAATAGAAGCTCTCTCTATATATAATTCAAACACTTAGAAGCTAAAGATCATACTGCTTAAAAATGTTTGGATCAACCAGGAAATCAAAGAAGAACTTAAACAATTCATGGAAACTAATGAGAATGAAGACACATCAGTCTAAAACCTAAGGGATATGGCAAAGGCAGTCCTAAGGGGGAAATACATAGTCATCCAAGCCTCACTCAAAAAAATGAAAAAAATCCAGAATACATCAGCTCTCTTTTCACCTTAAAGAACTGGAAAATCAACAACAAATTAAGGCAACCCCACACACAAGAAGGGAAATAATCAAGATTGGAGCAGAGATCAATGAGATAGAAACTAGAGATACAGTAGAACGCATCAATGAAACTAGAAGCTGTTTTTTTGAAACAATCAATAAAATCGATAAACCACTGGCCAAACCAACAGAAAAGAGAGAGGACCTAAATTAATAAAATTATGAATGGAAAGGGAGAGATCACAACTCACACCAAGGAAATAGAAACAATCATCAGAAATTACTATCAACAGTTATATGCCAATAAGTTAAGCAACCTAGATGAAATGGATGCATTCCTGGAAATTTATAAGCTTCCAAAACTGAATCAGGAAGAAATCGAAAACTTGAATAGACCAATATCTAGTAACAAGATTGAAGCAGTGATCAAAACCTCCCAAAAAACAAGAGCCCAGGACCTGAAGGATTCCCTGGGGAATTCTACCAAACATTCAAGAAAGAAATACTATCTATTCTCCCAAAACTGTTTCAAAAAATTGAAGCATAAGGAAAACTTCCAGACTCTTTTTAGGATAGTCTTTAATACTTTTAAGTTGATATATTTTTCTCTTTTTCTTTTCCATTTATATTTTCTATCTTATAACATGCAACCCTTGTCAAAATCTTCACATCAATAAACACAAAAATGGAAATATTTTGGAAATAGTTTAAGTGTCAAATAATAGCAAAATATGCTAGGTTTCCCTACTAAAATATTTAGAAGTGTCCTAGATTCTGATATGGAGTAATTTTATAATCTATGTCTTCAAATCCTCAGGCAGGATTTTGTGCAATAAAAATGAGAAAGTCTGGCATCCAAAAAGTTCTTGTCACAAGAAAATAATTTGCAATTATGTGTGGTGACGGATGTTAGCTACACTGATTACAGTGACTGTTTTTCAATACCTTATGTTAAATACAAGACACATCATCACACATATAACATCGTACATCATTTCTGTCTCAATTAAGAAAAAGACTATGTTCTCAACTTACTAAACACGAAAGCCACAGTAAGAAGTCCGAAGTCATTTCTGTGAAAGTTGTTGATTTTATAGAATGCTAAAGTCTCATTAACTTGGAATGTGTGTCTAGATTTGTGGCAGAAAACGTCATTAGCCCGAGGTCAATATTGTGTGCAAATAATAATTTTGATTATTAATAATGTTCTGAAAGAGAAAGTTACATTATGAAGACAGCCTGATAATGAAAACAAATGATAACAATTTAAAAGAGGCCTTTAAAATGAATTTGTTGTTAAAATA
Organism: Enhydra lutris kenyoni; assembly: GCF_002288905.1. Taxonomy (NCBI): domain Eukaryota; kingdom Metazoa; phylum Chordata; class Mammalia; order Carnivora; family Mustelidae; genus Enhydra; species Enhydra lutris. The sequence continues at coordinate 14,676,559 of NW_019154106.1, read as the reverse complement.
TCTGAATTTCTACTTCCTTTTCAGAGATAGCTTTCTTTGATCCAGCTAAGTAATGAAACAGGTAGAACTGCTTAGGAGGGGGAGCCTGGGTGGCTCCCTGGGTTAAAGCCTCTGCCTTCAGCTCAGGTCATGATTCCAGGGTCCTAGGATTGAGCCCTGCATCGGGCTCCCTCCTCGGCGGGGAGCCTGCTTCCCCCTCTCTCTCTGCCTGACTCTCTGCCTACTTGTGATCTCTGTCTGTCAAATAAATAAATAAAATCTTTTAAAGAAATGCTTAGGAGAAAAGGTTTAATCTGGCAATAGTTTTGTTTCTTTGTGTGTAACTGCTGAGACAATCTGTGCACTCCCTCCCTGCTCTAACAGCTCTGGTGAGTTTCACCATCCTCATTATTTTTTTCTGCTCTTTATACCCGTTTGGACGGTGCCTCCAGACTGATTGCAACTCTTGCATTTTGCTTACATATTCTAAAACACTTTCCTTGTTTTACCATCTCCTTTTTATTAAATTCCTGCTATCTAACATCTTCTCTGTAATGACATTTGCTGTGTTTCTTGAGTAACCTTTCTTCGAATCCAATCAAGCATGCAAAAAGGCCTTTCTTACATTTTTTTTTCCTGTAGAAAATCTTTTTCAGATGTCTCTTTCCTTCCACTTACAAGCTTTGATATATCTTCCATGCCATAGTGTATATTTTTAATCAATAAACTTTACTTTTTAAAGCAGCTTTAGGTTCACAGCAAAACTGAGCAAAGTACAAAGATTTCCCATAATTCCCCTGTCCTCATACACAACCTCCCCTACCAGAGTGATACATTTGTTACTATCAAAGGAACTTACATTCACACACGATTATCTCCCCAAATATTCTTTTCATTAGGCTTCATACTTTGTGTAGTACATTTTATGAGTTTTGATATGCATAATGACATGTATCCACAACTGTACTAACATACAGACATGCTTCCTGCTCTAAAAATCCTCTGAGCTCTATTCATTCTACCCTCCACACTGACCCTTGGCAAACACTGACGGTGTCAAGGTCTCCATTGTTTAACCCTTTCCAGGATTCATATAGTTGCAATCACATAATAGGTAGCCTTTTCAGATTGGCTTCTTTTGCTTAGTAATACACATTTAAGTTTCCTGCATATCATCTTGTGGCTTGATAACTCATTTCTTTTTAGCGCTGAATAATATTCCATTGTCCAGAGAAATCACAATTTATTTATCTCTTCACCAGTAGAGGGAGGTCTTGGTTGTTTCTGAGGTTTGACAATTATAAATAAAGCAGTTATAAACATCTATATGCAGCCAAAATGTGCTTGCAAAATGTACTTTAATTTGCTTTGGTTGGTTGACCATATCTTAATCTGTCTTTTGCTAGGTTTTATTTATTTATTTTTCTCCTCTATCTCTCTTTATAGCAGAGAAAGTCTTCAGTTCTGGATCCATTAACTTTCCACTTACCAACTATAAGTAGGTAGGGATTTGTTGACATTTACAATTAATTATTCAGTCCCTTAGGTTTTATGAAAAATGTTTTACATTCTGGTCAATGGTGAAAAAACAAGTAATTATGTTTTTAGCATCCTGAATTATTGACTCTTGCTCTGTCTTAACTAGGTATTAGTATTATTTTTAATATGAATTCAGGAGAACTGATCACCAGGAGCTGATTTAAAACAGGTTCTCTTATACGGATTTCTTCATTGTACAGCTGATTTCTGAATGCCACTAGAGGAAGCAGAAATGAATGTTCTTTTTTATTTAAGATTTTATTTATTAATTTGACAGAGAGAAATCACATGTAGGCAGAGAGGCAGGCACAGAGAGGAGGAAGCAGGCTCCCTGCTGAGCAGAGACACCCCCCCCACCCCCGATGCAGGGATGGATCCCAGGACCCTGGGATCATGACCTGAGCCAAAGTCTGAGGCTTTAATCCACTGAGCCACCCAGGTGCCCCAGAAATGAATGTTCTATCATAAAGATACATGTGATGATTTAAAGTCATTATTTTAATTTTAGATTTCAACTTCGTCACTAGTGTAGAATGTGTATCACTATGAGAACTGGCATATAAGTGCAGGATTTTTAATAGAATTATCATTAAAATTGTTTTGGCTTTATAATTCACTGGCCAAATAGTGTTGCTTTATTTGATTTGGCAGTTTTTTCTATACGTGACATTAATCACACTTCCTTAATACTCCATAAAACTAAGTTTTCAATTAATTCTGGTATGTGGGAATTAGATTCATTAAGCTATCCCTTTAAATTTCTTTATAATTCCTCTTTCTCTCATGATAGACACTGAATATAAAGATAATCAAATATTTCTTAGCTCATTTAGTCACATCAAGCTCATTTTTTTAATAAAGTTACTTAGGTATATGTTGCTCAAGTTAATTGCATACTTCCTTTGAAAATAATGTTTGACACAAAACTTTCCTCATGGCACTTTTCATCTCTGTATTCCTCAGTGTGTAGATTAAGGGATTGAACATAGGAGCAACAATGGTGTAAAATAGAGCAAATATTTTGTCCTCAGGGAAAGTGGTTGGAGGTCGAATGTAGGCAAAGATTGAGGGCCCAAGAAATAAGATGACCACAGTGATATGAGACCCACAAGTGGAGAGGGCTTTGAGTCTTCCCTCAGCTGAGTGATGTCTTAGACTAAACAAAATAATGACATAAGAAACAAACAAGACAACAAAGGTAACTAAGGCGACCATACCTGAATTGGCAACCACAAGGACACCAGTGATGTAGGTATCAGTGCAGGCAACTTTCAGCAGAGGGAAGATATCACAAAAGTAATGATCGAGTTCATTAGGACCACAAAACGGCAATTGGATTGCCATCAATAATTGAGGAAAAGAATGGAGAGCCCCACCAGCCCAAGCAGCCAAGACTAGGAGATAGCACTTTGTCCTGTTCATGATAATCACATAGTGGAGAGGTTTGCAGATGGCAACGTAGCGATCCAAGGCCATGACTGTGAGAATGAAAACCTCAGTACTCCCAAAGAAATGCATGGCAAAGACTTGTAACATGCAATTATCATAGGAGATGGTTTTTGTCCCCCCTAGGAGGTCACCAATGAATTTGGGAGTGACGGTAGAAGTATAGCAGATGTCCATAGAAGATAAGTGGCTGAGGAAGTAGTACATGGGTTGGTGAAAAAGAGGACTGCATCGAATGGAGACAAGGATCAGGAAGTTTCCTGCCAACAGGGTATCATAACAGAATAAGAAGAGCACAAAGCAAAATATTTGCATATTCTGGTCATACGAAAATCCTAGAAGTATGAATTCTGAGATGTTTCTCTGCTTCTCCGTATACTTGAGTCTGCTGTACATTACACACAAATGAGTATGTATCTGAAGGAAATAAACAGAAATTTGGTGAAACCTTAATAGTATGAACACATAGATATAAAATTTACTAAGAGTGGATTGACATGAATATTATATTAATATTAATTATTCTCGACTTCTTAAATTAACTGTTTTCTCTTGTTTTATTGTCTTTGATTCTGAAGAAGTATTGTGAAATAATTTTATAATTGGAATAATGGGAATGATTATGTTACTCAGTTTTACTGGTAAAGATTTTTAAATATTTAAATGAAGTTTTTAAAATTAAAAACTATTCATTATTATCAGTTATATTATTTTGATAAGAACTAAAATTTTTAAAAAATTTTCCTGAGTCCAAAAATTCTTTTTTGTATATATCTTAAATGTGTGTGGCTAATACATAAGGACAAATTTCCTATTTTTAACATTTTCTGTTCAAATTCTGTGAATTATTTCCTCAGGAAATGCAAATGTACAGTCTGAACTGCTAAAGGTTAATTTGTATATAGTACCATAACACCCTCTTTTTTTGTTATGTGACCAAACGTTGCCAATGGGTCATGCATGCTAAACCAATGGAATTGCTGTTCTTTTAAAAAGCAAGGAATGGTGAAAATGTGTACAGCAAAATAAAGAATATCAATTCATGACCAAAATGTGGAAATAAATTAGCACTTTCATTCATTTCTCCTATTTACATTTCATGTGTTAAAGAGAATTTTTTTTTTAAGATTTTATTTATTTTATTTCACAGACAGAGATCACAAGTAGGCAGAGAGGCAGGCAGAGAGAGAGAGGAGGAAGCAGGCTCCCTGCTGAACAGAGAGTCTGATGCGGGGCTCGATCCCAGGACCCTGGGATCATGACCTGAGCCAAAGGCAGAGGCTTTAACCCACTGAGCCACCCAGGTGCCCCAAAGAGAATTTTTTAAATGTAAATACTGTCATTGAAGATTGCGATGATCATCCTTAAGGATAGATAAAATTATTAAATTGATCAAGTATGTTTGAACCGTGCATATATCAATGTTCTTCCCCCAAATTTCATGAATTTTATATACAATCTAAGGAACTAATGTCAAAAAAGGGGGTGTATGAAAGGTGGCATTAGTCAAACTTAGTGGTTAGGTTGCAGTCAGCGATATTTATTGAAACAAAATAAATGCAACATTCATGTATTTGCATCTTTTGTACCTGATGTGTAATTTTAAGACATTATTTAATTAATAAAAAATAAGTTAAGAATAGAGAGAATGCACTTCATGGAGTTTTATTCCTCAATGATGAGGAATTATCTGTCCCCAGTGAGTTTGAACAGCTAGTGCACTTCCTATATTTCTTTGGACCTGCTGGGACAGTCATATCTAAGTTTCCAGATGTCTATTAAAAAAACACACACACACACACAAAATGCTTTAATACCAAATTCTATAGAAACCATCAGATCTACTGAAAATTAATATATATGTATTAAAGTCCTAGAGACTATTGTATGTAAATACATACATGTATACATATACATGTAGGATATATCTCTCTCTATTTATGTATACACACACACACACACACACACAATCTATCTATATATATGTATATATACAGAGAGAGAGTTAAGAGAGAGACATTTAGAAAATGGTCCATACTGTAGGATAACAATTCTGCTTTAAATTTTTATTCAAATTCTAACTTCACAAAGGAGTGATTTTTAGTGTGTTCCTACTTTTTTTTTTTGACAATGATGAGTTACAGAGTATTCAGAAGTTAACCTTACTTAAAGAGTATTGGAAAGTTTTAAGGAGGTAGAATTCATTGACCTATTTTCTTTTTATTGCAAGTGATGCTGATTCTTGGTTAACAAGCTAGAAATAATGTTAATTTTTCAAATACAATATTTTACCTGAAATAATTTGGTTTAAGAAGAATTACTATATAAGAAGTCTGCAAACAATTTAAAAGCAGAACTCACTTGACTAATCCAAATCTCTGATTTTAAAAAGAAGAAACTCAGATCAAGAGAATCTAATCTTTTCTCAGGTTGGGGAAGTAATACTCTGTGAATGTTGGGAGACAGAAATCCTCACTTCCCCTCAATTTGGGACTAATTTTATGGAGGAGAGCTGAGTGGTATGGTGATGGTTGTCATGAGGAAAGCATGGAAAAACTATCCTAAATCCATAACTGAATAGAAAAGAATATGCAAGATGATGGGTGACTAGACACCCAGTCTATCTTCCCGAGTATTTATGGAAATAAAGTTATATGGACTATTTAACATTAATGTTGTCTGGACTTTTCTCATTCTAAAACACTTTAAATAATTTTCCTTCAGTTTTACCAACATGTAAATTGTTTAAATCAGGATTCTTCCTTGTTTCTAGACTATCATTGGGATTGAATCCACAATAGTGTTTCCCATTTATCTCACCCTGTAACCTGAGGGTCATTACACATGATCGCTGCAGAGAGCCCATGTAAAATGGAAAAGGGAGGAGAATTACTGTCATAGAAATAACATTTTGATGGCAGAGATATTATGGACCCCTCTTAGGTAGAAACTGAAGTCACAGTTGACGCATAAAGAACATCAGGCAACCACTGAACCAGTGGTTAGAAGAGCACAACACAGGAAGAGGTAGAAACATTGAGGAGTTTTAAGGAAACCGACCAGTGCAGTCCTTGAGTGAATTCCTTCATCTCTCTAAACTTCATTTTACTCCTTTTACAATGAAGAAATCATTATGAAATTCAGAATTTTAATGAGGAATACATGAGGTAATATGAAACATCCCATAAACAGGTGTGGTTCAAAGTGGATTAGTTTAGAACTACAGAAAGTGTCATGCACCCACACACAACCAAGGCCAGTGGCAATTAAAGAAAAAAAAATTCATAGCATGCATTTCATAAGTGATCAGGTAAACTTCAGTTTCAACAAATGTTGAGGAAAACATTTAGGTGAGTTGGATGGCCGGTTGGTCCTCTTAGGGAATGTTTACCCCTAATCCTTAGAATGATATATATATATATTTTTGCACTATAAAAATATTCCCAAATGATTACTTCCTTGATAAAAATAAATAAAAATTGCACTTTTGGTCGAACTACCAGTATAAGAATAGAGGATCTTATGTTTAAATCAAAGCTTCCTCTCTGCCTACTTGTGATCTCTGTCCATCAAAAAAATAAATAAAATCTTTAAAAAAGGGGGGGCACCTGGGTGGCTCAGTGGGTTGGGCCTCTGCCTTCAGCTCAGGTCATGATCCCAGGGTCCTGGGATCGAGCCCCACATCGGACTCTCTGCTCAGCAGGAAGCCTGCTTCCTCCCTCTCTCTCTGCCTGCTTCTCTGCCTACTTGTGATCTCTGTCTGTCAAAAAAATAAATAAAATCTTTAAAAAAAAAAAATCAAAGCTTCCATCATGGGTGCCTGGGTGGCTCAGTCAGTTAAGTGGCTGCCCTGTGCTCAGGTTAGGATCTCAGGATGCTGGAATCAAGCCCTGCATCCTACTCTCTACTCAGCAGAGGTCTGCTTCTCTCTTTCCCTATGCCTTTCCCCACACTCTTGCTCTCTCTCTCTCTCAAATATATAAAAAAATAAATGAAACTTCCACCACACGTTCGCATTTTCTCTTAGTGTAACAGAATAGCATGCTATAAACTTATCTTAGTTGACTCAGATGAAACTAGTCTATTCTACGATGGCAACTACTCTGAAATATAGGAAATTCTTCATTTTTGTACATATTGAACAGCAGAAAAAGGGCTATTTTTTAACAGTAACATGGAGGTTTGTGCATAAGTACAAGAATGGGACACAATGAAATTCACTGCCAACTAGAAAATGCTTAAATTTCATTGCTATTAACTGGAAATTTGCTTACAAATAATACACAATTAAAACTAACATATGTAAAACATTTTTATAGGAATGGAATTACCATATATTGCAAAAGAATTTATAGTATTGGGATTAAGTTATATGGAATAAGACCATATAATTAGTCAAGCTCATGCTTGGTGGGACCCTTCCCAAACTAAGGTGACAAGGATAATTCACTAAGCATAATATCCGAGTGTTTGCCAGGTTAGTTTTATGCTACATCAGGTAGAATTCCATCCCTCAGATACTCACTGTGCCAAATCATCCCCAGCATCAAAATCTGGAATAAAATGAAGAGAATTATAAGTCAGTAATTCACATGCTTCCATATTAATTCTTTATAAATGTTTTGGAAATCTCAGTGTGACTTACACCTTCTACAGGTTTACAAGGAAGTGGACTTCAAATATTTACTAAACCTATCAGTGATGAAGAAAGGCATTGTTATGCCTCAGGAAAGTAAGCTAGGAATTTCAAATGCTGATTTAAGGTCTGAATGCTAGCTCACTAAAAATAAAAATAAATAAAAGTATTTCTTAATTCCTGCAAAAGGTAACAAGAGTATTTAGGTTCTGGAAATCACTGAGATTCTGCCTATTCCTGAAGAGAATTTGGTTGGGATCAACAGAATATAAACTTAGGTGACAACACAGAAATTAGTAATTCTTTGAAAGCTGTAAGTAATTACATTCCCAAAGGCATTTCTAGAGAGATCCTGGCCAAATGTTGCTAAACCACTGTCCAGAGTGATGTCTCTGGTTGCCCAGGGTATTGCTTTCTATCTTGGATTAGTTTGCCTCAGGAACTATTTGTTTCTTTGGAGACCCAAAAAGGTCACGGTCAGAGTGGTTCAGGATATTTTGACTGTTCTGTAGATTCATCCAGCTTTCTGAAGAATGAGAGGAAAACCAGTGCAGTCTGTAATAGTGTTTGGTTAGCTATCAGGAAAATGTGAGATGAGATAGAACAAAGAGAACGACACACAAGCATTTATAATCCAAGTATGCCCCATTACCAAGATGTGATGTGTGTAGAGTCGATAAATCAATACAACCAATGACATGCAATATGAGAACCGGTGCAAAACTATCCATGGTTTGGGACTAACATTGTTGGGATGGATGTTTGGGGGATGGGGAAAAAGAAAAGGAATGATGAAACAATAAACATTCTTTCTGTGTGAACTTGGGAGTTAAGAAAAGTAAAGCAGATGAAAAAAATTCAGAGAAAAGTGGAAACCTGGGTCAGTTTAACTGAGATGTCAGTTAAACATCTCACTTTGGCTTGGGTCATATCTCAGATCTCAGGGTCCTTGGATGATCTTGGGGTCCTAGGATCAAACCCCAAAACAACAATGAGTCTCCTTCTCCTTCTCCCTATGCCCTCTGCTCCACTCATTCTTTCCTTCTCTTAGATAAATAAAATCTTAATTAAATTCATTAAATTATTTAACAAGAATGCATATTTTGATATAAATATTATTTCCTCTATTATGGATGTAAGAACACAGGTGTTTCTAGGGGTTAAATAACTAGCTCAAATCGGTGTTACTGAAGGGAGGAGGATGGGGGAATGAGGTAACTGGGTGATGGTTTATTAAGGAGGTCAGCTGATGTGATGAGCACTGGGTATTATAAGCAACTAATCACTCTTTGAACACTACACCAAAAATAATGATTTAATATATGTTGGCTACTTGAACATATAAATAAGATAAATAAATAAAATTTAAATTTGACTCCATAAATAATAGCCATTAAGCAAGAAAATGTATATTTCTGAATTTAAAGCTTGATTCCAGGCTTTGAACATTTAGTATCCCTTGAATAAATGAAGGATTCTAACTGATGGGGTTCAGGGCAGGCTGTCCCACGTGCAACTTTGACATGTGGATTGTTCAGAGCTGAAAAAAATCAGACCAATGGATTCAAGAAGAGTTTTTATCTTCCCCACTAACTGCTTAAAAAATTGGGATAGAGGGCCTTGTTCAAGAAAGAGGTACCACCAGAGAAAACTACAGAGTGTGGGGTGGGCACGGTAAACTGTGGGGATCTCTGCAGGGCTTGCTTGTTCAAATTCCCTGTTGTACCCATTGAATCCCTAACCCTTTCTCCTTAGCTCAGGGGAGCATATACACTTCAGTTGCCTGACTATCAGGGAGTTTCATTTCTTTGGGGTTCCCATACATATGAAATTGAAGGTTTTTTGTTTGTTTGTTTGTTTTTCCTTCTGTTAACCTGTCTTATGTCAATTTAATTGTTAGGTGAGCCAAAGAACAGAAAAAGGAAAAAGGGAAAAGCTTTCCTCTCCTACATAGCCCTTCAGCACAGAGGCTATCAAAGCTTGATGATTTTACAGTTTGTCCATTTCAATACCATGCCCGATGTTGACCAAGCTTTACCCAATCTAGTCTGTATCAATCCACAGAGAAGAGAGCCAGTCATATCTTGTATATCCTCCCCTGACAGACACTCTAGGACTCCCCTTAGAGACATATATAGGTGTCCCATCAACATCTTCAAATCTTGACTTTGCCCCTTATTATAAACTTGTTCTGCTGAAAAAGTTTTAATTTTAATGAAGTGCATTTTATCTTTTTTTTTTTTTTAATATGGGCCACACCATTGCTATTATGTTTAAAATTATTTTTCTAATCCAAGGTCACAAAGATCTTGTCTTGTTTTATTCTAAATGGATTATGCATTCCTTTTTTTACGTGTTGGTCTATGTTCCATTTGGAATTGAATTTGTACAAGTTGTGATGAATGGATTTTTGTGGTGTTGCTGTTGGTTCATACCAATGTCTAACACTTCTACTGCCCTATGTTGTGAAGACAATGTTTTCTCCACTAAATTGCCTACAGACCCCTGTTGAGAATTAGTTGACCGATGCATGCAGTCTGTTTCTGACTCTCTAGGCTGGCCCATTGAACTGCTTGTCTAACTTCATGAGAACAACACACTGTTTTGAATACAGCAGCTTTATAATAGACCTTGAAGTGAGATAATATAAGTTCCCAGCTTTGTTCTTTTTAAAGTTGTGTAACCTAATGGAGTTTCTTTACATTGCTGTATACATTTTAGATCACTTTGGAAAATAATAAACTTGTGCCCATTCATATTTTTATGAGATTCCTTGAATCTAAAACATATTTGGGGATAATTCACATCCAAAGAGTATTGAGTTATCTGGCCCAGGAGCACAATATTTGTTTCTATTTATTAAGTTCTTCCTATATTCTCAACAGAATTTTTATAACATTTTCAGTGTATGTCTTGCCCCTATCTTGTCATATTTTTCCTTAAGTATATTGTGTATTTGATGCTATTGGAAATTGAATTTTAAAATCCACTTTCTGTTTTGTAGTTTCCAGTACAAAGTATGCAACTGATGTTATATATTGATCTTGTATGGCACAACCATGCTAAACTCACATAAAAAAAGAAAGTCTCTCATATTGAATAAGAGTTTGGTAGAACCAGCAGTTGTCACCAAGGCACAATTGTCTGTAAAGAAAATTCTAGGGAATGTTAGAAAACCTAATATAATTTAAAAGTACCAAAGAAATGCTGGGCTGATGAAATGAGTTTAGATGTGTTCACTTCTGTTTCATTTTTGTGAGCATTTGTGTAGAATAGAAAAAATTTTTCTCTATTGTTGGGTAGAATTCACACCAAATCTAGCTGCACAAGGAGGGGTATGAGGACAAGGCAATAAATTAAGTCACTTTAAGATGCAAATCAATTGCCATTGAGAATATGTATCTTGAAATTTCAGGACCTTGGGTAATTTATATCATTTGAAGAATTTTTCATTCAGTCTAAAGTGTTGAATTTATTGGCTCTAATATGAACACTCTATCTTTTATTTTTATTTTAAAAATCTGTAGAATGTGTAGTGATATAAATTCTATTATTGAAAGCAGCTATGTGTAGTAATCAATGAGTTTTAAGCATATAAGGCATCAACATCCAGAAACTAAAACCAAATTAAAATAGAAACAAAATGAAACCAGTCCTGTCCATGTTGATACAAAAGTTGGGTATTCGTTCTTTCTGACGGAGGCATAATACTCCATTGTATATATAGACCATATCTTCCTTATCCATTCATCCACTGGAGGGCATCTTAGTTCTTTCCACAGTTTGGCCACTGTGGCCATGCTGCTATGAACATTGGGGTACAGATGGCCCTTCTTTTCACTACATCTGTATCTTTGGAGTAAATACTCAGTAGTACAATTGCAGGGTCATAGAGAAGCTCTATTTTTAATTTTTTGAGGAATCTCCACAGTGTTTTCCAAAGTGGCTACACCAACTTGCATTCCCATCAACAGTGTAAGAGGGTTCCCCTTTCTCCACATCTTCTCCAACACATGTTGTTTACTGTCTTATTAATTTTGGCCATTCTAACTGGTGTAAGGTGATATTTCAAAAGTGATTTGGGAGAAATCAGAGTTGGGGGACAAACCATGAGAGACTGTGGACTCTGAGACACAAACTGAGGGTTTTGGAGGGGAGGGGGGGTGGAGTTGGGTGAGTCAGGTGGTAGTATTATGGAGGGCACATATTGCATGGAGCACTGGGTATGGTACAGAAGCAATGAATTTTGGAACACTGAAAAAAATAAAATTAAAAAATACAAACAAAATATAGACGATGATATAATAAACTAAGGAAAGAAATAACTGACATAACTGGCCTCTTAAATGGAGAAAAAGAAAAACTTAAGGTTAATTCTCCAAAAGAATTAATAAGACTCAGAAAACATCATCAAGATCGATCAACAGAAAAGAGAGAGAAAAAACCCACAAATTACCAATATGAGGAATGGATCACATGCATTGCTGAAAACTAGTGTTCCCTTGTATAAAAACTTGAAATCCAGGTTGATGATATCTACTCAAGCGAGTTATAAGCTATTTTCTAGGGGCACCTGGATAATTCAGTCAGTTGAGCATCTCACTCTTAGTTTCAGCTCAGGTCATGATCTCAGGATCGTGGAACTGAACCCACATCAGGTTCTGCTCTGCACAGGGTCTCCTTCTCTCCCTTTCTCTCTGCTCCCCCCACCTATCCATTCTCTCTCTCTCTCTCTTAAATAAATAAATAAATAAAATATTTAGTGACCTATTCTCTAGCAATTCTACCTCTAGATATTTATTTGCAATACCATAAAACTGCATGAATAACTCCAAGTTATTGTGAATTAGATGTAGATAAAGCATCATTAGTTATGGATTCATACCTGGTCTTGGGAAGCAGTATACTGCATGAGCATATGACTCACAGGGAAAGCACAAAACCCTGTTTGTAATAAATTTCAAAAAGCCAATCACAAAATTAAGCTCAATTAGGGAAAATGATCTTAGGTGCACTTCAAGTGATATTATTATAGAGTTATTTTAAAGTCAAAAACCAAAAGCTCTAAGGCCAGACTTCTTCCAACATGTACCCAGTTGGATGGGACACATGGGAAAGAATTTCAGCAAAATGGAAAGGTCAAGCAATCCAGGAGTCACAAGGGACTGAAACCTATTTTTAACTGTCCTGTTGGTTATGGTGTGAAACCTCTCTAGTTGGATCCAGAACTAAATTCAATTATAGTTTGCTTATTTGGATGAATTGAAAGAAGAGCCTGAGGAAAGCATATTTGCATGATGCACAAGAAGCAGCTCATCAAAGAATTATGAGCAAAGAAGGAGCTCTGAAGAAAGTCTTAAAACAGTGAGGAAACTTTCTCAGAAGAAAAGAACAATGTTTCAGTAAAACTTATGCTATGTAAAAGGAATAGCAAAAGCATTATACATATGTTATCTCACAATTTATCATACAATTTTTTATATAGGAGGGATAGGACTAAATAATATTCCTGAAAGCAAAACATAGAAGATAAAGAATTTGAGGAGAATAATATGTTAACAGTGCTTGAGAATCCAATCAGAAAACCTTGCCCACACAAAAAGAGACCAATGGCCAATCTTCAGGCTGTTTAGTACATAGAGGCAGGCCATTCAAAAGCTTCCAAGGTTTTTCCTTCCTTCAAAGGAAAAAGCAAAGTGAGGGGACACTTGCTCCTCAGGAAACAAGTTCTGGTCAAGCCAATAGTTACCTGTATAGTAAAATCACCAACATTTGCTACCTACCTCCCTCATTAGTGGGTAGCCCCAGCTGGAAGGAGAAGCAAAAAGCATCAGTGTTTCATTTTCTAACTTAATGAATAAGAATAGAACTTTTGTTGCTGTTAATAGACAGGTAAGGAACACAGTTTTTAAAAACATGAAACTGCACACTCAGAGAGCCTGGATACAACCTCTTATTGGCAATACTATTTAACACCTCCAAACAAAATCCTTAAATTCTAAAATCCTAAAACAAAGATAACTGTTCCAATCACTTAAAGGATATTTACCATACACCAAGAATTTAACTAGGTTTGTCATGCCAGCTATGCTCAAAATCACACAGCTAGCTGGTCCTAACCAAGACTTCCTAACTGAGATCTTAAGTTCCTGGCCACCATAATGCATCTGGCATACCATATCCCCTCAGAATTACCTGCATGTGAGAACTTACTCTAACCATGGAGGCTCCATTATATGAACTACACAGAAATGGGGAGGTACAGAGTTGAAGACAGGCCTTCCATCCTGCTCTGACAGCCCATTCTGAGGGTTTATTTCATCTCTTCTGATTTTCTCATCATCACCAGAGACCCCCCATGATTATGGTGTCACATAAAGTAGATATTTCAAAGCAATCAATTGTAAATACTTCAGCCTTTACTCTGTACCTAAATCGTCAACTTTTTGAGAGCATTTTGATTTTACTAATATCTCTTGGTGGATGATTTAGGGTCAATATCTGAATCAGCCCTCACAATGAATGCCTGCAGACCAATATAGGGTTGAGTACAGTTGAAGGATTAGGAGAGGGGGCTGGGGCAGGGAGTCACTTAAAACTCTTAACAGCCACAGCCAGTTTGGGACTCTGGTCTTCCCCTTAGGCCCCTGGCAAGATATCTAAGCTTCATCCAGCCTGGTGTTTTCTGATAACTCTGGGGCATAAAGAAAGAAACTGTGTAACAGATTTCTTAGCAGATGAGAGGTATTCCTTTAACTAAAAATGAGATTTTAAGTTAGCAATAAATTCCTATACAGAGTGGGACACCTGGGGGCTCAGCTTGTTAAGCATCTGCCTTCAGCTCAGGTCATGATCCCAGGGTCCTGAGGATTAGTCCTGCATCAGGCTTCTTGCTCAGCATATAACCTGCTTCTGCCTGTTGCTCCCTCTGCTTGTGTTCTCCCTTTCCCTCTCTCTCTCTAAAAAATAAATAAATAAAATCCTTAAAAAAATTAATTCCTATATAGATGGCCAGAATCTACCAACAAATTGATAAGTAATTTAGTTTGTTATATTTTATTTGTCAGCTTTTCATACAATGTCATCCAATTTTGCCAATAAAATATTGTGGTCCCTTGGAAGAAGAAAATATGAGAGTAAATGATTTTTTTTTTAATTTCATTGCAGGCATTCTTTCCAATGTGGTGCGACTTTTCCTGATTTTTCCTGAAAAATTCCAAGAGTCCCAAGAGTCCCCAAACAATACATGCTCAGACATACCCACTTCATATAAACACAAGGGTACATGGACTTTATATACTTAAAAAAATATCCAGAACATTTTGGAAAGAGTCTCTATTAAGCCATCAAACAGAACTCTGAATAACTTGTCAAACTATGTCCTTTGTACAGTCAAAATGTTTTCCCATCATGTTCCAGAGGCTTGCATGAATCTAGAAAAAAAAAACAACATTAGTTACATATATGAAAGTTTCTTTTTTTAAAAGATTTTATTTATTTATTCATGAGAGACAGAGAGAGGCAGAGGGAGAAGCAGGCTCCCCTTGAGCAGGGAGACCAATGTGGGACTTGATCCCAAGACCCCAGGATCATGACCTGAGCTGAAGGCAGACACTCAACCATCTGAGACACACAGGTGCCCCAATATGAAAGATTCTAAGAGTTGAAACATCAAATGAGTGGTGTCAGGCACTAGGCAACCACTACTACCTCCATGACATAGGCTCTAGGGATAGAAGTAACTGAATCAAGCCAAAGTTTGTGTGGAAGCAATGTAAACATTTTGCAGAGAAAAGACAAATTTCTAGGCAGAGACAAATGTGAAAATGAATATGAATGGAGCACAGAGCTGAGATTGGGTATTGTGAGTCCATGGACAAAGAGGTAACCAATGATTAAGTGAGTAGTGTCGCCTGAATGCAGAAAATAAAAATAAAATAAAATAAAATAAAACTATTCTAAGCATCTGGTGGTCTGCTAATTTTATTACATCCTTTATAGGCACATGGGATTATACGTTAAATTCTTAGCCTTTTTGACATCACTTATCTTATGGTTAATGCATGATTGTTCATGACACAAGGACAAGTTCTAAATATGTAAAAATAATGCATATAGTCATATAAAAAAGAAAGTATTATCATAGAATTTAATTCAGCTACTATTTGTTTACATATTAATTTGTGCCAAGTTTATTTTTAGAAAAAAAGAAAGATAAGAAAAATAAAGCTATTCCACATACTCCTCCTTCTCAGACAAACTAGTGAAAGCACAGTTCATAAGAAGAAGCACTTACATAGAACATAGGGTTATTTCAAGTGGAGAAAACATACCGCTGAATAGCAACAAAAGAACAGGGCAGGAATCAGAATGACTTCTAGTCTGTTGGATCTGCCAAATCTTCCTGAATAGGAAAACATGAGCAGTGTGAATTATAGTTAAGACATGGACCCTCAAACGTGGCGTGGGGAATCCTAAGCAGAGGAGATAGCTGAAATACAACCATAAAGCTGACAGATAGTAGAGTGTGCTTGGAGAACGTAGACGGACCCAGCGAAGCTGAGTGAAAGCATCCAGGAGAAGGGATGCAGAGGAGCAAAGACAGGGAAAGAGGGAATTACATAACTTGGCTTTTCAATGTGCCTTAAGCTGTGTTAAAACTTCACATGTGTTAGTCCTAGTGATAGTATATCTTCATGAGCTATAATATTACCCCATTTCATAGACACACGCACAATTAAATCAAATTGCCAAAACCCAGAGATAAAAACTTATGTCACTCAGCTCTCCCTGACCCCAAAGTCTGTCATTGTAACACCATACTTTCTTCCAGTGTGTTGACCTCTGATAGTACCAGTTAGAACTAAACCAATTTAGGGACATTTATGATAAAAAATGAGAAGGTTGGATTTTATTCCAAGGAAATAGATTTTTTTGAGGAGATGAATGATTTGATCAGAGATGAGCTGTGGAAGGGCATTTCTTGAATTCCTTAAATCCAAGTGTTCACACCTGGAACTAACTGGACTCTTTTTTTTTTTTTTTAAGATTTATTTTATTTATTTATTTATTTGACAGACAGAGATCACAAGTCAGCGAGAGGCAGGCAGAGAGAGTGGAGGAAGCAGGCTCCCCACAGAGCAGAGAGCCCGGATGCGGCCTGATCCCAGGACCCTGGGATCACAACCCGAGCCAAAGGCAGTGGCCCAATCCACTGAGCCACCCAGGCGCCCCCTAACTGGACTCTTTAAAGTGCAGATTGCAATCTGAATTACAATGACTTGCTTCTTTGGCTCATACTAACTTGAGAGGTTCTTTAGTCCAGCTCCCTAAAGAGAGCTTATATGCTTTTATAACATCACAAGTGGTCAATGGTCTGGGGACAACAGATTGAATGAAAGCACAATGAAAATCAGCCTCCTGACTTGAATTCTGAATGTGCCATTTTAGACCACACCTTCCCCATGGCGATTTTCATCTCCATGTTTCTCAGGGTATAGATGAGAGGATTCAGCATGGGGGCAATCACAGTGTAAAACACAGAGACTTCCTTATCCTTGTTCTCACTCCCAGCAGGTAGAACATAAGTATAGATACAGGGCACAGAGAATAAAACCACCACCATTATGTGAGAGCTGCAGGTGGAGAGAGCTTTGCGTCTCCCTATGGAGGAGTATGTCCTAAGATTCCATAATATGACAATGTAAGAAGCCACCAGGACAAGAAAAATGACAACCACCACCATTCCTGAATTTGCAATCACTAAGATACTAACAACATGAATGTCTTTGCAGACCAGTTTCAAAAGAGGCTTCACATCACATATGTAGTGATCGATCTGATTAGGACCACAGAAAGGTAAGCTGAGTACCATGAGCAATAGAGCAACAGAGTGCCAAAACCCCAGACCCCAAACCATGAAGACCAACATGTTACACCTCCGCCGGTTCATGAGGACCATGTAGTGCAGGGGCTTGACAATGGCAACGTAGCGGTCTAAAGCCATGGACACCAAGATGAGTATCTCCACACCCGCCAGCAAGTGGGCAGTGAAGAGCTGGGCCATACAGTTGTTATAGGAAATGTTTTTTCTTGCTGCGCCTAAGTCCCTGATTAGCCTGGGAACCACAGTGGAGGTGTAGCAGAGATCCATGAGGGAAAGGTGACAGAGAAAATAGTACATTGGTTGTTCGATTAGATGGCTGCAGGTGATGGTGAGTAAGATGATGAAGTTTCCCATTAAGACAGCCAGGTAGCAGAGCAGGAACAAGAGAAAAAAGAGTAACTCTAGTTGCTTATTTTCCCATAGTCCCATGAAAACAAATTCTGTGACATTATTCTGATTTTCCATGAGGCTGAGGTGAGTCCAGAGACACAACAGAAACTTAATTCACCTGAAATGATATGGAACATATGACATTTTTTGTAGCACTGTAAATATTTGGAGTATTTTTATATGAAAAAATACGTAGATCACAGAGGAATTTTTGCACTTAATGTTTACAGTCTTTCTGGTGTAAGACAGATATCATTATTCAAACGATGTTTAGTGACAGCATACTAAATCCTGGGAATTTAATGAACATTTTGCATGCATTTAACTCATAATAACCCAGGAGTGACTCTGCTGATTTTTATATATGGGGGAACACAACTGGATGGGTTCAGACAATAACAGCAATTCATTCAGATAGTAAACAGTAACCTAAGATATGAACCTTTTTCAAATGCATTATTATGCATATTTCAAATGCATTATCACATTATCCACTGACCAAAAGGACTTTGATCTGTTTTCCACCTCCTGTCTCTGCCATTAACACTCAGATAAACCTAAGCAATTCTCCTCCCTTCCATATGCTACTGACAATAACTTACAAAGCCCCAATCCAACACCATATTCCATACATTCAGGAGAAGTAAATATTTATTCAAGATATAAAATCACAATCAAGATTCTTAATCGTAGCAGATAAATAAACTGAATTAGTTGATCACAAATTCAGTGACTCACCTTCTTGGTAGTTTTGTCGAGGTTCAGTTTGAACCAGATTTTGTCACGATTCAGGAGAGGCAGGAAATGGAAAACCAGAGGCACAATCTGGGCATCTGGATATAGGAACATGGTGTTATTTTTATATAAAAGCCTTCCATTTTCCAAAATCATTCCGAGGACACATCTTAGAGGTTGCTGTTTAAAATGCTAGAAACACTGCAGAGAGCCAGTTGTTTTCTATTGACATGTTGAAGAACCCAGAGTGATTAAAGAACGTCCTGCAGGTTTAATCATGCATTTAAGCAACATAGCCACTTAGATGCAGTTGATCTAGGAGAAGAGAAAGAATATGTTGAGCCAACACATTTTACCCATTACCAAGTGTCTACCACAGCAAAATTATGATTTTCCTAAAAGACTGTTAATGTCAATTCATTATTTTCATGGTACCAGAGGGGAACAGTGTGTTGAGGTGAATAATCTCTCATCTATTGCTCATGAAGGGGAGCATTCAGGGTCCTATGTCTTATTACCTTTTTCTTGTTAACACTGAGAAATTCATTCTCTCTCATCCTCCCTCCCTGGTTGGTAAGTGGAAGTAAAAATACTGGATCCATTTGTCTTATTCTGAGAGCAAAATGGAGTTCATTGGAGAATATAAAATGGAAGGTCTCATGGTTCTAACTTGTCAAGTCCATAGAAGAGTACTCCCAAAAATGTGTGGAGAGGAACACACAGTTGTGTAAGAAAATAGAAAGCAGGATGTTCTTCATCAATTAATCGGTTTTACCTATTGACTTTGTATTCTGCCATATGGGGTGGGTTGAAGATTTTATGCTAGACATACATTCAGGATAAGGAAAAAAACTTTGGCATTGGTATAAATTTGTTCTGGTTTCAACATAGAGCTTGGCAAAATACTTCTTTATGTATTAGTTGAGAAGATCCAAGCCTAAACTTTATGTGGAAGAATAGGATCAGTTAAAGGACATATATAAATCCCAGGGTAGCTTTTCAGTAAAATCAGAGAACAAAAACTAGAGAATCTAAACTGTAGGAAATGCAACTCTTGGTTTAGAGTGTGTTCTGAACACTGGTGCAAGCCTGAACATCTCTTACCACTTAGTGGTAAGGTAGGTTGCTGTAGGTTGCTGTTCAACCTACAGTGCTTAAAAACAAGCTGTGAAAATAAAAATTGATATGGAAAAAGATCTATAGGGGCGCCTGGGTAGCTCAGTGGGTTAAGGCCTCTGCCTTCGGTGCAGGTCATGATCTCAGGGCCCTGGGATCGAGCCCTGCATCGGACTCTCTGCTCAGCAGGGAGCCTGCTTCCTCCTCTCTCTCTGCCTGCCTCTCTGCCTGCTTGTGATCTCTCTCTGTCAAATAAATAAATAAAATCTTTAAAAAAAAAAAGAAAAAGAAAAAGATCTATAGCAGCTCCTATAAACTTTCTTCTGGGAATTCCGTTGGGGGGGACGGAATCTATAAAACCTCCCTTTTCCTCTTTTCTTTCTTTCCCTTTTCCTTGCTTTTCCCCTTCCCCCCTCTCTTTCAATATATCACAGTGTAGTCACCCTTATTGTACTCACCTATCTTCTTCTGATGATGTGAGATGATAAAATGCCTACAAGATGAGATGAAGTGAGGTGAACGAGGCAGGCATTGTGAAATAGGCTTGGGCTGCTGTTGACCTTCTCACAACACATCAAATGGGGATCATCTGCTTCTGCTCCATGGTTGACAACAGGTAACTGAAACCATGCAACTTGAAACATGGATAAAAAGGACTACTGTATTATTGTCCTTGTTTTGCAAATAAGGAATCTTGAATCCAAGGTTGCACAAGTACTAAGAGGAAGATCTACATCTAAATCACCAGTTTATTCCATACGATTTGCAAGCTCATACTTTTTTTTTTTTCATTGTGCTTAGATGCCTTTTCCCAAATACAAATGAAGGCATAAAACCTTCATCAATTGCATGCCAGATATTCCTGAATGCCTTCTCTTAAAAATATCTACCAACACAATTATTACAGAGAAACTTAAAAATTTAAATTAGGAGATCAAATTCTGTATAAAATGAAAACCTATAGAAATTACAATTATTTTCTCTTTATCCTATATATCCATACATATATAAAATGTTTTTGTATATATTATATCAAGGTGATCCTTCAGTTGGTTCCTTTTACTTTTTGTATATGTACTATGTAATAGTAAACAGACATGGAGCACCTCTTACCCTCCTTTTTATCTTTCATCCAAAGAACATTTCAGGAAAACATTTTTGGAAATAACATGAATTAAAGCATGTGCACATCCTCAGGGAAAACCTCCCACAGGCATTTTACATCAACCAATGTGTGTGTGATTATAATTTGAAAAATAAAGCCCATATTATTATAGTGGTAGTATAGGTGGCCTTGAGGCTTATTTGATTTATATAATTTTTAAAGATTTATATATTTGTTTGTTTGTTTGCTTATTGCTTTATCTGAGAGAGACGGGAATAGCATGAGGAGAGTCAGAAGCAGAAAGAGAATCCTGAAGCAGACTCCCTGCTGAGCACAGAACCCAACTCCAGCTGGATCCCAGGACCCAGATAGCATGACCCAAGCTGAAATTCAGAGTTGGTTGCTTAACTGACTGAGCCACCCAGGCTCCCCTTGATGTATCTCTTAAGGGTGATTAGCTGAATGATTCAATACTTTTGTATTCCTCTAGCACTGATGTAATGTAACATGTATTATTCTCTCCATCTTCTCCTAGAATAATTTCTTCAAAAACTGGAGATGTATATTATATATACACATATATTTTTAATTCCTCACATCATGTAAAGAGCTAAATATGCAAAGGAAGTATAGAAAAGTATTAATATTTACTCATCAACATAGAGTCATTGTCATTAGCATGAAGATTTTGAAATAATTCTCAATGGCTAATTACAACCCTTGGAATCTTAGAAGCCATATACATTGTTCTTTGTCACTAGGTAACATCGAATATAAGGGTCTCAGAATTAGGAAATGCCACAATGCATAATTAGTTATTTTCCTTATTTTAGTGTGATTTTGTTTTACTTTGAGTAAATCAGGTTGAGTAAATTGGAGTCCTCCGTTCATAGCAGCAATCCTCCTGGGTCCGTGCTAAGTCCATGTAAGTCTAATTTTACTTTAATTTTTTTTCTGCATTGCTCATTTCTACTACTGCTTCCCACTACTGTGCACCCACTGTACTCGATTGGACTCAGCTCCACTAGCCCCAGGATATTACACATTTCTTGTGATTTTCCTACAACTGTCCACATCTTACAACCCTCTTACAATACTATCTGTAAATTATGATGTTTGACTCTGTCTTCTTGCTGCACGACCCTGCAGACATGGAGGCATACACTTAGTGTGTATGCCTTAGTATGCCTCAGGCATACACTTAGCAGTCTAGTCTCCAAAGTTTAGATAAATCCACATGAAGAAAAATATGAATCCACCTTCACAGTGGAAGATTTCAATGTTCCTTTTTCAATGATGGATGACTAAAGAAGGCATTAAATCCAGAGGGTATAAAAGATCTGAACAACAGAAATTAAAAGTTTATGGAGGTGCATATAAAAGCATACATCTAACAAGGAATATGTATTTTTGTATGTATAGAAGGAGTATACATAAAAATAGCTAAAAATTATTTTAAAAAGCATCACCATGTTTTTAAAAAGGTAATGTTCTATAGAAATCTGAGCTCAGTAAAATTTATAAGTAGATCTACATCTAGATCTAGGTAGATATGAATATAAATACATACACAGATACATTATTAAAAATTAAAATTATTCTATGAAACATAGTTAATTCATTAAGAAATCATACTAGAAATTTAAAAATCTACCTATTCTTGAAATATAAGGAACATACTACCTGTCAGAGTTTGTAGGATACAGGGAGAATGATACTTTGAAAGAAAATGATAACATTAATATTTTCACTAGAAAAAAAGAAAATCTGAAAAGGATTTTAGTTTTATAAGACAGAAGCACATCAAAAAGTAATATGAGAAAACATAAGGTAAATCAAAATGAAAATTAAAAAGAAGCAAGAAATAAAAAAGAAAGAGCAACTAATTTTCACATTGGATCTTTGAGAAACCTTTCAAAATAGTCAAAGTTTTGGCAATATGAGTCAATACAGAAGAAAAAAAAGATAATTATGTAATATTAGTGAATAATAATATAACTAATGATGAAAAGGGAGAGGAAAAATATAAAATATTATCAACAACTAAATGCCAATAATTTTGAATGTGTAAGCTGAAACAGACGTTTCTACAAAATACTATACAGAACTCCAGAAAAATTACAAAAGATAAGTAGTCTATAGCTGGTAAACTTAGAATTAATTAAAAATAACACTGTAAAAGAAATATGAGCTTCAAATGAATTCATAACATTTTTTAAAAAGATTTTTTATATTTATTTGAGAGAGAGAGTGAGCAAAGCTGGGGGAGGGGTGAAGAGAGAGGGAAAAGCAGGGAGTCTGTCCCCTGCCTAGCAAGAAGCCAGATGTGGGGCTTGATCTCAGGATCCTGGGATCATGACCTGAGCTGAAGACAGATATTTGACCAACTGAGCCACCCAGGCACCTGAGGATTTAAAACATTTTACCAAAGTTTTCCAAAATAGAC
The DNA here is from genome assembly GCF_002288905.1 of Enhydra lutris kenyoni. Classification (NCBI taxonomy): domain Eukaryota; kingdom Metazoa; phylum Chordata; class Mammalia; order Carnivora; family Mustelidae; genus Enhydra; species Enhydra lutris. The sequence continues at coordinate 14,653,281 of NW_019154106.1, read as the reverse complement.
TCTCCCAGTCTTTTATAATTTCTCATAGAGGAGTAAAAATCAAACCATCATTAATTCATTTTGCTAGACTATTATTACAAGGAAATATAATCACTGAAACTTCCCTCTCTGAAATTGACTCTAGAACGTCTTAACAAAATATTAAATTACTTTAATTTTGCATAAAAATTAACATTCCATTACCAATTTTTATCCCAGATATCCTTCAATAGTTTATTATTAGAAACCTGATGAACATGTCCACCAAACTGGAAATTAAAAGTGAAAAAAAATTATTTCAATAGACTCAGAAAAAGTATGTGATAAATTTATATGTTCATTATATAAATGTTTACCAACATCAAAACTAAAGAACATATTAAAATATAAAGGAACTTGCTTAGCACTAAAAATAATATTTCTTAAAAGCCCTACTTAGGTGTGCCTGGGTGGCTCAGTGGGTTAAAGCCTCTGCCTTCGGCTCAGGTCGTGATCCCAGGGTCCTGGGAATGATCTCCGCATCGGGTTTTCTGCTCGGTGGGGAGCCTGCTTCCCTCTCTTTGCCTGCCTGTCTCTCTACCTACCTGTGATCTCTGTCTGTCAAATAAATAAATAAAATCTTTAAAAAAAAAGCCCTCCTTAAACATTATCATAAAGGGATTAAATTAGATATATTCTCTTTAACATCAAGAATGAGACAAATTGCTGATCTTTTTCACCAATTCTATATAACCCTGCAGTGCAGTACAATGAGACAAAAATCTGATCTGTAAGAACTAGACAGGAGGAAATAAAGCTGATAAAATTTCAGATAACATGATCATTCACATATAAAATCCAAAGATTCTATAGATATTAGAAATAGCAGAGCTGCTTAGTGCCTGATCATGAGAATAATTTACAATATTGAGTAAATATATAATTAAAATAGACATAATTTATGCTAGTATTAGATAATGGAATATCAAGTAACCAAAATTTTCTTTAATTTGCTGTGTAGTGTTGTTGCTTGGCCGTGCCACAATTTGCTCACTCATTTACCTACCAGTAAACTTTGAGATGATTTACAATTTTTGGCTATTACATTAAAGCTGTTGGTAGCATTCTTGTAAACTCTTTGTATGTACATGTGCTTTTATTACTCTTGCACAAATACCAGTAGAGTGTCTGGGCCATATGTTAGGTGTCTGTTTAGCTATTTAAATTACTGCTGAGCCATTTCCCAAAATTTAGTAACTATTAAGCCTAATGGAAAAGAGACAACAACCAGTGGAATGATTAATGAAGAAAGAAGCTGATACATTTTGGGGGAAAACATGGTGGAATTTTAACCTACCCACCATTTCCTACTTCTCAGCAATGGCAGCCGTGAGGATGGTGGCCCACATTCCTCATGGGGCTTGCTGGTATCAGAGGTGTACAGATCTTGATCTCAAATGATCCTGGTGGTATGTTTTGCATTTTTGGTGACTCCACCAAGAATTGCCTCACTGGCTTGATTTTGTTTTATCTGCCTGGAAGACTTCCCAGGGCTAGGGAGGTCTGCAGGGTAGATTTTACCAAACTCATTTGAGGCAAATACTCTCATCACAGGTGCCTGATGCAAGGTATAAGATCATGAAAATGACAGATAGACTGAAAACTCTGGAAAGAATGAGGCTTGGAAAGGAGATAATGTGAGAACAACAGCTGCGAGAACCACCTGTGTATATAGCAGGGAATCTAGAGGACCATCTGTACAAGCTCAAGGCTGGATGCACACTCAGAAGAGTTCAAGGAGACACTAGGATGATCACTACTCCATGACCTGTAGGCTCCATGCAAGCAGGAAGTGAAGGCTAAGGCAGAGTTCTAAAGAGCCTGGTAAAGCACAGGCCTGCCTCAGGTATTGCTGATTCATTTTCAGACCACTGCAATAAAGTGAATATCACAATAAAGTGAATCAATAAATATTGGGTTTCCCAGTGTATATCAAAGCTATATTTACACTATACTGCAGTCCATAAAGTGTGCAATAGCAGATTAAAATATAATGTTTTTTTAATATAAAATTCTATATTGCTAAATACTGCTAATCATCATTTGAGCATTCAGAGAGTTTTAATATCATTGCTGGTGGAGTTTGTCACCATCATGTTAATGGCTGCTGAATGATGAAGGTAGTGGTTACTGAAGGTTGGGGTGGCTGTGGAAATTTCTTAAAATAACAATGAGTTTCACTGCAAATGAGTTTTGTTTGATTGAGTCTTCCTTTCACAAAGATTCTGTTTGATAGCATTTTACACAGTGAACCTTCTTTCAAAACTGGAGTCAATCCTCTTAAAACCTGCTAGAGCTTTATCTATCAATTGTATTCACTATTCTAAATCCTTTATTGTCATTTCAACAATCTTCATAGCATGTTTACCAGGAGTAGATTCTGTCTCAAGAGCCACTTTCTTTGTTCTTCCATAAAAAGCAACTCCTCATATGTTAAAATTTGATCATGAGATTATGGTAATTTAATCACATCTTCAGGCTCCATTCTGGCTTTCCTTCTCTTGCTATTTCCACCACATCTGTAGTGACTTACAAAACTGAACTCTTGAACCCCTCAGTCATTCATGAGAGTTAAAATCAACTTCTTTCCAAACTCTTATCAATATCAATATTTTAATATCTTAATTACAAATGTTCTTAATGGCATCTGAGGGGGTGAATTCTTTTGAGGTTTTCAGTTTACTTTGCCCAGATCCATCAAAGAAACCCCTATTTATAGTAGCTACAGCCTTACAAAAATACATTTTTTAAATAATAAGATTTGAAAGTCTAAACTACTCCTTGATCCATGTGCTGAAAAATGGACGTTATGTTTGCAGGCATGAAAATGTAAATCTTGGATGTCTCCATCAGAGCTCTTGGATGACCAGGTGCATTGTTAATGAGCAGTCATATTTGGAAAGGCATATTCTTTTTTTTCCTGAATATCAGGTCCCAAGAGTAGGTTTAAAATATTCAGAAAACCATGTTGCAAACAGATGTGCTGTCATACAGCCTTTGCTCTTCTACTTAGAGAACATAAGCAAAGTAGATTTAGCATAATTCTTAAGAGCCACAGATTTTTCAGAATGGTAAATGAGCTTTTTCTTTATTCATTCTCCATCGATGGACAATAAGATTGTTTCCATATCTTAGATTTTGTATATATAATTCTGCAATGGAAGAATGAGAGACTTTTACATGAAATAAAGGAAGACGTAATGAAGGAGAAACATAGTTTATATTCATGGATTAGAGGACTATAATATCATTAAGATGGCAATATTCCTCAAGTGATCTACAGATGCCCTGCAATCCCTTTGAAGCTATCAATAGCCTTTGTTTGTTTCTTTGTTTGTTTTGTGTCATTTTTATTTTTGTTAGAGGGAAAGTTGTTCCTAAAGTTTATATAGCACTTCATGGAACCCTGAACAAAAATAATACAAATTCTACACAAAGTCTTCCAGAAAATTGAGAGAATACTACACAATTAATTATATGAAGGCAGCATTGCCTAAATGCCAAGTCACATTATATGCAGAAAATATACATATATATGTATATATATATACATATATATATGTCAAATATCCCTTTTGAATCCACACTCAAAGATGTTACACAGAATACAAGTAAACAAAAAACCCATCAATGTTTCTTAAAAAATAATTGGCCATGGTGATGTGGAATTTATTCTAGGACTAAAGGGCTGATTGAGCATTTAAAAATCAGTGTAATTCACTAAGTTAACAGAATGAAGGAGTATCACAAGTCTATTTGGATTAATGTAAAATTATTTGATAAATTTCAATTGATAGTTGTGATTTAAAGACTTTAATAAATGATGAAATTAAAAAAGTATTCCACTTTTACCACATCATTCTATGTTTTCAATACAATTCCAATAACAATCTCAATAGTATTTTTTTAAAGAAATTAACAATTCCATTCGGATTTATATAGAAACACACAAATTCAAAGGAATCTCAAAGATTCACACACACACACACACACACACACACACACACAAAATGTAGTTTGGATGCTTACTCTATTGAAATTCAAGAATTGCTATTAAGCTCCCATAATCAATGCTGTGTGGCATTGGCACAAAGTTTAACACTGAGACTTGAAACCAATAGAATGCACAGAAATAGGCCTAAATACATGAATTTTTACAAAGATGTCAAGTAATTCAATGGGGAAAATATAGACTTTTCCACAAATTATACCAGATCTATGAGGGGAAAAAAAAAATCTAAACCACAAACTCATCTCATACCATACACAAAAATGAACTCAAAATGAGTGTGAGGTCACATGTTAAAGCTAAATCTTTAGAAACTGCCAAAGAAATCTTTTGACCTCGGGAGGAGACCAATATTTATTAGATACAAAATAATCATAAACCTTAAGAACAAATTTAAAATTGGAATTTGTCAAAGTTTTAAAATTCAGTGCTTATCGGGTAACACCATTAATAAAAATGAAGAGGCAATCCACGGATTAGGTGAACGTTTTGTAGATAAACGTAACATCTATATGACAAACACCTGTATTATATGTAAAAAACATTTAAAACTTAGTAATAAGAAAACTAGAACCCTTACGTTTAAATTATGCAAAGGACTTGAACAAAAGTATACAAAAGTCTAACAATAAGATGAAAAACAAAATCTCACCGCCATTAGTCATCAGGGAAGGCAAATTAAAACCACAACAATACATCAATCACCACAGGTCTCCTAGAATTACTCAAAGGAAACAACAGTACTAAGTGACAAAGTTGTAGAACAATTGGGAATCATCTTGTGTTTTGATCTGCCTCCACAATTTTAATGGTGCCTAGTATTCCATGCTGAACAAACCATGAATCCCAAAGATAACTAGTTGGGAGCTTCTTAGAGTTTGTTTTTACTTCGTGTCTTCTAGTGATTGAGAAAACAAACAAAAACAGCTTTTGGAGTCAAGAACCTTAGAATTCTAGCCATTGATTTCATGCCCTCACTGCTCTAGCTCTCAAGCAATCTGTAGCAGGTTCCAGAGAAGTTGTGTTATTGCTGAGGAGGCAGAAGTTCTCTCTGTGACATGAATCAATAGGTTAGCTACATCACAGGTCACCACACTGGAATTATGCCATTTTTCTACTTGCCTAACATTCTGCATTCTTAGAAGCTCAGGTCCATTTAGAGAAAGGATATTCCTATGTGTTTGGATTCCAAGTATGGGGCATGCAACTCCCTATTCAAAACTGGATGTTTGTTAAACATCTCTCTTCAGCATGGTTTCTAAGACAAATCATTTCTGTCAAAGGAGATAATTAATTCCTGGGGGAAAAAGTAACAACACCATGACAAGGTCCTTGAACCTATGGAAAACTCTTTAAATATGCATGCACTGTAAGGTGAATATGATTTTTGTTGATTCCATTTGCAGAGCAAGATTCATATGCTCAGAATGACTCATTTGAATGTGCTTACTCCATATATCTTGCTTCTTGCCTATGGGACCAGAGCCATTTGTGGATGACGTCTCCATATTTTTTCTAAAATAATCCGTTCTAAATTGAAATCCCAAGTGTTCTGTAAAAACTTTTTGAGGCTTTAGGCTAGAAGGGAAGCTTTTGATTGATAAAAACACATTCTTAAAAACTTGATTTGGTATCAAATTATTTGACGAGTCTCTTACTGGGTGTGTCTTATCTTTCATATTGAAAGTTACCTATCTGAGAGGAGGTCACTTTGAAGATGGGATTATTTCTGAACACCTCCAAACATCATTAAGATCTTCTAAGTCTGTAAGGTAAGTGTTCAAAATGGCTGATGCATCTTAAATATTGTTGCCTCCCATATATATTAATCATTGTTTCAGTCCCTTCAAATATAGTATTCAAGTACTCCATCCACACCCCATTTCTTCAAAGGATGGTTGGTAAATATCATTCACCTAAACTGACAGAAAAAAATTTGATACTCAAGGAATTGAAGCCAATTATTGGACCCTGCTCTTTGTCACCAAACAGCATGCTTTTGTAATGAGACAGCTAGTTTAATAATCTAGATGAATCATGAGTGTGAAAACACAATGGAAATACACTTCTCACATAGAAGAGGCATAGTATGAATAATAAAGGACACATAGCATCAGCTGTGTTATCCAAGCATGAATGGAGAATTCTTTTTTGTAACAAAGGCTACAGATAATTGAGTCTGTGTACCTTCTTTAAAAGTAAAATTGGAGAGGATTCTTCCTGAACTTCTTGCACAGTTAAGTGATTGCATAATTATCACTCAAAATGTCAATAATCCCTATATCCTAGGTGCCTACACAGTTACAAAATAGATGAAAGTTCTCTGTGCATACAACACGGTGGTGATTTGTTCAAGTAGGTCTCCTTAAACAATTCTCATGAAAATCTTTCATGTGGATATGATTAATCTTGCTTTATACATGAGGAAACAAGGATGTAATGTGCTAGGAAGGTACTCCAGATAAAAGAAGATGCAAGTGGAAAAATCCAAATTCTAATCTTGTCTTTTTGATTTTCAAACCAAAACACTTAACCACAGTGGAAATCCTTTACAACATTTAACAGATGGTTTGAAAGCTTGACAGAAAACTAAAAATAAACACCCAAAAACCCAAAACCTAAAACCAAAAAAAAAAAAAAAAACAGATGGTTTGCTTTGGAGATGGATTATAATAGGGAGAACTAAGTCTGAGGGAGAAGTCAAGACAGAAAGAGCTTTCAATAAACATAGTACCATGTTTTTTATTTTTATTTGACTTTTTCATTTTTTATTTTTTTGTACTTGATAGTTGGGAGTTCAAGCATTTCTGTGTGTGTGTGTGTGTGTGTGTGTGTGTGTGTGTGTGTGTGTCTCCTAATGAAATTGTGTTATAGACACTGGCCTCCAAAGTAGTAATAAAGCGATTACAATTATTGTGGTCATATAAGAAAAATATAATTGGTTCAATGTTGTTAATTATAACAATATAGGGCATGGGTAATAATTTGGAAGAAAACCATGAAGAAGTATATTCTGAACTAATCTTAGTTCTTGCTCTTAATTAGCATCTTGATCTTGGCAGAATCTTTACCTCCTCTATGTTTCTATACTTAAAATATAAAATAATTTTCAAAACAAGAGCTGGAATTATCTTACAGGTTTGTGGTGGGGATTAATTCAATAAACATCTGCAAAAACACTGAAGGCCACTAAATACTCACTTTTAGTAAACATTGTTATTGTTACTCTTACCATCAACCTAATTCTCTGACACTGATTCCTCATCTCAAAATGGATGGAATAATACCAAACAAATGGGATGTTATCAGTATTTAATGAGATCCTATCTATACAACATTTGCTATCATACACGAACATATTAATCAATTATTAAACTCTCTCTCCGTTTCTCTCTCTCTCTCTCTCTATATATATATATATCATTAGCAAATATAATATTATTGTATATAAAAATAAACATTATTAATTATTTTTATAGTAGCTTTTGTATACTTTACATACCGACAATCAACACCCTGTTAATACTATGTCAACTATAATAAATAATCTCTTAACCGGGGTTTCTATCTCTGGCTTCCAAACTCTTACTGAACCTTACCCCACTTCATCCAAGACACATGAAGATCTTTATTAAAATTTTATCCCTTATGGGGCACCTGGGTGGCTCAGTGGGTTAAGCCGCTGCCTTAGGCTCAGGTCATGATCCCAGGGTCCTGGGATCGAGCCCCGCATCGGGCTCTCTGCTCGGCGGGGAGCCTGCTTCCTCCTCTCTCTCTGCCTGTCTCTCTACCTACTTGTGATCTCTATCTGTCAAATGAATAAATAAAAAAATCTTAAAAAAAATTTATCCCTTATTATCTCTTCCTCAAATTCCTCTTCACTTTTCCTTGTATATTCTCACTGTCTTCTCATGGTTTCCCATTTCCTAAGGATAAAGGAAAAATTCCTAACATTGCACTCAAAGCTTTTACATCATAAACCACCTCCCTTTTCTTACTTAATGTATTCAATTGACTACTTCCTATTACATGACTAATCACCTCAGATGATGAAGTGTGCACAAATGATCTCCTGCCTGTGTGTTTACAAAGCTCCCTATGGCCATACTCAACAGAAATTTCAATGAATAAATAATTTACATAATCATAAAGAATTCATAATTTATTTTCTATCTCAGAAAACCACATGAGAATCCACAATTCAATAGAATCTAGGTATGTATTACTTACTAGATGAAAAAGCTTAATACGTTCAAGGTTACAGTAATAACAAGTAATTTTTTTCAGGTAATGCAATTATTCATAATATGAAATAATGGAGAATAGAAACAACGTGACAGAGTTTGTTCTACTGGGGCTCACAGAGAATCCGAAGATGCAGAAAATCATATTTGTTGTCTTTTTGGTGATTTACATAATCTCTGAGGTAGGAAATATGCTCACCGTGGTCACTATCACTGCCAGCCCATTATTGGGGTCTCCCATGTACTATTTCCTGGCCTATCTCTCTTTCATTGATGCCTGTTATACTTCTGTTATTACCCCTAAACTGATCATAGATTCACTCCGTGAAAAGAAGACCACCACATTCAATGCATGTATAATCCAAATCTTTGGAGAACATTTCTTTGGAGGTGCTGATATCATCCTACTTACTGTGATGGCCTATGACCGCTATGTGGCCATCTGCAAGCCATTGCACTACACGACCATCATGAATCGGCATGTGTGTGGCCTGTTAATGGGAGGGGTGTGGGTGGGAGGCTTTCTTCATGGAGCCATACAGATCCTCTTTATCATCCCTTTACCCTTCTGTGGCCCTAATGTCATAGATCACTTTATGTGTGATCTGAACCCTTTGCTCAACCTTGCTTGCACTGATACCCACACTCTAGGGATCTTTGTTGCTGCCAACAGTGGTTTCATCTGTGTCTTCCTCTTCCTCCTCTTAGTCATCTCCTATGTGGTCATTCTGTACTCCCTAAGGAAGCACAGCTCGGAGGCAAAGCGTAAAGCCCTCTCCACCTGTGTCTCCCACATCACAGTAGTTATCCTATTCTTTGTGCCTTGCATTTTTGAGTACATGAGACCTGTGACTACTTTATCTATTGATAAAGCAGTCACAGTGTTCTACACTATGATAACACCAATGTTAAACCCCTTAATCTATACCTTAAGAAATGACCAGATGAAAAACGCCATTAGGATATTGTGTAGTAGAAAAGCTATTTCAAGTGAGAAATAAATATGCCTAGAGCTCAACACTGATTCAATGAAAACAAAGGTCAAAAGGACATTTTGGAAGTTCTCAGAAAGGAATCCCTACCAAATAAAGAAATAATAAACTATTATGAATGCTAACTTCTGAACTGAGTAGAGCAGAAATGTGTGCAAGAAAGAAAAAAATTACCATAGCTTTTTACATATATACATACACATATATATACATATAGATAGATAGATATGTATATATACAGCATGTAATATTGGCATATATATATTCATATTCACTATGAATATTCACTATCTATATATTCACTATCTATAAAATCTAACATATTTTATTAAGAATTCTGCTCATTTTTATATCACAGTATTGATGATGACATGCTTCCTATAAAATTAGAGTATAAAATGACTATAGCATTGTAAAAGTGAAGAGCCCTTTAACCTATGAGGGGTAATGAAGATTACCCCAACTTTCCAAACTCCCTTGTAGACTTCAGAGTCATATTGTATTGTTCATGTTACCCATCTTAGGCTGCTAACCCGTTACAATGAATCATGACTCAAATTAATGAACATCTTATTATCTGAGAGGAATTTCGATTAAATAAAGTCACACTCCATAGAGTACTTGAGTATTTGTTAAGAATCATTTCTACAAGTCAGCACAATGTCTAGGGCACAATAAATATTGAATGAGTGAATAATGGCATGAAGGAAGTTGAATAACGTCAAGAAAATTTAGACCAAAGACCTATTAGTGGAGACAAGGGACTTTTTTTCCTGCTTTTATCTGATTCAGACTCATATTTCGAGGGAGATTTCTTTGAGAAATGATAATTTTTTGAACTCCTGATTAAACTATGTATTTACAAAGATTGAAACTGAGATTCTCAATGAAGGAGCAAATATCTTACATTGATATTTTCCCTGCTTTCAGGAAGATTTCATCATCATACGAATGTGAGCTGTTCATGCCATTTTTCTCTGTTAACTATCTTATTTCTAGGTAACATTTCATTATGAAAAGTTTTAAAAAATAAGTGGTTCCATCTATACACAAAACAACTTTAGGAAAAATATATTCCATTTATATATCTCTGTGTGTGTGTGTGTGTGTGTGTGTGTATAATATTCCCCATTCATTAATCAATAGATATTTCTAGCAGAAAATATATCAGACACATTGATGGTTGCTGGGCTTTCAGTGCTGAATAGAATAGAACAAAGGTCTTGCAATCAAAAAGCTTCAGATCCACTGAGAGATACCCAGTGGGGAGCAGAATATGATAAGACCATGTTATAAATGGGAGGGTAGTGGCAGCACAGGAGGACAATGAAAGCATGTTTGAGGGACACACAACAAAGACCAGGGGGTCAGAAAGATTTCCTAGATGAAAACATCAAAAATGGGCACAAAGGAGGAAAGAGAATCATGAGAGTGAATAGACATGTGTTAGGATGAGAATATTCCCTTTGTTGCATAACAAAGACCAAGGGTGAAAAAGAGTATGCAGAAAACACAATCATTTCAATATGCTGTGGCTATTGGCTCTTCTATTCATTCAGTAATTAATTATTGAGCTTCTTCTATGTGTTGGGTTATAAGCTGAACCCTGAGCTCCTAAAAGTCTACTTAGTAAGACATGAGACCAGAAAGTTAGTGACAGTGAAGATCAAGAAAAGTCTCATATCTGTGATAGAGCTGAATGCCAAGTATCATAGGGAACACATTCGAAGGGTCTTCATACCTTTTCATGGCCTGTAGCTCATTTCTCTTGTCAATGAATAATACCCTACTGTCTGATGTTGCAGTTTATCTATCCTCATCTACTGAAGGACATCTTGGCTGTTCTCAGTTGTATGGACAATTGTGAATAAAGATGCTGTTAAACACGTGTGTGCAGGGATTTTTGTAGATATAAGTTTTTAACTTCTTTGGGTAAATGCCAAGGAGTGGGATTGCTAAATTCTTTAAGTTCTATAAAAAAAACTGACAAAGTGTTATCCTAACGGCGGCACCATTTTGCTTTCCCATCAGCAATAAATATGAGTTCTTGTTCCACATCCTCACCAGCATCTGTTGGTGATGATGTCCCATATTTTGGCCATCCTAATGGATGTATTGCTAAAAAACCTCCTTTGAGTCATTTTCTTATTAAAAATGTTCAGATTAAGTAATTCAAGAAGGCCCGTGGACTTGAAGCCAATTGGTATAAACCTCAAAATCAAAATATGACAGGTTCAGAATCTATGGCTTGCATGTTTGACCTGACATAAAGATATGGAGTCCCATCTATCACTGTGAATTCTAAAATCAAAAAAGTGTCTCTGGTCAATTTATGATGAATTCTACATACAACAAATGCTTACGTAAAGTTAGATGATTCCAAGGACACTGGGTCATTACCCAAAGTTACTGAGGTGTGAGTAATGGAATCAGAATTGTCTGTTAGAATACTGTTTCTTTTGATCTTCAAGTCTAAGGACTCACATTTCACAAGTAAACCTATTACCATTCAGAGAGAAATGTGAATGCCAGTTTTGTGGGTGGGAAGAAGTGACATAACAATCACATCTTCCTACGTGATAAGGTAGCAAAGATGGAATACAGAATCATCTCTGAAGAGACTGGACAGCTACTAAGGGAAGAAGAAGTAGAGGGGATGAGATTAAAAATGTTGGGTAAGGGGACCTGGGTGACTCAATCATTAAGGGTTTGCCTTTGGCTCAAGTCATGATCCCAGCGTCCTGGGATCAAGCCTTGCATTGGGCTCCCTGCTTGGCCAGAAGCCTGCTTCTTCCTCTCCCACTTCCCCTGCTTGAGTCCTCTCTCTTGCTGTCTCTCTTGCTGACAAATAAATACATAAATATATATTTTATATAAATAAATACATATTTTATACGTATTTATTTTATATTTCATATATTTTATTTACTTGTATATTTATATTATTATTAATTATTATTTTATATTAATTAATTATATTTATATTATTAAAAATTATTATTTTATATTTATTTATTTTATGTATATTTTATATTATAAAATAAATACATATTTTTAAAAAATAAATAAAATAAAAATGGAGGGTAAACAGCTGAGTTGAGTGGAAATTGATACATTTACCATGAAAATTTTCATTTCTGGGTATTATGCACATTGACAGCTACTGTTGGGACATAATGAATCTGCAGAGTTTTGGTCAGAGATCTAGGGAATCTCAAGGACACCTCAATTTTTCATTGATCCATTTATGATACCACATAACATAACCAGGAGAGAAATAGACTTTTAAAAACAATATTTTAAAGAGATGATACTATCTTCTTCCTTTACTGCACTGTTTTAGAGGTTTATCACATTGTATTATTAGTAGTTTGTTCCCCCTTAGAAAGAATAGTATCCCACTGTATGGGTCTACCACATTTTTGTATACTTATTCACTAGCTGATGGACATTTGAATTGTGTCCACGTAAGGACCACAGTGAATTATGCTGCTGTGAACACTCATGTAGAAGACGTACGGTAGACATAAATTATCATTTCTCTTGGCTTGATACCTAGGAGTGGAATTGCTGTGTTACAAGATAAGTGTATGCTAGCATTTTAGGAAACTGACAAAGGGTTTTCAAAAATAATGGTGCTATGTTACATTTCCACCAGCAATGTATGATCCCATTTCTCCGCAACCTCAACAACTGACATTTCAGTCACTTTTTAAAAATGTATTTATTATTTATTTATTTATTTATTTATAGGGAATATTTTCAGCATTTTTAAAGTTAAGTGTTTTTTTTCAAGTTTTTATTAAAATTCTAGTTAGTTAACATGCAGTGTAATATTAGTTTCAGGTGGAGAATTTAATGATCTAGCACTGATATTCAACACCTCTTGCTCTGGCTAATCTCAAGTGCAGTAACAATTAGATGGTAACAAATGTTCTATTGATGTAATAATGTATTTTGTGTTTGAACACAAGCTAAGGATTTACCTTTAAGCATTGGCATATTTTTTTGATAAATAGTGTTTGTATTAACTTTATTTTTAATTATTCTCTAATTTCTATTTTGATTTCCTTTTACTTTTTATTAACAATGTTTCTAAACTAGCATATATTTGCAATTGAAAGTTACCCCCTTATTATTGTTTCATACCTTATCTGCATTGTCATTAGATACATTGCTCTGAATGACTCAGATATTTTGACACTTGTTGAGAATATACATGTGGCATAAAATAGAATAAATTATTTTAAATAACTCATACACAACAGCTGATGAATGTACTGCTTTTTATGTATCTGGCTGCTTCCAACACTATTGCATCTTGGGTGCCTGGGTGGCTCAGTTGGTTAAGTGTCTGCCTTCAGCTCAGGTCACGTTCCCAGGGTCCTGGGACCTAGCCTGCCATAGGTCTCCCTGCTCTGCGGGAAGCCTGCTTCTGCCTTTTCCTCTACCTGCCACTTCCCTTCTTGTGGTCTCTCCCTCTCTCCTTCAAATAAGTAAATAAAATAAATCTTTAAAAAATAAAAATAAAATAAAAAACAAATACAACTGCATTTTGACTATTCTTTTTCATGCTTTCAGCTACAATTTTTCATGCCCCAGGAGTTAGCTGTATGTTTTGTATAAAGTGCATATCAATAGATGATGTACAGTAAACAAAAGACATATTTCAAAATATTCAAAGCAACTGTACTCACAATATCCTTGCAAACGAAATGCCTAAATGTCTAGCAATGAAGGAATGGGTCAGTTGTCACATATCCATGCAGTGAGATACCCCAGATCAATGAAAATAATCAGGAAATAGATAAATCATAAAGAATAAGTCTCATGAACATACTGAGAAAAACAGACACTAAAGAGTAAAATCTGCATTACTGATTTTCTACAAATTCAAACACTAGGTAAACTTCATCTGTTTTGTAGATAAAAATAGTGATTACTTGGGGCGCCTGGGTGGCTCAGTGGGTTAAAGCCTCTGCCTTCGGCTCAGGTCATGATCCCAGGGTCCTGGGATCCAGCCTGCATCAGGCTCTCTGCTCTGCAGGGAGCCTGCTTCCTCCTCTCTCTCTCTCTGCCTGCCTCTCTGCCTACTTGTGATCTCTGTCTGTCAAATTAAAAAAAAAAAAAAAGATAGTGATTACTTTCCAAAGGTGGTCATTTTAAAGAAGTATGAAGAGGCCTTCAGGTGTACTGGTAATTTGTGACTTTTTTTTTTTAAAGATTTTATTTATTTATTTGGCAGACAGAGATCACAAGTAGGCAGAGAGGCAGGCAGAGAGATGAAAGGAAGCAGGTTCTCTGCTGAGCTCAGGTTGTGATGCCAGACTCCTGAGATGGAGCCCTGCATCTGAATCCCTGCTCTGTGGGGAGTCTGCTTCCCTTTCTCCCTCTATACCCTGCCACTTCTAACCCCCTGCTCCTGTTCCTGCTCATACATGTGCTCTCTCTCGCTCTCTGAATAAATAAATAAATAAATAAATAAATAAATAAAATATTTTAAAAAATGGATTCTACTCTAAATACTTATTCATTTGTACAATGATTTCTGTATGAACCAAGGAATGTTCTATCAGAAATTTAATCTTTTCATTTTAGATTATTATTATTTTTGTTTTTTAACATTACAACTTCTGAACTACCAAAGAATGTCTGTCATTGTGCAGTCTTGCCTCTAAGTACAATGTATTAAGAAAACTATCATTAAGATATTTCCCTTTATAATTCACTGATTTATTTGCTTTCACTCAATTGTTTTTCATGACTGTTGCTCTACCTATGCCATCTTAATAACCCATAAAATTAACAAAGCTTCCAATTAATTTTGGTATGCAAGAACAAGGATTTGCTCAATGTTACTTTAATCCTATAGTCCTATTGCATCCATTCATTTCCCTCATAACAGTGATGGCCCACAAACTCCATGATTAGTCCCTGACATTCATTCATGTCTCCCTCTTTTCTTTCTCAGAGTTGAATAGCCAATACACTTCTTCAAATTAACAGTGTGCCTCCTTTGATATTAATCATGTGCACCACACCTTTCTCATGGCTTTTTTCACCTCTGAATTTCTCAGAGTATAGATTAAGGGATCAAACATAGGAGCATTGATGTTGTAAAGTAGAGCAAAAATATTTTGTCCTTAGGAAGAGTAGTAGGTGGCCTAAGGTAGACATAGATTACAGTCCCAAAAAATAAGATGACCATAGTGATATGAGACCAACAGGTGGAGAGGGCTTTGCGTCTTCCCTCAGCTGAGAGATTTCTTGAAGTGAACAAAATCATTCCATAAGAAACAAAAAAGACAATAAAGGTTACTAAGGAAACCATACTTGAAAAGGCAACCACAAAGAACCTGGTGATGAAGTATCAGTACAAGCCATCGTTAGCAAACCTATCACAATAGTAGTGATCGATTTCGTTAGGACCACAGAAGGGCAAAGCAATCACAGTGAAAAACAGAGGAAAGGCATGGATGCCCCCACCAGCCCAAGCAGCTAAGACTTAGGAGATGGCACCTTGTCCTGCTCATGATAATCACGTAGTGTTTAGGAGTGTGAGGATCATTGACCAATCTTCTACTTATTGCAACAGATACTCATCTTTGTTTATGAGTTAGAAATAATATTAATGTTTCAGATATACCTAATTACTAAAACAAGTTGATTTATAGGTAGCTATTATCCAAGTAGACTGTGAATAATTAAAATGTGGAAATCACTTGACCAATTCAAATCTGATGCTAAGCAGAAGAGACATAGCAATAGAATTTAAGTAATTTCTCAGGATTGAAAAGTAACACACTATAAATGTTAAAAGACGGAAATCCTGTTTCAATATGGGACTGTCTTTCCTGGGAGAGCACTGATAGGGATGTCATGAAGGACCGTATGGAAAAACTGTTGATTCCTCCCCCAGAGCAAAAAACAGTATGCCAGTCGATGGGTTAACTGGCATTCTACCTGTCTTTTTGAGAATTCATGTAAGTAAAGAGGTACAGAACATTTAATATACACATGTATTCTAGGATTTGCTGATTCTAAAACATTTGAAATGGTTTGCTTTCAGTTTTACAAAAATGCAAATTCCTCATCAGGATTCCTGCTTGTTTTCTGAATCATCATTGGAATTTCACCTCCAATAGCACAAAACGCCAGCTTGTATTCTGAGGAAAGTTACCCCATGATCAGTGCTGTTAGGAGAGGTAAAAGGAAGAGGGAAAAGTCAGTTGAGGAGATTTGCTTTCATCAGACAACACAGTAATTCTGACAACTCCTCCCACAGAAAAACTGAAGGCACAATTGGTAAATAAATAACTTAAGGCAACCACTGAGCAAGGGGTTGAAACAGCAGCAACACAGAAAGGGGTAGAAACGCTGAGGCATCTCAAATCAACTGACCAGTGTGATCATTGAGCAAATGGCTTCATCACTTACGCTTCCTCTTCTTCATTTCACAACTAAGATATCATTACAAAATTCATAATTTTAGTGAGGAATACATGAGGTAATACAAAATAGCTAGTGACATGTATGGCTCAAAACTGTCATTTTTGTTTTATGGTCTTTCCTCACTGAGTGATTAGTTTAGGAACACAGATTGTCATGCGTGCACACACAATCAGTGGAAAAATAAAGGAAATGAAAAAGAACATTCATAACATGGGTTTAACAAGTATGATCATGATTAATTCCAACTCAAACAATTTGTACTGAAACTCTGTTAATATGTCAATCAACCGGTCTTAGACTGTTCCTTAACACTAATCACCAGTCTATTTTTTTTCCTTACAGAAAGTTATGCAAATGCTTGCTTTTTGGTATTTCTCAATACAAACTATGTGTACATTTGGATTATGCTATTTATGAAGGAAAAGAAACTGTCATATTTAAATCAAGGTTTCTCTCACACATTCAAACTTTCCTTAGTGTAACAGAATGTAGGGTGCTATAAACTTACCATGTTTGACTCAGATGAAAGTACTGTTTTAGGAAGGCAGATGTTTTGAAATATTAGAAACCTTTGTTATTGTACATGTTAAAGCATAAACTGGTCTTTTAAAAAATATTTCATTTATTTATTTGACACAGAGAGAGAGAGTGAGAGAGAGAACAAGAAGGAGAGGAACAGAGGGAGAGGGAGAAGCAGGCTCTCAGCAGAGCAGGGAGTCTGATACAGGACTCAATCCTAGGACCCTGGTACCATGACCTGAGCTTAAGCCAGACACTTTACCAACTGAGCCACACAGGCACCCAAACTGGTCTTTTTAAAATAGGAATATGGGGAATGCTTATATTGAAGAGTTGGGGAAACAATAAAATTCACTGCCTACCTGAAGATTGTTTATCTAACTCTACTGTTTTGTTCCACAAAAGGCAGAATTTTGCTTATAACAAATGTGTCATTGAAACTAAGGTATGCTAAAACTTTCTTAGAGTAATCAAATTCTCATATGCTGCAAAAGAAGTTAGATGCTTTAGAGTGAAATTATATGAAATAAATATTTTTTAAAAACCCACATAATTAGCCTACCACATGTGTAGTGGGACCCTTCCCAAACCAAGGTGACAAGGGTAATTCACTATCCATAAGGTCTGAGTGGCTGTCTGGTTAGATTTGGGACTGCATCAGGAAGCATTCTGTCCTCAGATACTCACTCTGCCAGTTTGTCTTTAGTACCAAACTCTGGAGTCATATGTGGAGAGAAACCTAGAATTCAAATAAATCCAGATGAATTCTCTGGAAATATATTCAACATGTCTTAAACTTTCTACAGTTTATAAGGGACATGGCTTCCAATAGTCACCAAGACTCAGTGGTGCAAGAAGTGGATCTTCATCCCTCAGGAAAGCAGCCTGAGAATTTCAAAAGCTGATTTAGCTGCTTAATGATAGCTCAGAAGGAAAAAAAAAGCAAAATGGTTTTCATATTCCTGCAAAACCTAATACGAGTATATAGGTCCTAGGAATCCTCCCTTTATTTTATGCATATGCCTGAAGACAATTTGGTTCAGAGGAACAGAATACAAACTTATATGACAATGTGAAAATCTATAGGTCTTTGAAATCTTTATGTAATTATAACCCCAAAGACATTTCTAGACAGGTCTTGGCCCAAGAATTGCAAAGCCATTGTCACATTAACGTGCTTGGTGCTCTTAGGTATAAACTTTCTGCAGTTGCCTCTATGGGAAAAAATTGGCCCCTTTTCCCTGAAGACCTCAAAAGGCTATAGAGTATGACTGCCCTGTGCTCCAGCTTTCTGAAGAATAGGAGGGAAATTGTAGCCTATAACAGCATCAGGTTAGTGCAGGAAAAGCTGAGATGAAGCAGGACAAGGAGCCAAGATGACTAGTTTCAGTCCTTTCTTAGGAAATTATTGAGATCTTTGGTGTGCAGGGCAGGTAGATAAATGAAATCAATGATTTGTGATATTTTATTGGTTTGATTTTAGCATTGATGAATGAGCTGCTGGAAAACAGTAGACAAAAAAAGAAGAAGAAAAAAGAAAGAAAGATATAAACAGCTCTTCTCCATAATTTGGGAGGGAGGAAATGCACAAATAATGTGGAAAAATCAGATAAAGGAGCCAAGTACAGCAAAGTCTTTAATGTGTTTCCCATCTGATTCTTTCTCTGTTCACTGACTAGTCACAGGTGGTTTAGACTCAGCCTCATCTATCTGCCTGCACTGAAGCCAGTCCAGGCTTTCTCTTCCACATGCCAATTCATGCGTGTGAGGTTTTCGCATGCAAGAAGGGTCAGGAAATCAAATTTTATAATATTTAATCTGTTTCAGATCAATCTACTCAGCCAAAGGATAACAAAAATCCTCTGAGAGATTGTTGGTGGGATTAAGCTCATTGTATTACTTAATGTTCATAATACTGCATATTTTGACACACGTATTATTAGCTTTACTATGTAGATAAAAACACAGAAGGTTTTAAAGGTTGAATTACTAGCTCAAATAGCCAGTAACAACTGGAGCAAGAAAATGCTTTATTCTAGTTTCCTGCTTCCTTTGGAGCTTTAAATGTTTAATAACCCTAAAGAATTGAGAGATTCTAGCACTTCTTCTTAAAGGACATGATAACCCAGTGATTTAGAGCTTCTCTACACCACAGTAATGTCCAGTGTTGACCAAGCTGTGCTCCAGAGCTAGCCTGCACCAATCCATGCCAGAAGACAGATGGTCATATCTCTATCTTTCTCCTGTACACACATGTGGAAAACCCTTAGAGAAGGATACCAGTTAATTCACATCCTCAACTGTTTAGTTCATCCCTTTCTGTATACTAGTTCTGCTGCATAGTTGTAATTATGGTGAAGTGCAAATCATCATTTTTTATGGACACTTTGTTTTTTTAGATATATTTATTTATTTAAGAAGGAGAGAGAGATAAAGAGCATGGTGGAAGGCTAGAAGGAGAAGGAAAGAAATTCGCTGACTTCACCCTGAGTGCTGAGTCCAGCAAGGGTGCTCTATCTCAGGAACCTGAGGTCACCAGGATTGAGTCCAATCCTGGATTCCGATGCTCAACCAACTCCACCACCTCCAAGGGGCTCCTCTTTGGGACACCCTCGTTCCACATGTTTAGAAAAATTTTCTTGTAATCCAAGGTCATGAAGATCTTATGTTTTACACCAACATTTTTTAACTTTTACATTTCATACACACACACACACACACACACACACACACACACATATATGAAATATGTAGCTGTAAGTCTGTATAGCTCTAAGTCCATTTTAAATAAATCTATATAGTTGTGATATATAGATTAAAGTTGTCTCTGCTTTTTTTGTTTTGATTTGTTTTGTGCAGTAAAGATGTTCAATATTCCCACCCTCATTTTTTGCAAAAAATATTTTTTTCACCACTGAATTGACTATAGACTTTTGCTGAGATTAGTGGACCATATATGTGTGGGTCTACGACTGGGCTCTCTATTCTGCTTTGTTGGTTTTCTCAGGTATCTTTATGAAAATACCACATCATTTTGAACACAGCAGTTTGGTAACATAGCTGGAAATCAGATCATGTAAGTTCTCCAAATTCTTTCTCTTTTAATGTTGTGGGACCTAATTTAGGGCCCTCATAATTCCATATGAGTTTTAAAGCTGTTTGGAAAAGGTTTGAATATGTTCCTATAATTATGCTTGAGAAGGTGTGAATCTGGAAATGCCTTTGGGGAGAAATCACTTCTTAATAATGTTGAGACATCTGTCACAAACAGTATTTCTTCTCTATATTAAGGTGTTTATATTCTCTTAAGAAACGTTTTGCTTTCAGAGTACATTTTCCTTTTATCTCTCTATATTTATTCTTTTTTTTTAAAGTATTTTTATTAACATAATGTACTATTATTCCCAGGAGTACCAGTCTGTGAATCGTCAGGCTTACACTTTCACAGCACTCACCATAGCACATACGCTCCCCAATGTCCATAACCCAACCACCCTCTCCATAAGCTACATTTATTCTTAATTATTTTAAAATTTTAAGACGTTACAAATGGATTTTTAAATTCAATTTCTGTTAGTTACTAGTACAAACTATGAAATTGAACTGTGTATATATTGATGTTATGTCTTGAAATTATGCTAAACTCACATTACAAAGTAGGAGAACTAAAATTGTCTGTACTCAGGGTCAAATGATTACCTACACAAAAGTTCTAATGTAATAGTGTTATACACACTTGCCTCCAAAGTAGTAATAAAAGAATTTTAATTATTATAGTTATGTAAAAAAGAGATCACTAGTTCAGTGTTGTAAATTGTAACAATATAGAGCATGGGTAAGAACTTCAAGGAAAATCATTAACTATTATAACCTAAAGGAATCTTGGTTCTGCCCTTAATTAGCATCTTGATCTTGTCAGGATCTTTAACTGCTCTGTCTTTCTATTGCATAATGTATAAAATAAGTATAAAAGCAATCGCAGGAATTATTTTACAGGTTTGTGGTGGGGATTAAATCAGCAAATGTCTGCAAACACATTCAGAGCCACTAAATATTCAATTTAATAAATATAGTTATCATTATTATTACCTTTAACCTAAGTCTCTGACACTGTTTTCTCATCTCACAATGCATGGAATAATGCCAGCCACAAAGGATATTATCAGTATTTCATGGGATCCTGTGCACAGAGCACTTGCTACTATGCCATAAATATAGCAATCAGTTATTAATACATACAGATCCATATCTATATCTATATCTATATCTATATCTATATCTATATCATCTATATATATAATAACATTATTGTATTTAGACAAATGCATTATGATTATTTATGGTCACTTTTGTATATGTTCTTTACAGAGCCCCCACCGATGCCCTGTAAGTCTTCTGCTAAGTATTATAAAGAACAGCCTAACTGGGGTTTCTTTCTCTGGCTTTTGTGCCCTGCCTAAACCTCACCCCACTTCATCCAAGACACAAGTAGACCCTTATTCCTGCTTCCTCATATTCTTCTTCAGTTTTCCATCGATAGTCTCAATTTCTGCCATCATTCCCCTGTTCCTAAGAAAAAAGGGAAAATTCCTTAACCTTGCATTCATAGCTTTTACATCAGAAACTACCCTCCCTTTTCATACTCACCCACCTGCCATTATGTGTAGGATCCACTACTTCATGTTAGGGTTAGTCACCTCAGATGATGACGTGTACACAGATGACCTCTTGCCTCTCTGTTTACAAAGTGCCCCTTGGCCACACTCAACAGAAACTTCATCAAGGAGATAATTTTAGTAATCAGTAAAACTTATTTTCTGTCTCAAAAAAACGTCATGAGATTCCACAACTCACTAAAATCTAGGTATTTTTTTTTATTTACTAGATTAAGAAGCTTAATAAATTCAATGTCACATTAAACAAAAGTTTTTTTTTTTTTCAGGTAATGCTATTAATCATAAGATGACATAATGGAGAATAAGAACAATGTGACAGAGTTTGTTCTACTGGGGCTCACAGAGAATCCAAAGATGCACAAAGTCATATTTGTTGTCTTTTTGGTCACCTACATCATCTCTCTGGTGGGAAATGTGCTTACTGTGGTCACTATCACTGCCAGCCCATTATCAGGTCCCCCATGTACTTTGTCCTTGCCGATCTGTCCTTCATTGATGCCTGTTATTCTTCTGTTAATACCCCTAAACTGATCATAGATTCACTCTGTAAGAAGAAGACCACCACATTCAATGCACGTATAACCCAAGTCTTTGGGGAACATTTCATTGGAAGTGCTGATGTCATCCTACTTACTCTGATGGCCTATGATCGCTATGTGACCATTTCTAAGGCATTGCACTACAAAACCATCATGAATTGGCAGGTTTGTGGCCTTCTAATGGGAGTGGTGTTCATGCAGCCATACAGATCCTCTTTATCATCCCTTTATCCTTCTGTGGCCTGAATATCATAGATCACTTTATGTGTGATCTGAACCCTTTGCTCAATCTTGCCTGCACTGATACACACACTCTAGGGTTCTTTGTTGCTGCCAACAGTGGTTTCATCTGTCTGTTAAACTTTCTCCTCTCGATGGTCTCCTATGTAGTCATTCCGTGTTCCCTAAAGAACCACAGCTTGGAGGCAAGGTGCAGAGCCCTCTCCACCTGTATCTCCCATATCACGGTGGTTGTCATGTTCTTTGTGCCCTGTGTATTTGTGTACATGAGACCTGCAGCTACTTTATCTATCAATAAAGCAGTCGCAGTGTTCTACACTATGATAACACCAATGTTAAACCCCTTAATCTATACTCTGAGAAATGACCAGATGAAAACTGCTATTAGGAAATTATGTAGTAGAAAAGTTATTTCAGGGGCACCTGGGCGGCTCAGTCATTAAGTGTCTGCCTTCAGCTCAGGTCATGATCCCAGGATCCTGGGATCAAGCCCCACATTGGGCTTCCTGCTCCGTGGGAGGCCTGCTTCTCCCTCCCCCACTCCCTCTACCTGTGTTCCCTCTCTCACTGTCTCTTTCTCTGTCAAATAAATAAAATCTTAAAAAAAAAGTTATTTCAAGTGAGAAATAAATATGCTTGACGCTCAACATCGATGCAATGGAAACAAAGGTCAAAAGGACATTTTGGATGGACTTAGCAAGGAATACTTACTGTATAAAGAAAATAGTAAGCTGCTAGGAATGACAGATTCTGCACTGAGTGGAAAAGGAGAGTGTGGAAGAAAGAAAAAGCCTAGTCACAGACTATGCTACATTATCTCTCTCTCTCTCTCTCTCTCGTGCACACACACACACACACACACATTCACTATCTATAATTATACATCAAGGATGATGTAACATGTTGCCTATAAAATTATGGTATTAAAGGGCATTAGGATTATAAAAGCAAAGAGCCATTTGACCTCTGAGGGGTAACAAAGGCTCTCTGAAGTTTTCAAATTTCCTTGTAGCCTAAAGTGTCATTTTGTAATGCTCATGTCAGCCATCTTAGGCTGCTAAACGTTCAGAAAAAAATGATGACTCAAATAAATGAACATCCTATTATTTAAGAGGAATTTCTATTTATAAAACAAAGTCACACTCCATAGAGTACTTGACTACCTGTCCAAAATATTTTCAACAAGGCACTATAATGTCTGGGGTATAAAAAATATTGATTGAGTGAATAATGTTATGAAGGAAGAGAGTTCTAGTCAGGAAAATGTAGAGAAAATCAATAGTACCAGAGACCAGGGACTTATTTCTTACATTTCACTGGTCTAGGCTCTGCCAATTCTAGCTAAATCTCTTTGAGAAAGTACAATTTTTTAAACTCTTACTTAAACTGTGTAATAAGAAAAAATTGAAACTGGGATCCTTAGTGTTGGAGAAAATAGCTTACCTTGATACTCTCCCTGCTCTCAGCAAGATGTCATCATCATATGAATTTGATCTGTTCATGTCATTTTTCTCTGTTAATTACTTACTTCTTGGTAAAATTTCATTATGAATTGTTGTTTTAAAAAATATATACTGCTATCTACACACAAAACAACTTCAGGGTAAATATATGCCATTCATTTATATTTGATCATATATCTCTCATTCATTCACCAATAGAAATTTCTTGAGCCCAACAAATGTATCAGACACACTGATGGTTGCTGGTCTTCAGAGCTGAGTCCAGAGGAACTAGGGTCTTGCCTTCAGAAAGTTTCAATCTACTGAGACACCCAGAGGGGAACAGAAAATGATAAGACCATGTTATAAATGGGCAGGTGGTGGCAGCACAGGGAGCAATGAAAGCCTGTTTGAGGGACACACGACAAAGACCAGGGGGTCAGGAAAATTTCCTACATGAAAGCATATCAGAAGGGGGCACAAAAATTGAAGGGGAATCATCAGAGTGAATAAGCACGTGTTCTTCTGAGAGGATTACTAGGAGAGGATGCATAACAAAAACCAGGGTGTGAAAAAGAAAAAATCTAATCGTTTCAATATGTTGTGGCTACTGGCTCATCTATTCATTCAATAATTATTATTGAGCTTCTACTGTGTGTAATAAGCCAGACACTGAGCTCTTAAAAGTCAAGTTAGTAAGACATGAAACGAGAAAGTTAGTGACTGGGAAGATCAAGAAGTGTTTCATATCTGTGATGGAGCTGAATGCCAAATACCATGGGGAACACATTGGAAGGGTTTTCATACCTTTTCATTGCCTGGAGCTCATTTCTCTTGGCAATGAACAATACGCCACTGTCTGATGTTGCAGTTTATCTAGCCTCACCTACTGAAGGACGTCTTGGCTGCTTCCAGTTGTATGGCCTATTGGGAGTAAAGATGCTGTTAAACATGCATGTGCAGGTTTTTTTTTATGGACATAAATGTTCAACTCCTTTGTGTAAAAATCAAGGAGTGGGATTGCTAAATTGTTTTAGTTCTGTAAAAGCTGACAAAGTGTCTTCCCAAATGACTGCACCGTTTTGCTTTCCCATCAGCAATAAATGAGAATTCCTGTTATTCCACATCCTCACCAGCATCTCTTGGTGATAGTGTCCCATATTTTGGCCTTTCTAATGGGTGAGTTGTTTAAAAAAAAAAAAAATCCTTTGAGTCATCTGCTTATCCAAAATGTGCAGATTAATTAATTCAAAAAGGCTCATGGAGTTGAAGCCAATTGGTCCAAACCTCACAATTAAAATATGACAGGTTCGGAATCTATGCCATGTTTGTCCTGTCATAGAGATATTGAGTCCCATCCATCACTGTGAATTCTGAGATCAAAAAAGTGTGCTCTGGTCAACTTATGACGAACTTTACATACAAAAGAGTTCTTACACAATGTTCGATTATTCCAAAAGCACAGGGTCATTACCCACAGTTTCTGAGGTATGAGCAATGGAGTCAGAATTGTCTGTTGGAAGGCTTTTTCCTTTTTTCTTCAGGCCTGAGGACTCACATTTTATAAGTATACCATTTACAGTTCAGAGAAACATGTGAATGCCAGTTTTGTGGGCGGGAAGGAGTGACATAACAGACATGTGTTCCCACATGATAAGGTAGCAAAGACAGAAAACAGAAAACCATCTCCAAAGAGACTGGAAAGCTGCTAAGGGAAGAAGAACTAGAAGGAATAAGTTTAAAAATGGGGTATAAACTCAGCTGAGGTGAGTGATAACTACATATGTTGTGAGAATTGTCACTCTTTGGTTCAGGATGGAACTGATGATCCAATTTTTATCACACTGACAGGTACTGCTGGGACATAATGAATCCATAAGCTTTGGTCAGAGATTATGGAATCTCAAGGACACCCCAGTTTATCTCTTGATTCATTTGTGAAGCCACATACTTCACAATTTCCAAAAGAAAATATTATCTTTTTTTCTTACTGTACTGTTTTAGAGGTTTATCACATTGTATTATTGGCAGTTTGTTCCTCTGTAGTAAGAATAGTGTGTCACTGTATGGCTCTACCATATTTTGTATATTTATTCTAGCCGATGGGCATTGGAATTTTGTCCAGTTAATGGCCCTAGTGAATGATGAAATGTGAACATTCATGTACAAGCCTTCTTGTGGACATAGATTATTATTTCTCTTCGACTGATACCTAAGAGTTGAATTGCTGACTTATACATCAAGTGTATTTTATTTTAATTTTTCCAAAAGATTTTATTTATTTATTTGACAGAGAGAGACAGAGCAAGAGAGGAACACAAGCAGGAAGAGTGGTAAAAGGAGAAGCAGGCTTCCCACAGAGCAGGAGCCCGATGCAGGGCTTGATCCCAGGAGTCAGACCTGAGCCAAAGGCAGATGCTTAACCAACAGAGCCACCCATGCGCCCCATGTTACATGTATTTTAACATATCAAGAAATTGTCAAGTGTTGCCAAAGTGGTAGTGCTATGTTATATTTCCACCAGCAATGTGTGAGAGTTTCTGTTTCCCTACAACATCACCCAAAACTGGCATTATCAGTCTTTTTAAATCTAGCATAGAGTTGTTCAAAATATTCTCTTATGAGTCATACTTTCTGTAGGGTCCATAAAAATAGTATTTTAATGTATATAACTATGTATGTGTGTATGCATATATATATTATGCATATGTCATATATACAATATAGAATTATATATATATATATATATATATATATACACACACTTCAATAACTGATATATTCACAGCATAGTAGAAAGTGTTCCCGACACAGGATCCCATTGAATACTGATAACATCCTGTGTGGTTGGTATTATTCCATCCATTTTAAGATGACTTAGAGACATTTTTAGAGACTTAGGTTGATGGTAATGATAAGAATAACTATATTTACCAAATTGAATATTTAGTGGTTCTGTATTTTTGCAGACATTTGCTGATTTAATCCCCACCACAAACCTGTAAGATAATTCTTGCTATTGATTTTATACTTAGTTTATACATAATGTAATATAAACATAGAGAAGTTAAGGATCCTGCCAAGATCAAGATGTTAATTAAGGGCAGAACCAAGATTATTTCAGATTATAATAGTTAATGATTTTCCTCCAGATTCTTATCCATGCCCTATATTGCTATACTTAACAACACTGAGCTAGTAATCTCTTTTTTATATAAACATAATAATTATAATTGCTTTAATACTACTTTGGATGCAAGTGTATATAACACTATTACATTAGCAGACTTGCACACAGACACACACACACACACACACACACACATCATTTGAATGTGAGTACAGACAATTTTAGTTCTCCTACTTTGTAATGTGAGTCTAGCATAATTTCAAGAAATAAGATCAATATATACATAGTTCAATTTCATAGTTTGTACTAGTAACTAACAAATAGAAATTGGATTTTAAAAATTCATTGTAGACACTGGCACCCAGATATTTGGGTCTAGTACCGAAAGTCATTTGCACAATTTGAATTGCTGCTCTTAGGGTCTTCTCTTCATTCACCTGGGACTATCTGAGGGCCCTGTGAGGAGAGGTGACAAGATTGTGGAGAAGTAGGTGGCGCTGTTTCAATCGGTCCCCTAAAGTGAGCTGATTATTTACCAAAGAACTCTGATCACCTATAAAATCAGCCTGAGATAAGAATTATACACTTCTGGATCTCTACAGGGCCAGAAGATGCCCGTGGACAGAAGTGTTCCAGAGTGCACCTTGCCTGTGCCATGACTGATACATTCAGCTACATCTCCCCTCAACCATCGCTCACCAAAATGATTAGGAGGAGGAATGCCCAACAGAGCAAAAATTCAGAGACTGTGCCCTCTCCGTCAGAGCTATTGGGTATGGACGTAAACAGTATGTTGGAAAGGGAATTCAAGCTAATAATTATCCAGAAAATGGCTAGGTAGGAGAAAGCATTTAATAACAAAATGGAATTGATTAGGGCAGGAATGAAAGCCACAAGGGATGATGTTAACAATGCTCTCATTGAGTTCCAATCTAATCTAAATTCTCTAACAGCTAGGGTTACTGAAGCAGAAGATAGAATTAGTGATCTAGAGGACAAACCAATAGAGAAAAAGATCAGGAGGAAGACTGGAACAAACAGCTTAGAAGCCATGAAAACAGAATTAGGGAAATAAATGATGCCATGAAATGTTCCAACATCAAGAATTATTGGAATCCCTGAGAGGGAGGAGAAAGGAAGAAGACTAGAGGATATAGTTGAACAAATTCCCCATGAAAATTTTCCCAATCTGGTAAATGGAACCAGCATTCGTGTCCTAGAGGCAGAAAGTTCTCCCCCCCAAGATAGTAGAATCTAGAAAGACCTCAAGACATCTGATTGTGAAAATGATGAATCATAATTTTAGACAGGAGCTCTTGAAAGCAGCCAGGGGGAAGAGATTCCTTATGTACAGAGGGAAGCCCATCACAATAACATCAGACCTGTCCACAGAAACATGGCAAGCCAGAAAGGGCTGGCAAGATGTATTCAGGGCACCAAATGAGAAGAACATGCAGCCAAGAAAACTTTATCCAGCAAAACTGACATTCAAAATGGATGGAGAGATAAAGAGCTTCCAAGACTGGAAAGGTTTAAAAGAGTATGTGACCACCAAGCCTGCACTACAAGAAATATTAAGGGGGGTTCTATAAAAAAGGAAAAATCCCAAGAATATCATTGAACAGAAATTTATGGAGACAATCTATAGAAAAAAGACTTCACAGGTAACACTACATCAATAAAAATGTATCTCTCAATAATCACTCTCAACGTAAGTGGCCTTAATGAGCCCAAGAAACGGGATGGGGTTGCAGATTGAATAAAATGACAGGACCCATCCATATGTTGTCTACAAGAACCTATTTTGAACCTAAGGATACATGCAGACTGAAAGTGAAGGGATGGAGAAGCATCTTTCATGCCACTGGGCCTCAAAAGAAAGCTGGGGTAGCGATTTCCATATCAGATAAATTAGATTTTAAACTAAAACTGTAGTCAGAGATACGGGACACTACATAATTCTTAAAGGGTCTATCCACCGCATTGAATGACACATTGGGTCTATCCACCGCATTGAATGACACATTGGATGAGATGGACCTTATAGATATATACAGAACATTCTGCCCTCAAACAAGAGAATGCTCATTCTTCTCAAGTGCACATGGAACCTTCTCCAGAATAGACCACATACTAGGTCATAAATCAGGGCTCAACTGATACCAAAAGATTGAGATTATTCCCTGCATATTCTCAGATCACAATGCTTTGAAACTGGAGCTCAACCACAAGAAAACGTTTGGAAGGAATTCAAACACCTGGAAGCTAAAGGCCACCTTGCTTAAGAATGCTTGGATCCACCAGGAAATCAAAGAAGATCTTAAACAATTCATGGAAACCAAATGAGAATGAAGACACTTTGGTCCAAAACCTATGGAATACAGCAAAGGCGGTCCTAGGGGGGAAATACATAGCCACCTGAGCCTCCCTCAAAAAAAGTTGAAAACTCCCGAATACACCAGCTGTCTTTATACCTTAAAGAAATGGAGAATCAACGACGAATTAAGCCAACTCCACACATAAGAAGGGAAATAAGATTAGAGCAGAGATCGATGAGGTATAAACTAGATATACAGTAGAACACATCAATGAAACTAGAAGCTGGTTTCTTGAAGGAATCAATATGATTGATAAAGCATTGGCCAAACTAATCCAAAAGAAAAGAGAGAAGGCCCAAATTAATAAAATTATGAATGAAAAGGGAGAGATCACAACTAACACCAAGGAAATAGAAACAATCATCAGAAGTTATTATCAACAGTTATATGCCAATAAGTTAAGCAACCTAGATGAAATGGATGCATTCCTGGAAAACTATAAACTTCCAAAATTGAAGCAGGAAGAAATTGACAACCTGAATAGACTGATATCTAGAAATGAGATTGAAGCAGTGATCAAATGAGTGCTGTGAAGTGTGTAAACCTGGCAATTAACAGACCTGTACCCCTGGGTATAAAATATATATTATAAGCTTATTTAAAAAAACAAAAACAAAAACAAAAACAAAAAAAAACCTCCCCAAAAAACCAGAGCCCAGGACCTGACGGATTCCCTGGGGAATTCTACCAAACATTCAAAGAAGAAATAACACCTATTCTCCTGAAGCTGTTTCAAAAAATTGAAGCAGAAGGAATACTTCCAGACTCTTTTAATGAAGTCAGCATGACCCTAATCCCCAAACCAGGCAAAGACCCCACCAAGAGGGAGAATTCCGACCAATGATAATGACTGTGGATGAATATGGATGCTAAGATTCTGATGAATACGGATGCTAAGATTCTCAAGATCCTAGCTAATAGGATCCAACAGTACATTGTCCACCATGACCAGGTGGGATTTATCCCTGGGATGCAAGGGTGGTTCAACATTCACAAATCAATGTGATAGAACAAATCAATAAGAGAAGAGAGAAGAATCACATGGTCCTCTCAATTGATGCAGAAAAAGCATTTGACAACATCCAGCATCCGTTCTTGATTTTAATGCTTCGAAGTATAGGGATAGAGGGAATATTCCTCAACCTCATAAAATCTATCTACGAAAAACCCACAGTGAATATCATCCTCAATGGGAAAAAACTGGCAGCCTTCCCTTTGAGATCAGGAACAAGACAAGGATGCCCACTCTCACCACTCTTGTTTTACATAGTATTAGAAGTCCTACCAACAGCGATCAGACAACAAAGAGAAATAAAAGGTATTCAAATTGACAATGAAGAAGCCAAACTCTCTCTCTTCACAGATGACATGATATTTTATAAGGAAAACCCAAAAGACTCCACCCCCAAACTACTAGAACTCATTCAGCAATTCAGTAACGTGGCAGGATACAAAATCAATGTACAGAAACCAGTTGCTTTCTTATACACTAACAATGAAAATATAGCAAGGGAAATTAGAGAATCAATTCCATTGACTATAGCACCAGGAACCATAAAATACCTGGGAATAAACCTATCCAAAGAGGTAAAGGACCTGTACTCGAGGAACTACAGAACACCCATGAAAGAAATCGAAGAAGACACAAAAAGATGGAAGACCATTCCATGCTCATGGATCAGAAAAATAAGCGTTGTTAAAATGTCTATACTGCCTAGAGCAACCTATAGTTTCAATGTCATTCCGATCAAAATTCCACGAGCATTTTTGAAAGAGCTGGAGCAAACAATCCTAAAATTTATATGGAATCCAAAGAGACCCCGGATTGCTAAGGAAATGTTGAAAAAGGAAAACAAAACTGGGGGTATCACATTGCCTGATTGCAAGCTTTACTAAAAAGCGGTGATCACCAAGACAGCATGGTACTGGCATAAAAACAGACACATAGACCAGTGGAACAGAGTAGAGAGCCCAGATATGGACCCTCAAATCTATGGTCAAATAATCTTCGACAAAGCAGGAAAAAATATCCAGTGGAAAAAGACAGTCTCTTCAATAAATGGTGCTGGGAAATTTGGACAGCTATGTGTTGAAGAATGAAACTCGACCATTCTCTTACACCATACACAAAGATCAACTTGAAATGGATGAAATACCTCAACGTGAGGCAGGAATCCATCAGAATCCTAGAGGAGAACATAGGCAGTAATCTCTTTGATATCTGCCACAGCAACTTCTTGCAAGATATGTCTCCAAAGGCAAAGGAAACAAAAATGAAAATGAATTTTGGGGACTTCATCAAGATCAAAAGATTTTTGCACAGCAAAGGAAACAGTCAACAAAACAAAGAGGCAACCCATGGAATGGGAGAAGACATTCACAAACAACAATGCAGACAAAGGGCTGATATTCAGGATCTATAAAGAACTCCTCAAACTCAACACACACAAAACAGATAATCATGTCAGAAAATGGACAGAAGACATGATCAGACACTTCTCCAATGAAGACATACAAATGGCTATCAGACACATGAAAAAATGTTCATCATCACTAGCCATCAGGGAGATTCAAATTAAAACCACATTGAGATACCACCTTACACCAGTTAGGATGGCCAAAATCAGCAAGACAGGAAATAACATGTGTTGGAGAGGATGTGGAGAAAGGGGAACCCTCATACACTGTTGGTGGGAATGCAAGTTGGTGCAGCCACTTTGGAGAACAGTGTGGAGATTCCTCAAGTAATTAAAAATAGAGCTTCCCTATGACCCTGCAATTGCAATACTGGGTATTTACCCCAAAGATCCGGATGTAGTGGGGTGCATGGGTGGCTTAGTGGTTTAAAGCCTTTGCCTTTTCTCAGGTCATGATCCCGGGGTCCTGGGATCGAGTCCCGCATCGGGCTCTCTACTCACTGGGGAGCCTGTTTCTCTCTCTCTCTCTGCCTGCCTTTCTGCCTACTTGTGATCTCTGTCAAGTATATAAATAAAATATTTTTTAAAAAAGATACAGTTGTAGTGAAAAGAAAGGCCAACTATACCCCAATGTTACCCCAATGTTCATAGCACCAATGGCCACAGTAGCCAAACTGTGGATGAACCAAGAAGCCCTTCAATGGACGAATGGATAAGGAAGATGTGATACATACATACTTTGGAGTATTATGCCTCCATCAGAAAGGATGAATACCCAACTTTTGCATCAACATGGACGGTACTGGAAGAGATTATAATGAGTGAAATAAGTCAAGCACAGAGAGTCAATTATCATGTGATTTTGCTTATTTGTGGAGCATAAGAAATAACACAGAGAACATGGGGAGATGGAAAGGAGAAGGGAGTTGAGGAAAATTGGAGGGGGAGATGAACCATGAGAGACTGTGGACTCTGAAAAAGAATCTGAGGGTTTTGGAGTGGCGGGGAGTGGTTGGTTGTATGAGCTTGGTGGTGGGTATTATGGAGGGCATGTATTGCATGGAGCATAGGGTGTGGTGCATAAACAATGAATTCTGGAACACTGAGAAGAAATTTTAAAAATAAAGAAATAAAAAGATAAATAAAAAACCATTTGTAATGTCTTAAAATTATAAAATAATTAAGAATAAATGTAGCAAGATATAAGGAAAACATGTACTCTGAGAGTAAAACATTTGTTGAGAGAATATAAACACCTTAATAAGTAGAAGAAATACTGTTTGTGGACAGATGTCTCAACATTATTAAGAGATGACTTCTCCCCAGAGGCATTTCCAGATTCACAGTTTCTCAAGCATAATTACAGGAATGTATTGAACTTTTCCAAACATCTTTAAAACTCATATGGTAATACAAGGGTCCTAAATTAGGTTCCACAGCATTAAAAGAAAGAATTTGAAGAACTTACATGATCTGATTTCCAGCTATGTTACCAAACTGCTGTGTTCAAAATGATGTGGTATTTTCATAAAGATACCTGAGAATACCAACAAAGCAGAATAGAGAGCCCAGTAGTAGACCCACACATATATGGTGAACGAATCTCAGCAAAGTCTATAGTCAACTGAGTGGTGAAAAAATAGTTTTTACAAAAAATGAAGGTGGAAATATTGGGCATCATTGCTGCACAAAGCAAACAAAACAAAGAAAGCAAATCAAACTTTTATCTATATATCACAACAGTAGAGATTAATTTAAAATGGACTTAGAGCTATCTGTGGAATGTAAAAGTTAAAAAAAAAATGTTGGTGTAAAACATAGGAGAAGATCTTCATGACCTTGGATTAAAAGAAAAATTTTCTAAACACGTGGAATGAAAGTGTCCCAAAGAGGGGTACCTTGGTGGTGGTGAAGTTGGTTAAGCATCGGAATGCAGGTTTGGGCTCAGGTGGTGACCTCAGTGTCCTGAGGTAGAGCACCCTTGCTAAACTCAGCACTCGGGGTGCAGTGAGTTAGAGAATTTCTTGCCCTCTCCTTCTGCCCTTCCAATACAATTATCTCGCTCTCTCTCCTTCTAAAATAAATAAATATATCTAAAAAATGTGTCCATAAAAAATGATATTTTTTACTTCACTAAAATTTTAATTATGAAGCAGAACTAGTATACAGAAAAGGATGAACTAAACAGTTGAGAGGATGTCAATTAACTGTTATTCTTCTCTAAGGGTTTTCCACATGTGTGCACAGGAGAAGGTTAGAGATATGACCAGCAGTCTCCTGAGGTGGATCTGTGCAGACTAGCTCTGGAGCACAGCTTGGTCAACACTGGACACAATGCTGGTGTAGACAAGCTCTAAATCATTGGGTTAACATGTCCTTTAAGATGAAGTGCTAGAATCCCTCATTTCCTCAGGGTTATCAAACAGTTAAAGTTCCAAAGGGAGCAGGAAACCAGAATAAAGCATTTTCTTGCTTCAAGTGCTTACTGGCTACCTGAACTAGTTATTCAAACGTTTGAACCTTCTGTGTTTTTATCTACATAGTAAAGCTAATAATATGTGTGTCAAAGTATGCATTATCATGAACAATAAGTAATATAATGAGCTTAATCCAACCAACAATTTCTCAGCAAATTTTTGTTATCCTTTGGCTAAGTAGAATGATCTGAAACAGATTAAATATTATAAAATTTGATATCCTGACCCTTCTTGCATGTGAAAGCATCACATGCATGGGTTGGCATGTGGGAGAGAGAGAGACTGACTGGCTTCGGTGCAGGCAGATGAGACTGAGTCTAAACCACCTGTGACTAGCCAGTGAGCAGAGAAGGAACCAAATGGGAAACACATTAAAGGTTTTGCTGTACTTGGCTTCTTTCCTCTGATCTTTCCACATTATTTTTGCATTTCCTCCCTTCCAAATTATGGAGAAGAGTTGTTTCTTTCTTTCTTTTTTCTTTTCTTTTCCTTTCCTTTTCTTTTTTTTTCCTACCATTTTCCAACATCTTATGCATCAATGCTAACATCATATAAATTATAATACCACAAATCACTGATTTCATTTATCTACCTACCCTGACACCAAAGATCTTTATAATTTCAAAAAAAGAACAACAAAAACAAAAAGGACTGTCAGTGGCTGTCTTTGGTGCTCCTTGTCCTACCTCATTACTGATTTCCTGAAAACAAACCTGATACTATTATTACTACAATTTCCCTTCTATCCTTCAGAACACTGGAAGAGCACATGGCAGCCACACTATAGCTTTGGGGGCCTTCAGGGAAAAAGGGCCAATTTTTTGTCCCCATATAAGCATCTGTGGAACATTTATACCCAAGAGCACGAAGCACATTTATGTGATGATACCTTTGCAACACTTGGTCAAAGACCTGTCTAGAAATGCCTTTGGGAATATAATTACATAAAGATTTCAAAAACCTATTAATTCTCACATTGCCACATGTTTGTATTCTGTTCCTCTGAACCAAATTGTCTTCAAGAATAAGCCTAAAATAAAGGGATGATTCCTAGGACCTATATACTCGTGTTAGTTTTGCAGGAAAATATATAACCCATTTTGCTTATTTTCTTCTTGAGCTATCATTAAGTAGCTAAATCAGCTTTTGAAACTCCCAGGCTGCTTCCCTGAGGGATGAAGATCTACTTCTTGCTTCAAAGAGTCTTAGTGAATATTGGAAGTACACTTCTCTTGTAAATTGTAGAAGGTTTAAGATTTGTTGAAATTTTCAAAATATTTGCAGAGAATTCATGTGGGTATGTTTGAATTCCAGGTTTGTAACTCTCTGCAGTGGATTCCAGGTTTTGGTACTAGGGATAAACGGGCAGAGTAAGTATCTGAGAATGAAATGCTTCCTGATGCAGCCCCAAATCTAACCAGACAGTCACTCAGATCTTATGGTTAGTCAATTACCTTTGTCACCTTGGTTTGTGAAGGGTCCCACCATACATGTGCTAGAATAACTGCGTGCTCTTTATTTTACTTCTATACAATTTCATTCTAAAGCATATAGCCTCTCTTGAAGCATACGACAATTTGATTACTATAAAAATGTTTCAGCACACTTGAATTTTCATGACACATTAGCTATAAGCAAAATTCTGCCTTTTGTGGAGCAAAAGAGTAGAGTTAGATAAGCCATCTTCAAGTAGGCAGTGAATTTCATTGTTTCCTCAACTCTTGAATAAAGGCTGTCTTCCATTTTCTGATTTAAGAAACAGTCAAGTTTATGCTTGAATGTGTACTATAACAGAATTTTTTATATTTCAAAACATCTGCCTTCCTAAAACAGAGTAGTTTCATCCAAGTCAACCATGGTAAGTTTATAATACCCTACATTCTGTTATACTCAGGGAAAGTTTGAATGTGTAGTAGATACTTTTATCTAAATATGACAGGTTCTATTCATTCATAAACAGCAAAATCCAAAGGTACACATAATTTTTATTCAATGATATCAAAAGTAAGCATTTGCATACCTTTTTGTAGAGAAAAAAATTAGAATAGTGATTAACATTAAGAAACAAGTTAAGATAACCAACCGATTATAATATTAACAGAATTTCATTAACAGATTGTTTAGAGTTTATCATGATCATACTTGGTAAACCCATATTATTTATGCTCTTTTTAAAATTTTCTTTATTTTTCCCTTGATTCTGTGTGTGTGTGCATGACAATCTGTGGTCCTAAAGAAGTCACTCAGAGAAGAAAGACTGTAAAAGAAAAATGACAGTTTTGAACCACACATGTCACTGGGTATTTCATATTAGCTCATGTATTCCTCACTAAAATTCTGAATTTAGGATTGATATCTTAGTTGTGAAATGAGAAGGAGGAAATGTAAAGAGATGAATCCATTCGCTCAAGGAACACACTGGTCAGTTGATTTGAAATGCCTCCGCATTTCTATCCCTTTCTGTGTTGCTGCTGTTTCAACCCCTTGTTCAGCGGTTACCTCAAGTTCTTTATTTACCAATTGTGCCTTTAGTTTTTCCATGAGAGGGGTCCTCGGTATCACTTTATTGTTTTATGACAGTAAATCTCCTCAACTGACTTCTCCCTCCTCCCTTTACCTCTCCTAACAGCACTGATCATAGGATAACTTTCCTCAGAATACAAGCTGGGTTTTGTGCTACTGGAGGTAAAATTCCAATGAACACAAGCAGGAATCCTGGTGAGGAATTTGCATTTTTGTAAAACTGAGGGCAATTTATTTCAAATGTTTTAGAATCAGCAAACCCTAGAATACATGTATTCTTTTCTGCTCAGAGGACTCAAAAGAGTTTTTCCATACTGCCCTTCATGACATCCTTCTCAGTGCTCTCCCATGAATGATAGCCCCAGACTGAGGAAGAAACAGGATTTCTGTCTTTTAACATTTATAGTGTGTTACTTTTCAGTCTTGAGAAATTACCTAAATTCTCTTGCTATGTCTCTTCTGTGTAGAATCAGAGATTTGAATTGGTCAAGTGATTTCCACATTTTTATTATTCACGGTTTACTTTGATAAAAGTTGTCTATAAATCAATTTGTTTTAGGTATATCTGAAATATCAATGTTGTTTCTACCTCATAAACAAAGATTACTATTCGTTGCAATAAGCAGAATATTGGTCAATGATTTTCACACCCTAAAGCTTTTCAGTACTCCTTAGTTACAGTTACCTGCTGAACACTCTGTGACATAATTATTTTATTCTGTTATATAAAGGAGGACAGGGATCCTTGACCCTGAAAGCAAAGTAGGAACAAATTGAAAATTTCTCTATTTATGAGGTTAGAATTTTGAATAGTAATTTAAAAGATAATTGATGTCTTACAGCACAGAGTATTCTGAAAATGCCATAGCTGCCACCTATTTGCCATCTAAAATCTTTTAAGGAATATCAATAACATAGATATTAAATCTGGGAGTTTCTACAAATGGTGGTTGCTAAATCATATTGTAACATTTTGTATTTTAAATAGACACCTGGGGGCCCAAATATGTCTGTCACTTGAGAGTCAGACTAACGTAGAAAGTAGGCTACCTTTGTAAACTCACTAGAATCAGATATTCCCTCTTTAGTGGGTAAAATAGCTCTTGGATGGTTTCTTTTTATCCCACACACATTTTACACTGATTAAATGATGTCTTAAGATATACATTGGACACAAAGATGTGAATTCCTTAATTTTTCATTTATTCCTTATTACAAAAAATATCATTGAGTTCTAACTCAACAGAAAGAGTGTCTTCAAGTTACTTTCAGTATCATCCCCTTTTATTGGCATTTGATCTTTAGATTGTATCTCGATATAAAATTTTCTGACAAAGCCATGACAAGGGCATAATTCAAAAATAGGTGGGCAATTCAACAATTTTATCTTTCCTTTATCAATTGCTATCACAAACATCAATGGTAACATATATTTTTGAAGTAGTATGTAACTCATGAAATATAAGTGCAGCAAATGAATGGGTTTCTTGAATATTTTTCAAGATTTCAGTCATTAATTGATATTCTCTCTTTTGCTGTATTGTTTTCTCCTGCTCTTTCCTTTTAATGTCAGAGCAATTCCATTGGTTTAACACAACCCATTGACAATAGCTGACCTGGTAGGAAAGTATAGTATGCTCAACACAACTTACAATTCAGTAGTTCAAACAAATGTGAATTTCTTCAGGATTCATTCCCAGAAAATTAAGACAATTTCCTGAGATCATTTAAAAAGAAGGAAAGTTGAGGGGCCTGGGTGGCTCAGTGGGTTAAAGCCTCTGCCTTCAGCTCAGATCATGATCCCAGGGTCCTGGGATCCAGCCCCACATTGTGCTCTCTGCTCAGCAGGGAGCCTGCTTCCTCCTCTCTTTCTCTCTTTCTGCCTGCCTGCCTACCTGTGATCTCTCTCTGTCAAATAAATAAAATCTTTAAAGAAGATGTGGTTCATATATACAATGGAATATTACTCAGCCACCAAAAAGGATGAATAACTACCATTTGCATCAACATGGATGGAACTGGAGGGGATTATGCTATGTGAAATAAGTCAAGCAAAGAAAGAAAATTATCATATGATTCCGCTCATATGTGAAACATAAGGAATAGCATGGAGGATCACAGGGCAAGGGAAACTGAAAGGGAAGAATTCAGAGAGGGAGACAAACCATGAGATGCTCTGGACTCTGGGAAAACAACTGAGGGTTACAGAGAGAGGGGGATGGGATAATGGTGTGTAACTGGGTGATAGGTATTAAGGAGGGCATATGTTGTGATGGGCACTGGGTGTTATACACAATTAATGAATCATTGAATACTACACCAAAAATTAATGATGTGCTATATGTTAGCTAAATGAACATAATAAAAAATAAAATAAAAAACAAACAAACAAAAGTATGTGCTCTTTTAGAGAAAAATAATAAATAAATAAATAGCCAAGCAGACATCTAACATTGGCCAGAACAGTCCACTGGTATTTGTGCAAGAGTAATAAAAGCACATATACATACAAAGAGTTTATATGAATGCTACCAACAGCTTTATTTGTAATAGCCAAAAATTGTAAATAATCTCAAAGTTTACTAGTAGGTAAATGAGTGTGCAAATAGTGGCATAGCCAAACAGCAGAAAACTACACAGCAAATTAAAGAAAATATTACTTACTTGATATTTCACTATCTAAAACTAGTGTGAATTATGTCTATTTTAATTACATCTCTTATTGTTTGTTGATGGCATATGGACATGTCAGTGAATATTGTATTTTAATTGAATATTGTATATTATTCTCATAGTCAGGCACTGTTCAGCTCTGCTATTTCTAGTAATATCTATGCAATCTTTGGATTCTGTATATGAATGATAATGTCATCTGCAAATAATATCAGCTTTATTTCCTCCTGTCCATTTCTTTTTTTTTTCCTCCTGTCCATTTCTTACAGATGAGATTTTTTTTTTCCTCATTGTGCTGCATTACACTCTTGAATAGAAATGGTTATAGAAATGAGCATTTTATCTCATTCTTGGTGTTAAAGAGAATATATCTTATTTAATCTAATTTAATTATTTTTAGGGTAATGCTTTAAGTAGGGCTTTTAAGAAATACTATTTTTAGGGGTAAGCAAGTTCCTTCATATTTTAATGTGTTTTTGAATTTTGTTACTGGTAATCATTTATATGATGAACATGTGAATTTATCACATATTTTTTCTGCATCTGTTGAAATAATTATTTGCTTTTTCACTTTTTTTTATTTTTAAAGATTTTTATTTATTTATTTGAAAGAAAGATCACAAGCAGGCAGAGGCAGGCAGAGAGAGAGGAGGAAGCAGGCTCCCTGCTGAGCAGAGAGCCCGATGCGGGGCTCGATCCCAGGACTCTGAGATCATGACCTGAGCCGAAGGCAGCGGCTTAACCCACTGAGCCACCCAGGCGCCCCTGCTTTTTCACTTTTAATTTCCAGGTTGGTGGATATATTTATCAAGTATATAATAATAAACTATGAAAGAATATTTAGGATAAAACTTGATGATTTATACAAAATTAAAGTAGTTCAATATTTTGTTAAGAATTTTGAGTCAATTTTAGGGACACCTGGGTGGCTCAGTGGGTTAAGCCTCTGCCGTCAGCTCAGGTCATGATCTCTGGGTCCTGGGATCAAGCCCTGCATCAGGCTCTCTGCTCAGTGGGAACCCTGCCTACCCCTCTCTCTGCCTGCTGCTCTGTCTACTTGTGATCTCTCTCTCTGTCAAATAAATAAATAAAATCTTT
>NW_019154106.1:14605753-14612354 GCF_002288905.1 Enhydra lutris kenyoni | reverse complement strand
GGAAGCAGGCTCCCTGCTGAGCAGAGAGCCTGACACGGGGCTCGATCCCAGGACCCTGGGATCATGACCCGAGCCGAAGGCAGAGGCTTTAACCCACTGAGCCACCCAGGCGCCCCTAAATAAAATCTTTTAAAAAAAAGAATTTTAGTCAATTTTAGAGGGACAAGGATCAGTGATTGTGTTTCCTCATAAAAATAGTCTTGCAAAATGAATTAATGATAGTTTGATTTTTACTCCTCTATGTGAAACTCTACAAGAGTGGGAAAGTCTATTTTTGAAAATTATAGTAAAATGTTATAAATCCCTCTGGTGCCTGAGTGATTCAGTTGGTTCAGTGATTGCCTTCAGCTTGGGTAATAATCCCAGTGTCCTATGGTCAAACTCCACATCTGGTTCCTTATTCAGCAGGGAGTCTTCTTTCCCCTAACCCTCTGCCCTCTCCCAGCTTGTGCTCTCTTATAAAAAAAATAAAATCTTAAAAAAGTTGTGAATCAATTTTAGACTGATATTTCTTTTAAAGGATTATTTTTGTTAGTTTTAATTTAACTAGTAATAGATTAGTTATCTTTTGTAATTCTGGAGTTAGTTTTGATAAACTAGTTTGTAGAAACATCTTGTTCTGTTTATGCTTTCAGATTTATTGGCATTTAGCTGTTGATACTATTTTATATTTTTCCTCTCCCTTTTCATCATTAGTTATATTACCATTCATTAATAGTATATGTTTATCTTTTTTTTTATATTAAACCATATGGCTGAAACTTTAACTATTTTGAAAGGTTTTTCTCAAAGATCTAATGTGAAAATTTGTTGCCTTCCTTCTGTATTTTGTTTCTTTTTAATTTTTACTTTGATTTGTCTTTTTTATATTGCTTTTTTTAACATATACTTTTATATATTACTTTTTTAACATATAATGCATTATTTGTTTCAGGGGTTCAGGTCTGGGATTCATCAGTCTTAACACAATTCACAGCACTCACCATACAAATACTCTCCCAATGTTCATCACCCAGCCATCCCATTTCTCCCATTCCCCTCCCCTCCAGCAACCCTCAGTTTGTTTCCTGAAATTAAGAGTCTCTTATGGTTTGTCTCCCTCTCTGGTTTCATCTTGCTTCAGTTTTCTCTCCCTCCCCCTATGATCCTCTGTCTTCTTTCTCAAATTCCTCATATCAGTGAGATCATATGATAAATGTCTTTCTCTGATTGGGCTGTTTCACTTCGCATAATATCCTCTAGTTCCATCCATGTTACTGCAAATGGCAAGTTTTTTGATGGCTGCATAATATTCCAGTGTGTGTGTATGTGTGAGATATATATATATATATATATCTTCTTTATCCATTCATCTGTTGATGGACATCTAGGCTCTTTCCATAGTTTGGTTACTGTGGACATGGCAGCTATAAACATTCGGGTGCATGTGCCCCTTTGGATCACTACATTTGTATATTTAGGGTAAATACTCAGTAGTGTCATATTACTTTTTGATGTGCTTCTAAAGATAGATGTCTTCTATTTCTATTTGATATCTTCTAAAGACAGAATCCTTTTCAGATTTTCTTTTTTTCTAGTGAAAATATTAAGGTTATCATTGCCTTTAAAAGTACCATTTTCCCTGTATCCTATAAACTCTGACAGGTACTATGTTCCTTATATTTCAAATATATTTCAATATAAATTTCCAGTATCATTTCTTAATGAATTAACTATGTTTTATAGTAAAATTTTAATTTTTAATGATGTATCTGTGTGTGTATTTATATTCATATCTACCTAGATCTAGATGTAGATCTACTTATAACTTTTATTGTGCTCAGAGTTCTGTATAACGTCACCTTTTTAAAAATATGGTGAGGCTTTTTAAAATAACTTTATAGCTAATTTTATGTATACTCCTTCTATGCATACAAAAATATATATTCCTTGTTAGATGTATGCTTTTATACATACCTCCATAAACTTTTAATTTCTGTTGTTCAGATCTTTTATACCCTCTGAACTTAATGTCTTCTTTAGTCATCCAACATTGAAAAAGGAACATTGAAATCGTCCACTGTGAAGATGGATTCATATTTTTCTTCATGTGGATTTATCTAAACTTGCTTTATGCATTTGGAGACTAGACTGCTAAGTGTATGCCTGAGGCAGGGTCATGCAGCAAGAAGACAGTCAAATATCATTCTTTACAGATCGTATTGTAAGAGGATTATAAGATGTGGACAGTTGTAGGAAAATCACAAGGAATGTGTAATATCCTGGAGCTAGTGGAGCTGAGTACAATTGAGTACAGAGGGTGCACAGTAATGGCAAGCAGAAGTGGAAATGAGCAATGCAGAAAAAAATATAAAGTAAAATTAGACTTACATGGACCTAAAATGGACCCATGAGAATTGCTGCTATGAACAGGGAACTCCAATTTACTCAACCTGATTTACTCAAAGTAAAACAAAAACACAATAAAATAAGGAAAGTAACTAATTGTGCATTGTAGCATTTCTAAATTCTGAGACCCTTATATTCAATGATACCTAGCGACACAAAACAATGGATATGGCTTCTAAGATTCCAAGGGTTGTAATTAGCCATTGAGAATTCTTTCAAAAATCTTCATGCTAATGACAATGACTCTATGTTGATGAGTAAATATTAATACTCTTCTATACTCTCTTTGCATATTTAACTCATTACATGATGTGAGGAATTAAAAAATACGTGTACGTATAATATACATCTCCAGTCTGAAGAAATTATTCTAGGAGATGGAGAGAAAAATACATATTCACATTATATCAGTGATGGAAGAATACAAAAGTATTGAATCATGCAGCTAATGACCCTCAAGAGATACATCAGGGGGTGCCTGGGTGCCTCAGTCAGTAAGCATCCAACTCTGAATTTCAGCTTAAGTCATGCTATCTGGGTCCTGGGATCCAGCTGGAGTTGGGTTCTGTGCTCAGCAGGGAGTCTGCCTCGGACCCTCCTTATGCTACCCTACACTCTCTTTCAGATAAGTCAATAATAAACAAAGAAACAAAACAAAATAAACAAAGAAACAATAAATAAACTAAAACTAAAAAATAAATAAATAAAAATTATTTATTTAAATAAATAAAAAATAAACAAAGAAAATAAACAAAGAAACAAACAAATATATAAATTTTTTTTTTTAAAAAGTCAATCAAGTAAGCTTCAAGTGTCTATA
The DNA here is from genome assembly GCF_002288905.1 of Enhydra lutris kenyoni. Classification (NCBI taxonomy): domain Eukaryota; kingdom Metazoa; phylum Chordata; class Mammalia; order Carnivora; family Mustelidae; genus Enhydra; species Enhydra lutris. Next base: position 14,609,146 of record NW_019154106.1, on the reverse strand, counting down.
TGACCACTATAATAATATGGGCTTTATTAAGGAGGGCACATATTGCATGGAGCACTGGGTGTGGTGCACAAACCATGAATCTTGGAACACTATAAAAAATTAAATTTAAAAAGATAATATGGAAAAAATAAAAATAATAATATGGGCTTTATTTTTCAAATTATAGTCACACACACATTGGCTGATGTAAAATGCCTGTGGGAGGTTTCCCCCCGAGGACCTGCACATACTTTAATTCATGGTTATTCCCAACAATGTTTTCCTGAAAGGTTCTTTGGGTGAAAGATAAACAGGAGAGTCAGAGGTACTCCATGTCTGTTTGCTGTTACATAGTACAGATACAAAAAGTTAAAGGAACCACCTGAAAGATCACATTGACACATATATTTTATGTATAATATTATATACAAAAACATATATATATATATATGGATATATAGGATAAAGAGAAAATAATTGTAATTTCTGCAGGTCTTCATTTTTATATAGAGTTTGATTTCATAATTTAAATTTTTAAGCTCCTCTGTAATAATTGTGTTGCTAGATATTTTTAAGAGAAGACATTCAGGAAAATCTGGAGTGCAATTGATGAAGGTTTTAAGCCTTGTTTTATATTTGGGAGAAAGCATCTAAGCACAATAAAAAAAATCACAAACTTCCAAATCATATAGTTTAAACTGGTGATTTAGATGTTGATCACCCTCTTAGTACTTGTGCAACCTTGGATTCAAGTTTCCTTATTTGCAAAACCATGTTTCAAGTTGCATGGTTTTAGCTACCTCCTGTCAACCATGGTGCAGAAGCAGATGACCGCATTTGATATGTTGTGAGAAGGTCAATAGCAGCCTAAGGCTATTTCACGATGCCTACCTCATTCATCTCACTTCATCTCATCATGTAGGCATTTTATCATCTCACATCATCACAAGAAGAAGGGTGAGTACAATAAGGGTGACTACACTGTGATATATTGAAAGAGAGTCGGGGAGAGAAAGAGCAAGGGAAAGGGAAAGAAAGGAAGGAGGCACAGGGAGGTTTTTATGGATTCTTTCCCCTTCCCCCAGGGTATTCCCAGCAGAAAGTTTATTGGCACTGCTAGAGATCTTTTTATTTATTGATCTATATTTTCACAACTGATTCTTAAACACTGTAGGTTGAGCAGCACTGGACTTAGTGGTAAGAGATGTTCAGTCTTGCACCAGTGTTCAGGATACACTCTAAACCAAGAGTTGCCTTGCCTACAGTTCTGATTCTCTAGTTTTTGTTCTATGATTTCAATGAAACGCTACCTTGGGATTTAACTGATCCTATGCTTCCATATAAAGAAAATTTAGGCTTGTATATTCTCAACTGATTCATAAAGAAGTACTTTGCCAAGCTCAATGTTGAAACAAGAACAAATTTATACCAATGCCGATGTTTTTTTTTTCCCTTATCCTAAATGTATGTCTGATATAAAATCTTCAATCCATCTCATTGTCACAGAATACAAAATCCATGGGTAAAACCAATTAATTGATGAAGAACATCCTGTTATCTATTTTCTTTTTCTTTTTCTTTTTTTTTTGGCTTTCAAAATCAAACATATTTAATCATTTGGATTGAAAATAAAATTATATATATATCAAGGTAAACAAGAACCATATTTTAAACTATATTGTAAAAAAAATCATGCATAGGTTAAATACATACTTTTTTTAAAATATGACAATTCAAAACCTATTCAACCTAAATTGAAAATTAATAAAAAAAACCAGAAAATTTCACCATTATTATGCTACTGGCTCCATTTAATTTATTTTTTAAATATTTTATTTATTATATATATATATAATTTTTTACATTTTATTTTATTTTATTTTCAGTGTTCCAAAATTCATTGTTTATGCACCTCACCCAGCGCTCCATGCAATATCTGCCATCCTTAATATTATCTATTTTCTTATACAACTGTTTGTTTCCCTTCACACATTTTTGGGAGTACTCTTCTACGGACTTGACAAGTTAGTACCATAAGACCTTTCATTGTATATTCTCAAATGAACTGCACTTTGTTCTTGGAACAAGACAAATGGATCCAGTATTTTTAGTTCCACTTACCAGCTGGAAAAGGAGGATGAGAGAGAATTAATTTCTCAGTGCTAATAAGAAAAAGGTAAGAAAACATAAGAGCCTGGATGCTCCCCTTTAAAATCAGTAGATGAAAGATCTGTTCACTGCAACACACTGTTGCTAGTATCATTAAAATTATTCGTTGACATTAATAGTATTTTAGGCAAATAATGAATTTGCTGTGGGGGACATTTGGTTATGGGGAAAAGGTGATGGCTCAACATATTCATTCTCTTCTCCTAGATCTACTGCATCTAAGTGGCTATGCTGTTTAACTGGATGATTAAACATGCAGGACATTCTTTAATCACATTGGGTTCTTCAATACGTCAACAGAAAACAACTAGCTCTCCACACTGTTTCTAACATTTTAAACAGCAACCTCTAAAATGTACCTATAGAATGATTTGGGAAAAGGGAAAACTTTTATATAATAATATCACCATGTTCCTATATCCAAATGCTCAGATTGCACCTCTGGTTCTCCATTTCCTGCCTCTCCTGAATCTTGACCAAACTGTCAAGAAAGTGAGTCACAGCATTTATGATCAACTACTTCAGGTTATTTATCTGCTGTAATTAAGAATCTTGATTTTGCTTTTAAATCAAGAATAAATATTTAGTTATCCTGGATGTATAGAATGTGGTGTTAGATTGGGACTTTATTAATTATTATTAATAGCATATCAAAAGGATTGAGTTGCTTACAGTTATTTGGGTTTTAACTTAAGAGATGGAGAAAAACATATCATTGAAGGAAGTAGAAAACATAAGTACACGTGGTCAGTGGATAATGGAGCATAAGTCTCAAGAGCATAGAATTTGGCATTAGATGTAGCTTCGTATCTTAGCTTTCTGCTAGGCTATAAGTGGATTGGTATTGTTATCTGAACTCACCCATTTGTGTTCCCCCATATATAAATATTAGGAGAGACACTATTGGTTTATTATGAATTATGTATGCAAAATGTTCATAAAATTCCCAGGATTTAGTATGCTCTCAGTAAACATCATTTGAATAATGATATTTGTCTTAAATCAGAAAGATTTCAAACATTAAGTACAAAAAATTCCTCTGTGACCTACATATTTTTTCATGTAAAAATACTCCAAACATTTTTAAAGTATTACTAAAAATATCATATGTTCTGTATCATTTCAAATGAATTAAGTTTCTGTTGTGTCTCTGGACTCACCTCAACCTCATGGAAAATCAGAATAATGTCACAGAATTTGTTTTCATGGGACTATGGGGAAATAAGCAACTAGAGTTACTCTTTT
>NW_019154106.1:14542275-14595753 GCF_002288905.1 Enhydra lutris kenyoni | reverse complement strand
CAGGGAGAGGAGACGCAACATGGGGGGTTAAGGGGGTAGGAGAAGAGTAAATGAAACAAGATGGGATTGGGAGGGAGACAAACCATAAGTGACTCTTAATCTCACAAAACAAACTGAGGGTTGATGGGGGGAGGGGGGTTGGGAGAGGGGGGCTGGGATTATGGACACTGGGGAGGGTATGTGCTATGGTGAGTGCTGTGAAGTGTGTAAACCTGGCGATTCACAGACCTGTACCCCTGGGGATAAAAATATATTATATGTTTATAAAAAATAAAATTAAAAAAAAATTGAAACCAACAACAACAAAAAAAAAAGTTGATGATTTAGGTACAGAGTGAAGGCTGAAGTATTTAGAATTGATTGCTTTGAAATATCTATTTTATGTGGCAACATAATCATGGGGGTCTCTGGTAATGACGAGAATACCAGAAGAGTTTATATCAGCCCTCAGGATGCGCTGTCAGAACAGGATGGAAGGCCTGTCTTCAACTCTGGACCTCCCCATTTCTGTGTCATTTATATAATAGAGCCTCCATGATTAGACTAAGTTCTCACATGCAGGCGATTCTGAGGGGATTTGGTGTGCCAGGTGCATTATGGTGGCCAGGAATTTAAGGTCTCAGGGAAACCTGCTTGGCACCTGCAAGCTGTATGATTTTGAGCATAATTGACATGACATTCCTAGTTGAATTCTTGGTATATGGTAAATATCCTATAAGTGATTGGAACAGTTGCCTTTGTTTTAGGATTTTAGAATTCAAGGATTTTGTTTAGAGGTGTTAAATAGTATGGCCAGTAAAAGGTTGTATCCAAGTTCTCTCAGTTTGAAGTCTCAAGTTTTTGAAAACTCTGTTCCTTACCTGTCTATTCACAGCACCAAAAGTTCTATTTTTACTCATTATGTTAGTAAAAGAACCACTGATTCTTCTTGGTTCCTTCTATCTGAAGCTACCCACTAATGAGGAAGGGAGGTGGCGATGCTGGTGATTTTCTCTGTGAAGCTAACTATTGGCTTGACTAGAACCTGATTTCGGGGGCCAAGGTTGTCTCCTCACTACACTTTTTCATTAGAAGGAAGGAAAAACCTTGGAAGCTTTTGAAAGGCTGCCTCTCTTTACTAAACATCCTCAAGCCATTGGTCTCTTTCTGCTGCTACAAGGTTTTCTGATTGGATTCTCAAGCACTGTTAACATATTATTCTCCTCAAATTTTTTATCTCCAATGTTTTGCTTTCAGTATTATTTAGTTCTGCCCACCCATATTATAAATTCTATGATAAATTTGTGAGAGAAAATAGGTATAATGCTTTCACTGTTACCTTTTACATATTATATGGTTTACTGAAACCTGTTTCTTTTCTTTCAACTGAATAAGTTTCCTTATTATTTTGAGACTATCTTTAGAAGTCCTTCTTTGTTTATAATTCTTTGTCAACTTGCTTCTTATTCCTCATGCAAATATGCTTTCCTCGGGCTCTTCCATCAGCACACCCAAATAAGCAAACTGTAATCGAATCAGCTCTGAATCCAACTGGAAATGTTTCACACAACAACCATCAGGGCAATTAAAAGTAAGCTTCTTTCCCTTCAGACTCAAGCATTTTTGAGAATGTTTGACCCGTCCATTTTGCTGAAATTCCTGCCCCATCTGTCCCATCCAAGTGGGTACTCATTATAAGAATTCTGGTCTCAGAGTTTTTGGTTTTTGACTTTGAAATGCTTTATAATCTCAATTTAAGTGCAAGTATGATTTAGTTTTCCCTATGTAAGCTTAATCTAGTTATTGGCTCTTTGAAATTTATTACAAACAAGGTCTCAGCCATATGTTCATGGAATATATTGCTTCCCAAGACCAGGTATGAATCCATATCTAATGACGTTCTAACTACATCTAATTGTTGATGACTTGGTGCTGTTCATGCAGTTTTATGGTATTGCAAATAAATATCTAGAGGTAGAATTGGTAGAAAATGCTTATGAAGTATTTTATTTATTTTAATTATTGAAAGAGACAGAAAGAGAGCCTGCAAGAATGTGTCATAGTGGGGGGGGGGGTGTGAGGAACAGAGGTAAAGGGAGGGAAGCAGACTCTGTTCAGAGCAAAGCCTGATGTGGGGCTTGATCCCACAACCCTGAGATCATGACCTGAGCTAAAACCAAGAGTGGGATGCTCAAACAACTGAGCCACTCAGGTCCCCCTAGAAAATAGCTTATGATTAGCTTGAATAGATATCATCAGCTGGATTTCAAATATTTTGTAAAAATGAACATTCCTTTCAGCAACATATGAATTCCATTCCTCATATTATTAATTTGCGTTTTTTTTTTTTTTTCTCACTTTTCTCTTGATTGAGCTCAATGACATTTTTGGAGTTTTATTAATTCTTCTGGAGGGTTAACATTTCTCTATTTAAGAATGTTAGTTATCTTTTTTTTTATTTTTTTAAAGATTTTATTTATTTGTTTGACAGAGAGAAAAAGAGAGAGAGAACACAACCAGGGGGAGCAGCAGGCAGAGGGTGATGGAGAAGCAGGCTTTCTGCTGAGCAAGGAGCCAGACATGGGGCTCCATCCCAGGAACCTGAGATCATGACCTGAGCCAAAGGCAGACACCTATCCAACTGAGCCACCCAGGCACCCAGGTGCCACCCCAAGAATGTTAGTTATGTCAGGCATTCCATTCCTTAGTTTACTACATCATTACCTCTATTTTGTTTGGATTTTACTTTGGTTTAGTGTCCGGGATCTTGATTCCTGAGATACTTATAACTCATTGATTACTAAACATAGCTGTTTTTAATAATAGAAATGATAATACTACACATTCCACACTTTTAAAATAGTGACAAAAGATATAGTGTTCATATTAAGGCCAATAAATTCAATGCCTTAGACTGGACAAAAAAGTCTTTTAATGATATAAACTACACAAGCTCCTGAAAGTTAAAGATACATATTCTCAGTGGTCTTTATTTATATCTTAAAGTAACTGAATTTATTACATTCTCTTTCATACCCCCTGTCTGGATAGGTCTGGTAGTGAATTTTACCCAACATTAGAGAAAAATAATTTCTATTCTATACAAAACTCACAATAATAAAACAGAAGTGAATTCATCTTAACTCATTTCATTGGCCCAGCACTTTTGGATACTTCTAAATAATGCTAGGTTTTCTATACATTCCTTAGAATTTTCTGTACAATTATGTCATGTTGAAAACTACTGGTTCTACCAAATTCTTGTTCAATATGAGAAAGTTTCTTTTTTTATGTGAGTTTAGTATGGTTGTGCCATACAAGATCAATGTATAATATCAGTTGCATAGTTTATATTGGAAACTACCAAACGGAAATTGGATTTTTAAATTCCAATTCCAATAGCATCAAATATACAATATACCTAAGGAAAAATATGACAAAATAGGGGCAAGACATACACTGAAAATGTTATAAAAACTCTGTTGAGAATATATGAAGAACTTAGTAAATAGAAACAAATACTGTGCTCCTGGGACAGATGACTCAATACTCTTTGGATGTGAATTATCCCCAAATATGTGTTTAGATTCAAACAATCCAATAAACATATGAATGGGCACAAGTTTATTATTTTCCAAAGTGATCTAAAATGCATATAGCAATGTAAAGAAACTTCATTAAGTCACAAAACTTTAAGAAGAACAAAGATGGGAACTTACATTATCTCATTTCAAGGTCTATTATAAAGCTGCTGTATTCAAAACAGTGTGTTGTTCTCGTGCAACTAGACAAGCAGATCAATGGGCCAGCCTAGAGAGTCCAGAAACAGACCTGCTTGTATCGGCCAACTAATTCTCAACAGGGGTTTGTAGGCAATTTAGTGGAGAAAACATCATCTTCACAACAAATGGCAGTAGAAGTCTTAGACATTGATATGAACCAATAGCAACAACACCACAAAAATCCATGCGTCTCAGCTTGTACAAATTCAATTCCAAATGGAACATAGACCAATATGTAAAAAGGAAATGAATAATCCATTTAGAATAAAACAAAGGCAAGATCTTTGTGACCTTGGATTAGAAAAATAATTTGAAAACACAATCAATGGTGAGGTCCATATTAAAAAATATATAAAATGCACTTCATTAAAATTGAACCTTTTTTAGCAGAACGATTTTATGATGAGGGGTAAATTCAAGATTTGAAGATGTTGATGGGACACCTTTATATGTCTCTAATGGGAGTCCTAGAGTGTGTCTGTCAGGGAGGATATATAAGATATGATGAGCTATCTTCTCTGTGGATTGATACAGGCCACATTGGGTAAAGCTTAGTCAACATTGAGCACAGTGTTGAAATGGACAAACTGTAAAATCATCAAGCTTTGATAACCTCTGTGCTGAAGGGCTATGTAGGGGAGAAGAGCTCTTCCCTTTTTTCCTTCTCTGTTCTTTGGCTCTTCTAGCAATTAAACTGACATAAAACAGATTAACAGAAGAAAAACAAACTTCAATTTCTGTGTATGGGAATCCCAAAGAAATGAAACTCCCTGATAGTCAGGAAACTGAAGTGTATATGTTCTCCTGAGCTAAGGAAAGGGGGTAGGGATTCAATGGGCACAGAGGGGAATTTGAACAAGGAAGCCCTGCAGAGACCTCCACAGTTTACCGTGCCTACCCCACACTCTTTGTAGTTTTCTCTGGTGGTATCTATCTTCCTAGACCAGGCCCTCTGTCTAAATTCTTTTAGGAAGTTACTGGGGAAGAAAACAAACAACAACAACAACAAAAAAACTCCTCTTGAACTTTTTGGGCCTGATTGTTTTCAGCTCAAAACAATCCACATATCTAAGTGGCACACTGGGACAGCCTGCCCTGAACCCCATCCGATAGTCTCCTTCATTTACTCAGGGTTACAAAACTTTTAAAGCATGGAAACAGCATTAGATGTAGAAATATCCACTTTCTTGCTTCTGGCTATGCAAGTCACTTATTTAAACGCTAAAACTTTTGTATTCTTCTATGCATAATAGAAGTAATAATACTTATGTCAAAATATGCAAAATTGTAAGTTTTAAAAAATTCAATGAATTTATTAGATTTTATTTATTTATTTTAAAGAGAGAAAGAGAAGCAGTGAGGCATACGGGCAGCAGGAGAAGGAGAAGCAGACTCCCTGATGATGAGGGGTTCCATCATTCCTGGGCACTGAGATCTGACCTAAGCAGAAGTTAGAGGTTTCAAAGATTGAGCCATCAAGGTGCCCACTTCCTCTTAAATTTTTCATCTTTCTTATTTCTCCTACCTTCCATGTTCATGGGGAAAGAATGTTTATTGTTTTATCATTCCTTTTCTTTTTCTCCTATCCCACAACCATCCGTTCCAGCGAAGTTAGTCCTGAACCATGGATAGTTCTGCACCCGTTCTCATATTGCAGATTGTTGACTGTATTGATTTATCAACTCTACACACATCACATCTTGGTAATGGGGCATACTTGGACTGTCAATGCTCATGTGTGGTTCTCTTTGTTCTATCTCATGTCACATTTTCCTTGTGGCTAACCAGGTACTATTACAGACTACACTGCTTTCCCTCTCATTCTACAGAAAGCTGGATGAATCTACAGAACATTGAAAATTTCTTGACATGCTCTGACTATGGCCTTTCTGGGTCTCCAGAGAAGTAGTGCCTGAGACACACTAATGCAAACAAGGAAAGCAACACCCAGGGCAAACAGGGACATCACTCTGGGCAGTGGTTTAGCACATTGGCCAGGATCTCTCTAGAAATGCCTTTGGGAATGTAATTACTTACAACTTTCAAAGAACTATTAATTACTGTATTGTCTCCTAAAGTTTATATTTCGTTGGTTCCAACCAAATTTTCTTCAGGAGTAGGCAGAAGCTCGATGATTTCCGGGACCTAAATACTCTTGTTACCTTATGCAGGAATTAAAAAAATACTTTTATTTTTTTTTAGTGGTCTAGCATTCAGATCTTAAATCAGCATTTGAAATTCCTAGTCTACTTTCCTGGGTGATAACAACGCCTTTCTTCATGTCTGATAGATTCAGTAAATATTTGAAGTCCACTTCCCTTGTGAAACTGTAGAAGGAGTGAGTCACATTGAGATTTCCAAAATATTTGTAGAGAATTAATCTGGAAGTCTGTGAATTACTGACTTATAATTCTCTTCATTTTATTGCAGATTTTGATGCTGGGAATGATTTGGCACAGTGAGTATCTGGGGGATGAAATATAGCCTAAAACTAACCTGCCAGACTCTCAGATCTTTTGCTTAGTGAATCATCCTTGTTATCTTGGTTTGGGAAGGGTTCCACCAAGCACAGTCTAGACTAATTATATGGTCTTAGTGCATATGATTTGCTTTCAATACTATAACTTCATTTACAATATATGCTAATACCATTCCTATAAAGATGCTTTACATATGTTAGTTTTAATTGTGTATTATTTGTTGAATTTCTTTGACTGAATTTCATCGTGTCCCATTCTTGTACTTATGTACAAACCTCCATATTGCTGTTAAGAAGTAGCCTTATTTATGCTTGAATATGTGCAGTAATGAAGAATTTCCTATGTTTCAAAACACTTGTCATCCTAGAATAGTTTCATCTGAGTCAACTAATTTAAATTTATAGCATGCTCTTCTGCTACACTAAGGTAAAACATGAACATATGATGGAAGCTTTAATATATATATATATATATATATATATATATATTTGAGAGAGTGAGAGAGCAAGCATGAGTAGAAGGAAGCAGAGAGACACAGGGAGAGAGAGAGAAGCAGACTCCCTGCTGAGCAGGTAACAGGATGCAAGGCTTGATTCCAGGACCCTGAGATCAGGATCTGAACCAAGGACAGCAGCTTAACTGACTCAACCACCCAGGCACCCATGATGGAAGCTTTAATTTAAACATAAAAGCCTCTATTCTTATACTGATAGTTTAACTAAAAGCACACTCAGAATTTTTTTTTTAGAATAACCAAGGAAGTAATCAGTTAACTATATTTTCATAGTGCAAAAAAAAAAAAAAAAAAAAATCACTCTAAGCATTAGGGTTAAGCATTCCCCAAGAGGACCAATCAGGCATCCAACTAACCTAAACGTTTTCCCCAACAGATTGTTGAAACTTAAGTTTACCTGATCAGTTATAAAGTCCATGTTATGATATTTTTTTTTTCCTTTATTTTCCCACTGGCCTTGGTTGTGTGGAGGTGCATGACACTTTCTGTGGTTCTAAACTAATCTGTTTTGAACCAAAATGTCACGGTCTATTTCTTATTAGTCATGTATTCCTCATTAAAATGCTGAATTTCATAACGATATCTTCATTGTAAAAGGAGTAAGATGGAGTTTAGAGAGATGAAGGAATTCACTCAAGGACCGCACTGGTTGGTTTCCTTAAGACGCCTCAATGTTTCTCCCTCTTCCTGTGTTGTGTTCTTCTAACCACTTGTTCAGTGGTTGTCTTACATTTTTTACACATCAACTATAACTTCAGTTTTTAACCTAAGAGGTGTCTATAATATCTCTTCCATCAAAATGTTATTTTTATGGCAATAAATCTCCTCCCTTTTTTCCCTTTTACATCTGCTCTCTGCAGCGATCATGTGTAATGACCCTCAGGTTACAGGGTGAGATGGGTAAGTAGTCCTATTGTAGATTCAGTGCCAATGATGGTTTAGAAACAAGGAAGAATCCTGATTTAAGCAATCTACATGTTGGTAAAACTGAAGGAAAATTATTTAAAATTTTTTAGAATGAGGGACTATCAGACAAGATTTATGTTAAGTAGTCTGTATATCTTTATCTCCATAAATAGGAAGACAGACTCCATGTCTGTTCACCCATTGTCTTGCATATTCTTTTCTATTCGGGTTATGGATTCAGGATAGTCTCTCATGCTTTCCTCATGACACCCATCATCCTCCCACCCAGCTTTCTTCCATGAAATTAGTCTCAGATTGAGGGAGAATCAGGATTTCTGTCTCTAGAAATTCACAGAGTATTACTCCTGCATCCTGAGAAATGATTACACTTTCTTGATCTGAGTTTCTTCTTTTTAAAATCAGAGATCTGGATTAGTCAAGTGAATTCTGCCATTAAATTGTTTGCAGTCTTCTTGAGTAATAATTCTTAAACCAAATTGTTTTAGGTAAATAACTGTACCTGAAAAATTAACATTTCCCACCTCATTAACAAAGAATAAACATCACTTGCAATGAGTAGAAAATAGGCCAATGAATTCTACCTCCCTAAAACTTTTCAACTAAAGAGTGGTTAAAGTTAAATGCTGAATACTCTTTAACTCAGTATTATTTTCAAAAAGTAAAATTTACTCCTTTGTGAAGTTAGAATTTAGAATAATAATTTAAAGCAGAATTGCTCTCCTACTTTATGGACCATTTTCTAAATGCCTCTCTGTTAACTCTCTCTTTATATATATGATATATAATTAATGTTATAATATATCATATCAATTATATATAGATAGTATATATAAAATATATAGAGATATATTACATGTATATGTATAGGTGTATGTATCTCTATATGATACTCTCTAGGACTATACAACACAAAAATATTAATTTTGAGATTCCCTACTGTTGATGATTTCTATATAACTTTGCTACAAATGCATTCTGAGTTTTTTAAAAATAGACATCTGGAGGCCTACATATGACTGTCTCAGCAGGTCCAGAGAGATATAGGAAGTGCACTGGCTGTTCAAACCCACTAGGGACAGATAATTCCTCATCATTGAGAAATAAAACTCCTCGAAATGCATTCTCTCTATTCTTAACTCATGTACTGATTAAATAATGTCTTTAAATTACACATCAGATACAAAAGATGCAAATACATGAATGTTGCATTTATTTTGTTTCAACAAATATCGCTGAGTGCAACCTGACCACTAAGTTTGACTAAAGTTACCTTTTGTATCATCCCCTTTTTTGACACTAGTTCCTTAGATTTATACAAACACATGAAATTTTTGGCAAGAGCATGACATAGGCACTATTGAAACATACTTGAGCAACTGAACGATTTTATCTATCCTTTAATGATTGCCATTGCAAACATCAATAACAGTATTTACATTTTTTAAATTCTCTTTAACAAATTAAATGTAGCTAGGGAAAATGAATGAAATTGCTAATTTATTTCCACAATTTCCATCATGAATAGACATTCTCTATTTGCTGTATAGTTTTATCCCCACTCTTTGCTCTATAAAATAACAGTGATTCCATTGGTTTACCATGACCCATTGGCAATATTTGGTCACATAGCAAAAAAAAAGTGTGCTTTATACAAATTAAGCTTCAGCAGTTCAGACTGGTATGTTTGCATTTCCTGAGGTTTCAGTGCCAGATGATTCATGGAATTTGACCAGAAAAGAGTGAAAATAGGAAAGTTGACCTCATGTATTAGGCACACACACTTAAGATACATACAACAGGGATGCCTGGGTGGCTCAGTGGGTTAAACCCTCTGCCTTCAGCTCAGGTCATGATTCCAGGGTCCTGGGATCGAGTCCCACATGAGGCTTCCCGCTCTCTGCCTCTCTGTCTACTTGTGATCTGTCTGTCAAATAAGTAAGTAAAATCTTTAAAAAAAAAAATACATACAACAAAGTATTTTTTGATTTAGCAGAATTTTTATAAATCTTCTTTCTTATCTAACTAATATAATTAATAATGAATAGTCTTTCATTTTCAAAATATCATTTAAATATTTAAAATCATTATCAGTAAAACTGAGTAACATGCATAATCATTCCCATTATAAAATTATTCCACAATACTTATAGAGAATCAAACACAATAAAACAGGAGAAAACAGCTTAATTTAAGAAATCAAGAATAATTAATATTAATATAATATTCATGTCAATCTACTCTTAGTAAACTTTATTCATTGTGTTCATACTAATTTTTCACCAAACTTCTGTTTATTTCCTTCAGATACATACTCATTTGTGTGGAACATATAGCAAACTTAAGTATATGGAGAGGCAGAGAAACATTTCAGAATTCATACTTCTAGGACTTTCATATGACCAGAACGTAGAAATATTTTGCTTTGTGCTCTTCTTATTCTGTTATATTGCCCTGCTGGCAGGAAACCTTCTGATCCTTGTCTCTATTCGATGCAGTCCTCTTTTTCACCAACCCATGTACTACTTCCTCAGCCACTTATCCTCTATGGACATCTGCTATACCTCTAGCATTACGCCCAAATTAATTGGTGACCTGCTAGGGGGAACAAAAACCATCTCCTATGGTAATTGCATGTTACAACTATTTGCCATGCACTTCTTTGGAGGTACTGAGATCTTCATTCTTACCGCCATGGCCTTTGATCGCTATGCTGCCATCTGTAAGCCTCTCCACTATCTGCTTATCATGAACAGAACAAGGTGCCATCTCCTAGTCCTGGCTGCTTGGGCTGGTGGGGCTCTCCATTCTTTTCCTCTATTATTGATGGCAATCCAGTTGCCATTTTGTGGTCCTAATGAACTCGATCACTACTTTTGTGATATCTTCCCTCTGCTGAAAGTTGCCTGCACTGATACCTACATCACTGGGATCCTTGTGGTTGCCAATTCAGGTATGGCCGCCTTAGTTACCTTTGTTGTCTTGTTTGTTTCTTATGACATTATTTTGTTTAGTCTAAGACATCACTCAGCTGAGGGAAGACGCAAAGCCCTCTCCACCTGTGGGTCTCATATCACTGTGGTCAGCTTATTTTTCGGGCCTTCGATCTTTGCTTACCTTCGAACTCCAGCCAGTTTCCCTGAGGACAAAGTATTTGCTCTATTTTTACCATCGTTGCTCCTATGTTCAATCCCTTAATCTATACTCTGAGAAATACAGAGATGAAAAATGCCATGAGGAAAGTTTTGTGTCAAACATTATTTTCAAAGGAAGTACACAATTAATTCAAGAAAACTAAGAAAATTTACAAAAAAAGGGGGGGGTTGATGTGACTAAAGGAGCTAAGAAAAATTTCATAGTCTTTATATTCCATGGCTATCATGAATAGAATGCATGAAAGGAAGTGGAAATATAAAGAAATTTAAAAGGACGGGTAAATTAATCCTAATTCCCACATACCAGGATTAATTGAAAACTTAGTTTTATGGAGTATTAAGGAGGTGTGATTAGCATCACCTGTAGAAAAAACTGTCAAATCAAATAAAGTGACACTGTTTGGTTAGTGAATCATAAAGACGAAACAATTTTAATGATAGTTCTATTAAAAATCCTGGGTTTATATGCCAGTTCTCATAGTGATACACATTCTTCACTAGCCATGAAGTTGAAATCTGAAATTACTATAATGACTTTAAATCATCACAAGTATCTTTGTGATAGCACATTCATTTCTACTTCCTCTAGGGGCATTCAGAAATCAGATGTACAATGAAGAAATCTGTATAAGAGAACCTGTTTTAGATCAGTTCCCGGTGATCAGTTCTCCTGAATTCATATTAAAAATAATAGTAATAACTAGTTAAGACAGAGCAAGAGTCAATAATTCAGGCTGCTAAAAACATAATTACTTGTTTTTCCACCATTGACCAGAATATAAAACATTTCTGATAAAACCTAAGGGACTGAATAATAAATGTAATTGTTGACAATCCCTACCTGCCTCCAGTTGGTAAGTGGAAAGTTAATGGATCCAGAACTGAAGACTTTCTCTGCTATAGTGAGGGGGTGGGGGGGGGAAGCCTAGCAAAAGACAGATTAAGATATGGTCAACCAACAAAAGAAAATTATAGTACATTTTGCAAGCACATTTTTGCTGCATATACATGTTTATAACTATTATTTATAATTGTCAAACCTCAGAAGCAACCAAGACCTCCCTCCACTGGGGAATAGATAAATAAATTGTGATTTCTCTGGACAATGGAATATTATTCAGTGCTAAAAAAAATGAGCTATCAAGCCACAAGATGATATCCAGGAAAATTAAGTGTGTATGACTAAGTGAAAGAAGCCAATCTGAAAAGGCTACCTATTATGTGATTTGCAACTATATGAATCCTGGGAAAGGCAAAACAATGGAGACATTGACAACATCAGTGTTTGCCAAAGGTTAGTTGGAGGGTAGAAAGGATAGACAGAACTCAGAGGATTTTTAGAGCAGGAAGCACGTCTGTATGTTAGTATAGTTGTGGATACATGCCCTTATGCATATCGAAACCCATAAAATGTACTACATCAACTGTGAACCTAATGAAAAGAATATTTGGGGAGATAATAACTTGTGAGAGTAGCTTCCTTTGATGGTAACAGATGTATCACTCTGGTGGGAGAGCTGTCTGTGTGTGGGGCAGGGGTGTAATGGGAAATCTTTGTACTTTCTGCTCAGTTTTGCTGTGAACCTAAAGCTGCTTTAAAAAATAAAGTTTATTAATTAAAAATATACACTATGGCATGACAGATATACCAAAACTTGTAAGTGGAATAAACAAGAGACATATGAAAGAGATTTTCTACAGAAAAAAAAAAAAAAAAAAAAGGGTAAGAAAGGCCTTTTTTGCAAGCTTGTTATTCTATTTAAATAAAGGTTGCTTAAGAAATGGCAAATGTTCTGGGCGCCTGGGTGGCTCAGTGGGTTAAGCCGCTGCCTTCGGCTCAGGTCATGATCTCAGGGTCCTGGGATCGAGTTCCGCATCGGGCTCTCTGCTCAGCAGGGAGCCTGCTTCCCTTCCTCTCTCTCTGCCTGCCTCTCTGCCTACTTGTGATCTCTGTCTGTCAAATAAATAAATAAAATCTTTAAAAAAAAAAAAAAGAAATGGCAAATGTCATTATAGAGAAGATGTTAGATAGCAGGATTTTATTAAAAGGGAGATGGTAAAAACATGGAAAATGTTTTAGAATATGTAAGTAAAATGCAAGAGCTACAATCATTCTGGAGGCTGGAAACAAAAAGGTATTAAGAGCAAGTAAAAAAAAAAAAAAAAAAAAAAAAAGATGAAGAAGGTGAAATCAACCAGAGCTGTTACAGGAAGGGAGGAAGTGGACAGATTGTCTCAGCAGTTATACACAAAGAAATAAAACTGTTATCTGATTAAACCTTTTATCCTAGGCATGTTCTATACTCTTTCATTACTTAGCTAGACCTAAGAAAGCGGCCTCTGAACGTGAAATAGAAGTTCAGATATTTAAACAACAAATTCATTTTAAAGTTCTCTTTTTATAGTGGTTGTTACTTGTTTTCATTATCCTGCTTTCTTAATAGTGTGAATTTCTCTTTTAGAACATTATTAGCGCTCAAAATTGTTATTTGCACACAATATTGACCAATAGCTAAGAACATTTTCTTTTTTTTTTTTTTTTTAAGATTTTATTTATTTATTTGACAGAGAGAGATCACAAGTAGGCAGAGAGGCAGGCAGAGAGAGAGAGAGGAGGAAGCAGAGAGCCCGATGCAGGGCTCGATCCTGGGACCCTGAGATCATAACCTGAGTTGAAGGCAGAGGCTTAACCCACTGAGCCACCCAGGCACCCCCATTTTCTGCTACAAATCTAGACACACCTTCCAAATTAACCAGATATTAGCATTCTACAAAATTAACAACTTTCACGGAAATGACTTCAGACTTCCTACTGTGGCTTTCATGTTTAATAAGTTGAGAACATAAACTTTATTTTCATTGAGATATAAGTGATGTATAACATTATATTAGTTTCTTCTAAACAACATAATGATTTGATACGAGTATATATTGAAAAATAGTCTCTGCAGTAAATCTAGCTAACATCCATCACCACACATACTTACAAATTACTTTCTTGTGACAAGAACTTCTTAGATGCCACTCATTTTTATTACACAAAATCCTACCTGAGGTATTGATGTAGATTATAGAATTACTCCGTATCAGATTCCAGACCTTTTCTTTTTTAGATTTTTTTTTATATTCTAGAACTTTTAATGGGAAAACCCAATTAGTTGTTATTAGTTGAGACTTATATGCACTTCTGCATTTATAGATGTGAAAACGTTGACAAAGTTTGCATGTTATAAGACAGAAACATAAGGGAAAAATTAAAAAGCATATAAACATAAGTATTAAAGACTATCCAGTGAAATGTAGCTAATGCTTTTTGCTGCAAATTCCTCATGAGGTATAACAGCATTCAAGTTCATGCTTGCAATGTTAGAGTATCTCAATTTTTAAAAAGTAACCACAGATAATATAATTTTTATATTCACTAGTGAGATTAGCATAGCATACAAGCATAAACTGTAAAGGATTTCGGAGCATCAATATGTGTGGCTCATATAATTAATTTGTTTAAAAATTCAAATAAAATATTTTTAAGCTCTGTAATGGCAGAATGGCACATTCTCACTAACATGTTTTTTAATAGATTTAATTTTTTATAGCAGATTTAGATTTGCAGGAACATTACACAAAAAGTACAGTGCCTTTCCATATACATTCTATGCTCCTCACAATTTCTGTTCTCTGACATCTTGCAGCGGGGCTGTACATTTTTCATGGCTAGTGAACCAATATGGGTACAGTATTCTTAAGGTCCATAGCTTACATTAGGATTTGCTCTTGGTGTTACCAAGTTTTATGGATTTTGACATATGTATTATGCCATGTATCTGCCATTACAGTATCATACAGAATAGTTTCCCTTCCCTAAAATATCCCATGTTCCGCCTATTTACCCCTTCTCGTTTATCCTTGAATTTCTGTCAACCAGTGATTTTTTTTTTTTACTATGACCTGTTTTTTTTTTTTTTTTAATCAGGAAAAGGAATTCATAGTTCATGTCTGTGATGTAAATATTTCTGTTTCAAAGATTAAATATCATCCTTGGGACTATCTTATTGTCTTAGTAATTAATATTCTAATATTCACTATTATTTACTGCTTACCCATTCTACTTCTGCCACATAAATATATCATCCTTAATTTAGGTCATCAAGCTATAATTATAATAATTAATATTATAGACAAATTACTATAATTGGTATGATTCAAAAGAAACCTAGCACCCCCAGAATTAGAAGGAACAATATAGGAGTATAAAGTAGATTTTACCAAAAGAATACTACTAGGTATATAAACCCAACCACTAAGGCCTTCTTAATATCAAAGAACTACCTCAGAAACATGAATTTTCTCACCATGTTCAGTTACTGTTCTAGAAGAATGTAGGTAAACATATCATAAGATTTCAGAAAATAAGGGTGCTTGGGTGGCTCAGTCAGTTGAGTATCTGACACTCGATTTCAGCTCAGATCATGATCTCAGTGACAAGGGATCCCCATCTCAGACTCCATGATCAGTGTAAGTCTGTTTGAGAGTATCCCTCTGTCCCACTCCTGCTCATGAGATTTCTATCTCTCTCTCTCTCTTTCTCTTTCTAAAATTTAAAAAAAAAATCTTTAAAAGAAGAGATTTCAGAATATAACCCCAAGAATTGGAAGGGAGGTTATTAGATTACATGGTGTCCTTCACAACATGAAACTCCTATAATTATTTGAATCTGATACTTTCTACCAAGTCAGGAAGAACAACTACACTGAAGGTTCATGGTCAGCTACGATGACACAGAAGTGCCTAATAATGGAAACTGGAAGAGCAAAAGCCTCCAGTCTGTGTATGCAAACATTCAGGGTGGTACAGAGCAGCAGAGAACACCAGGAGTTCACATGAAGAGGGACAGGGCAAGCTCCAGATCAAAACCACAAGCAATAGGGCAGGCAAGACAGGCAGAGACAGAATGGTGAAACACATCTAAGGCTATAGACCTTATGTACCTGTTTGTAGCTTATGCTGTCTATTCCTCTACATAAAACTGACTTAACCCCAACCAGTGTGTGTGTCCATATTGATATTTTCCTGAAGGAACTAGTGATCATGTCCAAAACAGGATTATATTTGCACTACCACATTAAGATCATATTCTTTATGGACTTCTAGGCAAATCCAAACTATGAAGAAAAGATTTGAAACTTCCTTTCTTTGGTCATCTGAAATCCACATCTTTTATTTTTTTTTAAGATTTTATTTATTTATTTGACAGAGAGAGATCACAAGTAGGCAGAGAAGCAGGCAGAGAGAGAGAGAGGAAGAAGCAGGCTCCCTGCTGAGCAGAGAGCCCGATGTGGGGCTCGATCCCAGGACCCTGAGATCATGACCTGAACCAAAGGCAGAGGCTTAATCCACTGAGCCACCCAGGCACCCTGAAATCCACATCTTGCTCCATAATTTCCTATGGTAGCTTTCCCTTCTGCATTTCTCAGAGTGTCAATCAGAGGGTTGAGCAAGCTGTTTCAAGTGTATAAAACACCGCTATCATCTTACCCATGGGGAAGGTGTTTGCAGGACGTGTGTTTATAAATATACAGGATGACCGCAATGAACTGAAAGAGGGCTTTTCTCCTCCCTTCAGCACTGTGGTGTTCAGTGAATGCAAGATGATAACATAGGAGCACATCAGCAGGACAGAACTCAGTGGGCAAATGGCCCCAATTTGGACACCAGGAGTAGGTTGATCACATAGGTGTCTGCTCAGGCAAGTTTCACCAAGGGCTGCAAAGACACAAAAATCTTGGTCATTGGCACCACAAAAGGGTAAACTCAAGTCCAGCAACATCTGAACTAAAGAATGCACACAGGACCCCACCCAGGCCATAGCCACCAGCCTAGCACAGACCTGTCGCCTCACTATGGTTGTGTAGTGCAGGGGCTTACAGAAGGACACGTAGTGGTCAGCAGCCATGAGGATAAGGATGAAGATCCCCAGGCAGCCAAAGAAATGAAATGAAAAAGGTGTGTATCATGCACTCACTGAAAGCAATAGTGGTCTTCTTGAAAAGGGCATCCACAATCATGTAGAATCGAATTCTAGGGGCTATGGAAGTACAGAAGCAGATGTCAGATTAGGATAGGTCGGAAAGGAAGAAGTATATTGGACTCCTGAGGGTCCAGCTGTTCTTGACAGTAGTGATAATCAGAAAGTTATTCAACATCATCCCCAAATAGAAGTGCAAGAAAGTGACAAACGCTATTTCCTTCCTAAAAGGATCCTGGATCAACCCAAGCAGAAAAATGTATTCATATTATTCAGCTGCATGATCATGAATGAGGAGAAGGAAAGGTTTGAAAAGATTTATCTGCAAAAAAAAAAATAATAATTAATTTACAGTGTTCTATGCGATGTTACGGAATAATTTAAGCAGATTAATTCATGGTACTATGTGATATAGTGGGATATTTTAGCAAAAATAAATACCCCTCATCAGCTACATTCTGTGTGTTTTTGTTCTTTTTTTCATCTCACTGCAATATTGTGTTCTCAATTCTTAATGACCACTTCATTGAGTGCTGTGAGTCCCACGCTATCTTACCTTCCTTCAGCACTCTCCAAATATCTCTCTCTAGATTTGACATGATTCTGACTAATTTTGCCAATTCAATGATATAAAATTAAGATATGTTGCTTTATTCTATTATTTCCCTCATCTTTTTATATTTAATAAATATTGGGGTCATGTTTTGTATAGTACATAGAGATAAGTTTTCCTACCAACAAAGTAGGAACATAACAGAGTAAGAAGAGAACATGAGAAAATATTTGTATGTTATAATTATAAGATCCCAAAGAGATGAATCCTGAGACAATCTTCTGTTTCTCCATATATTTTAGTTTGCAAATATCTGAAAAGAAAGAAAACATTAATTTGTGTAAAAATTATCAACATGATAATAATATAAAATTTGCCCAAAAAAGGTTGAGCATTATGGAATATTCACATAAATTATTCTTGTTATTTAGAATTAACTTTCCTTTTGTATTATGTATTGTATTTTACAAATCAGTTATGAAATCTAATGTGAAATGGGTATAATAATATAATTTTTCAGCTTTACTATTAATAAGACAAATGATTATTGATGCTTATTTGAAGCGTTAGATTACCTTAAAGCAAGCAAATATAACTGCTAGTTATATTATTTAGGTAACAAAAGTTTAATTTATTAAAGTTTCAAAAAAAAAATCTTTTGCACATTTTAAACTATGGTTTAGGGTCAAAAAATGGAATTGCCAAAGCATATCTGAGTTGATCTTATTTTATGGCTTTTCCTAAAAATTTCATGGGTTTTATATACAATCTAGACAATAAAAGTCAATAAAAGAAGATGATACAGAATGTGGTTTTAAAAGATTTTGTTGTCAGCACTCAGTGACTATTTGTTACATTGATGAATGTACAAAAAAGTCACAAATTTGTATGTTTTGTACCATCTTAATACTTTAGGGAATAGAGTATAAAATAGGGAGAATGCATTCTGGGAACTGTTTTATCCAGTGCATAAACTGATACCCAATGTGAATGCAAACATTTTCAAGCCTAGCTAAAATGTAGTTAGATGACTTTAAAAAGCAGAAGGCTTCTAAAGCAAAGTTCACTAGAAGCTATTAAATCCCAGGATTCACAATTTTAAAACCTATGCTTTCAACACATTTTAGCTAGTGAATAAGTCATTTGTATAGCATTTAAAAATGGCCCGTATTCTGAGAAACCGATTCTACATTTAGAGTAGAATCGGTTTCTCAGAATATGGGCCATGTACTTCTCATTTATTAATACAAGACTTCTGTGTGTAGGTACTTCCTTCGCTGGGGAAGGACCTTCTTTTATTCTTGGTACCTCTGGGTGCTTGTCTGCTGACAGTCATCTCAATCCGTCGTGTATCACGATTTTGTGGTGTAGCAATAGCTTTTTTTTTTTTTTTTTTTTGCTGGGCTTCTGGAGGGCGGGGCCTTTCTTTACTGTCTTAGTGGTCTCAGTAGTTCTTAACATGACACCTTGCACTTAGTAGGACCTCAGTCAATGGTTCTGGCACTGAACTGGCCTCTGTCTGAGCTTGCTCAACTTTTCATTTCTGGCTACTGGTCTTACCACTACTAAATGCCTTGGCTACAATTATGTTTTCTGATTAAAAATTTAAACCTCTCAAGATTTCATTTTCCCTGTATTTCCTGCTTATTCCTTCCATTTTGGTTTATCTCATAACTCCTTAGTTTTGTTTTGTTTTGTTTTGTTTTCCTCAAATTTACCTGTTCCATTTCAGTCACTCATTATTTGTCACTTATCTTTTCTCCTCTCTGGGTTTCATTCCCCGTTTGAGGATGCATGTTCTCCAGAGCCAGTTTGGATCTAATCCCTCTAACCCCATGGTTACATATTCCTCTTTCTTCACCTAAGTGTTGACACCTTCTTTTCTTGCCTTGCCTGCTTGTTGACTTAGGGAAGACACTATGCTTCAATTATTTGTTGAATAATAATGATGAAAGTTTGAACAGTTCTGTTTTTATCACTTCTGCTAATAGAAATAGCTTAGCAGATGTTTGCACATCCTTTCAAGCCTGGGCATAAGTAAGTTCATCTCAGCTTGTGAAAAACATCTTACTAAAATCAGAAAAAAATGTTCAAAATGTAAGTTTTGGGGTCATTGATTTCCATTAAACTTCCATGGAGCCCTAGGAATAAGCTGAAGATACCTTCAGTGAATTATATGAAACACCATCTTCAGTGGTGTTACACGTGATAGGGAAAAAGGATGAAACACTAATTATTTCTCCTTATGTGCAAGTTTCTCTAAATTGAAATGTGCTTAATCTTGGGGAAATTAATTGAATACAGCAGAGGAGGTTTTTTTGTGTAGATTTCTCTCTTAATTACTGTGGAGACAGCCAGAGCCTTCATTAAATAACAGTCATTAGATGTACTTTGAAAAATAATATAATACTGTAGGGGGCTTACTTTGATATTGGTTTGTACATCACGTGAAAAGATAAATTAAGGAAAGAAAAAGCTAATCAATGAGAGAAACAGATGTCTAAGACACGGCAAACAGAGATTAGTTCATCTCCTCATGGTTGACATTTCCCCACTTGACATTCCTTGAGCAAATATGTGTTATGTGTCTAATACCAAACACAGACATTGGTGTCATGGCATTCAGTCTCCTGAAAAATGGCCAGTCTAGCAGAGGAGAGACAGAGATGCACAAAATCAAATGAAAGTCTCAAAAGGTGGTATAAGAATATGTCTGATAATTAAGAGAAAATGTTATTTTTGGCTGAGAGGTATGAGAAGTCCTCATGCAGAAGGTGTGTTTGAGATCAGTTTTCAGAAGGGATAGATGTTAAATAGGAGAGCATGCCTACTGGAGGGAAACCACAAATGAGAATCAAAGGGGAAGAAATACAAGGCTTAAATGGGAAAACAATGAGAAGTCAGTTTGGCTGGAGTCTAAGGAACAGTGTTGGGAAAAAAAAAAAAAAAAAGCTGAAAATCCAACATGACCAAATAGAAGTTTACATAACATTGGGGTTAATAACAATAGTAACAGAATAATCATTTCCTCTCGAGGTCTTTGCAAGCATTGGGAGTAATGAAGGAAAACCTTTGTGCAGTCTCTGGTACTGAGTATGTAGGCAAAACTGTTACTATGACTGGTTTTAGGAAGGCAGTAGGAGGCTGCCCACAGCCTGAAGTCCCACAGTCCAGACAGTCAGATGGTTAGAGCATGTGTGTGACGGGATGGGGGTGGGAGGGAATGAAGCAGCTGGGAGACAAGTAGGTAACAGGTATGCTCCGTATCTGACTTCTAGAATCCATTTCTGGACTTGGCCTCTCTCTAGAGCTGGAACTCAGGTACGGATAATGAGAGAGTTGGTAAGTGGGAAGAAGAAAAACTGGCAAAGGACAGAGAAGGCAAAAGACTTCATTCTTCTTGACCTTTGATGAGAAATTCATTTTTATTTTTTTCTGAACTATTTACATCACATTTGCACATTCCATTTCAGAATCTGGAAATGTCCTGCACAGTGTCAGGGCGGGGGTGATGACTCAGGGCTGATGAAATTAAATATGTATCTGGTTTACCGCCTGGAGGCATAAGGAGAATGCCAGGTTCCTGATGACTCCTTTTCTCCCTGGAAATGGCTGCCTCCACATTGTGGCTTCCTATTTGTGCAAACTCATCAAGCCTCTTTTATGTTCCCATCATTCTCACTCCCATTTTCATGCCTGAATGCATGAATGATACTGAGTTACCTGCAAGGTAAGCTGGTCTTTCAAGGGAGTAACCAAGTAAAGCCCCTTCCTTGCAAGCATATTGATTCTATCAAATTTTTCTGTCTGATCCATCTTTCCTATAAACCAATTTACGTGGCTCATCAAAATGTATTTGAGTTGATGCTAATCCAGACCCAATACTGATTTGATGTAAAGGAGGGTTTCTAAATTGTGCTTACTTCAGCATTTCTGTTATGTTGGGATTCTCACTGGGGATGGACCAGAATTTTACAGCTTCACTAAGAGGGCTAGCTGCAGACCTTGTCCACGGTGGACAGCCAGTGTCTCAGACATGGCTGTGCACTGTGTTGAAGCCAGATGTCCTTTTTAGATTCTCGGCATGACTTAGAGAACACACATAAAGTACAATGAATGCTTATTCTTGTTACAGTTACAATTATTCAAACCACAGGCAGACTTTACTTGTTTGGCTGGAAAGGTCAGGTTCAGGAGGAAGAAGGCAGATGTCTGCTGGTATTTCTGCCAGGACATTGCTTTTGTGTAAACTGATGGAGATTCAGCTGATATACACCTAAAGGAATTCAGTTAAAAAAAATTTGATGTGATAAAAATAATTGCTTATATGTATGAAATGTTTTATTACACAATTTTCATGAATTTCTTATCTCTATTTTAAAGGTAAGGAGACTGAACTTGGGAGGTTAGAAATTCAGTCCAGATCTACTCACTGGCATGCAATACAGCAAAGTTTCGAACTCAAATCTCATCACTGGTTTGCCAGAACTCTTTTTTTTTTTTTTTTAAGATTTTATTTAATTATTTGAGAGAGAGAGAGAGCATGAGAGAGAGCATGAGAGAAGAGAGGTCAGTGGGAGAAGCAGACTCCCTGCTGAGCAGGGAGCCTGATGTGGGACTCGATCCTGGGACTCCAGAATCATGACCTGAGCTGAAGGCAGTTGCCCAACCAACTGAGCCACCCAGGCGCCCCCAGAACTCTTAATTGTAAGGCAATGCTACCTCTCACCATTGAATAATAAATGAAAGAA
This sequence comes from Enhydra lutris kenyoni, assembly GCF_002288905.1. NCBI lineage: Eukaryota > Metazoa > Chordata > Mammalia > Carnivora > Mustelidae > Enhydra > Enhydra lutris. The sequence goes on along the minus strand of NW_019154106.1, from coordinate 14,573,590 downwards.
AAAAGTTTGCTGTGACAGAATGCTTAATGAAGTGTCATTTCTTTTGTTTGTTTGTTTGTTTGTTTTTAAAGATTTTATTTACTTGTTTCACAGACAAGTAGGCAGAGAGGCAGGCAGAGACAGAGAGAGGAGGAAGCAGGCTCCCCGCTGAGCAGAGAGCCCGATGTGGGGCTCGATCCCAGGACCCTGGGACCACTACCTGAGCCGAAGGCAGAGGCTTTAACCCACTGAGCCACCCAGGCGCCCCATGTCACTTTTTTTGTAAAGAAAGACAATAATATTGGTTAGTGCCTGTTACGGGAAGCCTAATAGTGACGGGCAGCTCGCTCTAGTGGTTCATGCTGTGTGATGCCTGAGAGTCTTATTTTCTTGTTGCATCCTAATAGTAACTATAAAAGGCAGATGCAATTACCTCCATGTTACAGAGTTGAAAGCTGAGGTCTGAAGAAGTAAAGTGACTTCCTCAAGAAGACCTACAGTTTCTTGCAGAGCTGGGCTTTGAACCCAGATCTACCTGCCTATCTTGCTCATCTCTGCACTTTTCACTGTGCCTCACTGTCATGAGGTAACAGGCTAATATGAAAACAGCACTCAGCATTAAATTTTTTCATTAGAAAATACGAACGTAACAAATAATATATTTTGATAACAATGAGGCTCTATTTATTAAAAAAATACTGCAAGGACTGAAAATGAAAGACCATTATTTCCCATGTACACAGACATAAAAAATTTTAACAAAATGAATCAGAGACAACAATAAAAACTAATACATCACAACCACGTGGTGTTCATCCACAAGCTTTGTTCAACAGTTGAAAAACAATCAGTGTAATTCACCTTATTAATAGACCAAAGAAAGAGACCTGTATGATCGTATCAACAGATTTAAAAAAAATTTTCAACAGATTTCAAAATCTTTTTATGATCAAAATCCTCAGCAATCAAGGGACAAAATGAATTTCATTAGCCTAATAAAAATATCTACGAATAACCAATAGCTAATACAATACTTAATGGTAAGAGATTAACTTATTCTAGAACAAAGCAAAAAAGTCTTTTTTTTCACCACTAATTATTCAACATTGTTCTGAAAGTCCTAGCTAATGTAAAAGACCCTCCAAAAGCCATACATAGTAGAAGAACAAATAAAACTGTCCTTATTTCTATGCAACACAACTGCCTATATTAAAATTCCAGAGAATCTATGAACACCTCTTGAGACTAGTAAATAAGTTTAGCAAGTTCAGAAGATACACTGTCCACATGCATAATCAATTGCCAGCAATCAAAAAATGAAATATAAAATTAAAAAAATAAAACCTATTTCCATATAAATTTAATGAAATATGTGCAAGATCTACATTCAGAAAGTGATAAAACAATAATGAAATAAACCAAAGAAAAGCTGAGCAAATGTAGAATATACATAGCTTGATAATTAGAAGATTCAATACTGTGAAAATATCAATTTCCCCAATCCCAGCAAGGTTTTTTTTGTTGTTGTTTGTTTGTTTGTTTGTTTGTTTGTTTTAGGATAGCAGCAAGATGATTCTCAAACTCATATGAAAAAGCAAACAACTACAATAGCCAGAATAACTTTTTAAAACCTCGCAATGTTGTAGGACTCATATTACACAAAGTAGACTTAGTATAAAGTTAGAATAATCAAGATTATATGCTATTACTGGACAGTGGGGTATTGGTAAAAAAACATACACACAAAGATCAATGGAACAAAAAAGAAAAGGTACTTTGGTGGAGAAAAGATAATGCTTTTAGCAAACAGTGCTAGAACAACTGGCTATCCATATGCAAAAAATGAACTTAGACCCATGACACAGTTTACACAAAATAGCTCAAAATACATCATAGATATGAAAGCACTGTAAGGAACTCAGGAAGATATACTTTGATACTGGAAGATATACTATTGGGATTCCATCAAGATCAAAAGTTTTTGCACAGCAAAGGAAAAAATTAACAAAACCAAAAGACAACTGACAGAATGGGAGAAGATATTTGCAAATGACATATCAGATAAAGGGCTAGTGTCCAAAATCTATAAAGAACTTAGCAAACTCAACACCCAAAGAACAAATAATCCAATCAAGAAATGGGCAGAAGACATGAACAGACATTTCTGCAAAGAAGACATCCAGACGGCCAACAGAAACATGAAAAAGTGCTCCACATCACTCGGCATCAGGGAAATACAAATCAAAACCACAATGAGATATCACCTCACACCAGTCAGAATGGCTAAAATTAACAAGTCAGGAAATGACAGATGCTGGCGAGGATGCGGAGAAAGGGGAACCCTCCTACACTGTTGGTGGGAATGCAAGCTGGTGCAACCACTCTGGAAAACAGCATGGAGGTTCCTCAAAACGTTGAAAATGGAACTACCCTATGACCCAGCAATTACACTACTGGGTATTTACCCTAAGGATACGAACGTAGTGATCCGAAGGGCACGTGCACCCGAATGTTTATAGCAGCAATGTCCAAATAGCCATACTATGGAAAGAACCTAGATGTCCATCAACAGACGAATGGATAAAGAAGATGTGGTATACATACACAATGGAATACTATGCAGCCATCAAAAGAAATGAAATCTTGCCATTTGCGATGACATGGATGGAACTAGAGTGTATCATGCTTAGTGAAATAAGTCAATCGGAGAAAGAGTACATTTAACCTTTTCTAAGGGGAAGAGAATCCATGAAGTATATGAGCTTGTGAGTAAACAAGTAGAGCTGGAAGGGGTGGGACAGTGAAGTCAAAGTTAGTCAAGGAAAGAGAAGAGGAATAGTGGGAGTTCCATGGAGAAAAGTCTGATCTGAAAGAGACGTAAAAACACCTACTAAATCAAGATTAAGGGAAACTACTAACAGCAAGAGCAGAAGTTTGAGGGAGAAAAAGAACAGCTTAGTTGGATTATAAGAAACAGATTGATCATAAGGTGATCTCCCACAATCCTTTGGTGATTTCTGTTTTAGAAGCAAATCAAACAGCTTGTGCTAATTCTCAAAGGCTACGAGCTTGAGCTATGTTTATGTTTTTTAACCATTGAATAAGGCACAAAACGAGTATTCATGTACAGAATAATGAATGATTATAAAGCCATTAACTTTTACTCAAGACAAAAAAAAAAAAAATAGCATCTTTATCCTTCCAGAAGCTCATGCTCTTTCTCCCCACAAGTGTCACCTCTGTTTCATGGGAATCACTCATTTGCGCTGTCACTTTTCAGTGCCCCGGTTTGTTCATCTGTGAAATGAGGCTGGTGATATTATCTATTGCACAGACTTATTATATAGAGAAAGAAGCTACCCCATCAGTGGTTTAAGTCTGACGAAGAGCACATGCTCATTAAATATCTGCTGTCGTTAGTGGAGCTCAAGGCAAAGCAGAATCAAGTATACGTTTTGAATAGAAGTGTAAGAAGAGGAAAGATTATTGAAAATGATGTAAGACCAGAGCAAAATTACAGAATGTTCAACTCCACTGTTGACAAAGTATTTTAATGAGCATTTTGCAAATCTAAAAAGACATGAAAGGAAGTCCATTATGTCTGTAAATTTCCTTAAGATTTACCTTAATGGAAATTAATTTACCTTAGATAGAAATTTACCTTAATAGAAATACACCTTTAAATTTTTACTTTAAATGGGAATTAGAAAATATATCTTAAATGAAATACATTAAAAAATACACACACACACACACACACACACACATATATATATATATATATATATATATATATATATATATATATATATATCTTTTTTCCCCAGAGAATAATAAAAAAAAAACTCTATGTGGGAATGTGTGGATATCATTTCTTAACATAAGGACCAGAACTAAGGTTCAATCCCCAGATTATAGCAAAGGGAAAAAGAAACTCAAATGGGCATAAACAGCAGGTCTCAGTCACCAAGGACCTTTTAATGAGTGGGATTCTAACAACATGCTGCCGTGACCTCTTGTGTAGGGCATTAGTCATCCAGCTGTAGAGCTGCCCAGGTAACTTGGATCTAAGAGGATACTAACTGGTGAATTGATTACTTGGGGACAGAAAACAATTAACTCAAACTAAAAAAGCAACACCTTGGGAGGAAACAAGTGTACTTTTAGGATATAAACATTACCTAAAATTTTACTTAGCATTTGAGCCTTGAAACCCTCAAGAATGATGTGGTGGTACAAATACAGAGTATATAAATTATTATTTGACTAATTTTGGAAAATGAAGTCCTCTTCTTGACTTCAAACTTTTTTTTCTGCAGGTGATCTATCATTTATTTGAACCGAAGGTATGACAGGTGAAAGTAGTTACAAAAAAAAATGCATGAATATGGTATTATTTTTATGTATACATTGGAGAAAATTAGAACGTGGAACTCACCAGTAGCACTCACCTCACTGAGTTGAGACAAATTTCAAGTCAGAAACCTAAAGAAAAAAAAATTCAAATATTTAAAGAATGCCTGTGATTTCAATGAAGATAGGTCATAAAAAACAATAAAAGAAGAACACATTCAAAATAAGTGCAGAGGAAAAAATGTGAGTAATTTTTTTTTACTATTATTTGCACAAATCTGTAATGATAGCTTTTTTTTTAAAGATTTTATTTATTTATTTATTTGACAGACGGAGATCACAAGTAGGCAGAGAGGCAGGCTGAGAGAGTGAGGGAAGTAGGCTCCCTGCTGAGCAGATAGCCTGACGCGGGGCTCGATCCCAGGACCCTGAGATCATGACCTGAGCCAAAGGCAGAGGCTTTAACCCACTGAGCCATCCAGGTGCCCCTGTAATGATAGCTTTTGAAAGAAAATATATTCTTAACTACTATGTTGGGAAAACATATTAATTAGCAGCTCATTTTAAAGTAGATTTTACTGTGAATTCTATAGCATAAGACTTCTTGGTTTCAGAGAGGACTAAATTCAGAGATCTTGGTTGTCTACTGAGGGAAGGATCTCATATACTAGAAAAATAAGATCAAAGTCATGTACTAATTTTGCCTGTTTTATTAGACGCCTGCACATAAAAAAAGAACAAATTATTACAACTTTAGGAAGATGGTCAGTAAAACATTCACCAGGAATAAGGTAATTTTGATTCTGCAGAAGACATCATGATGGGATCACTGAAGCTAGTGCCCTCATTCTACAGATAGGACATTTATATGCCAAGAATATACCAGGTCCCAAATGTGTAAGGTCTGGCAGTATTAGGGCATGCACTCAGATGGTTTTCTCCAATCTGTTTTTCTTGCTTGGCCAACAGCTGAAGTTGCTGTATCACTACTCATGTTTGTGAGAATAAGAAATACATTAGTTCCTAGAGGAGCACATAAGCTGTATGTTTGTTTTCATTCTAGGGCTGGCTTATTTATTTCAGAACCCTGAACTGATTTGGTTTGTGGTTTCTTACAGAGACTTGAGTCAATCTTATATTCTGTGTTTCCTGTCACACACTTTCCCTTTAAACTTGAGTGACTAAAATGGGGGCCATGATCCATTCAGGAGTGATTCTGGTTTCGTCTAGAAGATTCAGAAATGTGTGCAAATTTCAGAGTTGGGACAGCCAGAGTTCATGTTAAATTTATATTGTTACTTCAATATTTCCCTTTTGAGGGGTTGTATAGTAAAGTGTTTAGAAACATAGGCACTGGAGTCAGAAAATTCAGGTTATAAGTTCTAGTTTGCTATATACACTAGTCATGTTACTATGCATAAGTTCCTTAACCTCTATAAACCTAAAGTAATTTCATTTTTCCTTGTGCATATTAATTTTAATATAATTATACTGTCATGTGTGCAATGTTTTGTTTTGTTTTTAAAGGTCTTTCTCGCCTATGATCAAAGTGGAGTCTCCATCTGAATTGTATAGACAGGATATATTTTTCTGGGTTTCAAAGGAATAAGAACTTCTTAAAAGAAATTAACTGATGTGCAAAGGTCATATCTGAAGTTAGTGGCTGAATTAAGACATGTTACCAGGGATTCCTCAAAACTATAATGAATCATCAGATAATACACATGATTTTTTAAAATATTTTTATTTTTTATTTATTTTTTAAAGATTATTTATTTACTTGAGAGAGAGAGAGCATGAGCAGGGGGAGGAGCAGAAGGAGAGGGAGAAGCAGGGTCCCCACTGAGCAAGGAGCTCCATGCGAGGCTAGATCCAAGGACCCTGAGATTATGACCTGAGCTGAAAGCAGATGCTTAACCTACTGAACCACCCAGGTGCCCTATACATGATTTTTTACAAACACTAAAATATGTAGTAGTTAGTGGTGATAACCCTTTGACTGTCAGGAGGTTGAACCCAGGACTGCCGGGCAGGACATTAAGCATAGCTATAGCCTTCTGCACTAAGACAACTAGAGATTCAAGTAATATTTTTAGCAAACTCCAAATAAATGCATACAGATTGATGAAATGGCTTTGCCTAAGAACATTCCAAGACTTTCTTTACTTAGGGACTTAAAATTATGCAAAAAGCCGTTATGCATGAGTGAGGATAAGGAACATATTTCAGGTATGTTTAATGAATAATTCAAGCCAGTAGTATATTCAGCATTATATTTTATTCAAATTGAAATAGCCTTTTTAGGGGCGCCTGGGTGGCTCAGTGGGTTAAAGCCTCTGCCTTCGGCTCCGGTCATGATCCCAGGGTCCTGGGATTGAGCCCCCCATTGAGCTCTTTGCTCAGCAGGGAGCCTGCTTCCCCTCTCTCTCTGCTTGCCTCTCTGCCTACTTGTGATTTTTGTCTGTCAAAAAAAAAAAAAAAGCCTCTTTAACTTACTGGCTAATATCACTGTCATCTGATTTGGAGAATTGTCTGAAGTTAGTTCTCAATAATTTGTCCTTAACAAATTCAAGTTCTTAAAATTCCACTATGAAAATGAAGATTTTTGTTTTAAAATTCCATCTTTATTACAGTGTGATTATTCATTGTATGGGTGACCATGTTAACTTAGGAATAGAGTTGAAGAGGAAATTTAAATCAGAATTGATTGAGAAGTCAGGTATAAGGTCAGGGCTGAATCATGACCCTGAATCATGAAAATACAGATGTAATGAAGATTTCTGGTCAGAATTGATCCGAAATTATAAAAGTATTGGGTGGATCGCATTGTTAGGCAATCAGTGTTGTGTTTTAAGTAACATTTAAGACTCAACTGGGGATTGATCAAAGGCCTTTGTGTTCACTAAGGCAGACATTGGTCATAATTTGCTGGTAGATTTAATGGAAAGTTGTTATTTTGTGTTCTCCGACAGTCATCTTCGGGATCATTTTAATTGATATTTGGTTTTTATTCTCTGAGACACTTGGATGAGGCATAGTCAACCTAGTGAATTCCTTGAATAGGATATGATCATCACTCTACTCAAGAAACCCTTCTAAATATGGCTTCATGAATTCTGTATTTCAGGTGATTATTGTATTCTATCTACAGTGGACCATGGATCAAAGCAATAATGTCACTGTATTTATTCTCATGGGACTTTCCAAAAACAAGAACATTGAAATCCTTTGTTTTGTATTATTTTTATTTTGCTACATTGCTATTTGTGGGGGAAACTTGCTCATCATGATTTCTATCATGTGCAGTCAGCTAATTGAGCAACCCATGTATTTTTTCCTTAATTACCTCTCACTCTCCGACCTTTGCTACACGTCCACTGTGACACCCAAACTAATGACTGACTTACTGGCAGAAAGGAAGACCATTTCCTACAGTAACTGCATGACACAACTCTTTACCACACATTTATTTGGAGGTGTGGAGATCTTCATCCTCACAGGGATGGCCTATGACCGTTATGTGGCCATCTGTAAGCCCCTGCACTACACCGTCATCATGAGCAGAGAGAGGTGTAACACTATCATCACAGCCTGCTGTACTGGGGCCTTAATCCACTCTGCCAGTCAGTTCCTCCTCACCATCTTCCTACCCTTCTGTGGTCCCAATGAGATGGATCACTACTTCTGCGACGTGTATCCTTTACTGAAGCTGGCCTGCACGGACACATACAGAATTGGTCTCTTGGTCGTTGTGAATTCAGGACTGATTGCTCTGATGACTTTGTGATTTTGATGGTGTCCTATTTTCTGATATTATACACCCTTAGGGCTTACCCTGCTGAGAGCCACTCCAAAGCTCTTTCCACCTGCACTTCCCACCTCACTGTCATGGTTCTGTTCTTTGCACCTGCGCTATTCATTTACATTCGGCCCGCCACAACTTTCCCAGAAGACAAAGTGTTTGCTCTTTTCTACACCATCATTGCCCCCATGTTCAACCCTCTGATCTACACACTGAGAAACACAGAGATGAAGAACGCGTTGAGGAAAGTGTGGTGCTGTCATGTACTGTTGGAAGGAAAGTAGGTTTGCAAAAGCTTTTCTGATTTTCATGCTGTGGTTCCTTGAAACCTAAGACTGAATAAGATCTATTCTAATCATCTGGCCCCACTGCTTGGAGAAATTAGAGGGCAAGCAGGAAGCATCATCTCTGTTGTTTTATGCTTCAATCTGACACCTTATCAACAAACTGAGTGTAATTCTTATTCACATGCCTCTCCACCTAAGATAGGTATTAAGAATTAGGCTTATAATGGCGCCTGGGCAGCTCACTAGATTGAGCATCTGACTCTTGATTTCAGCTCAGGTCATGACCTCAGGGTCCTGAGCTCAAGCCCCGTGGGGCTCTGAACTCAGTGGGACTCTGGCTGAGATTCTCTCTCTTCCTCTCTCATTGCCCCTCCCCACTGTGTTCTTGTTCTCTCTCTCTCTCTGTCTCTAAAATAAATAATATTTTAAAAAGAATTATGCTTATATGATATAAAACAATCAGATGATATCTTATGTACAAAAGATTGTATCACCTATTGGCCATTGTATTGGGAAAAGAAAAAAGATAAAACAGAGCATGCATTTTTTCATACTTTAAAATACTAAAGAGCTAAAGAAAATAATACCTTCAATTTTCAGCTGTTTACTCAACCATGAACACAGAAAGTTGCATGTAACATTTATATGCAGTTCATGCATTACCACAAAAGGAACAATAAAATCCTGTAATCAGCAACCAGATGAAGAGTTAGAAATTACCAGTACCTGAAGTCTTCCTTGTTTCTCTTTATAGTCACTAGCCTCCCCTCACTCTCTTCATCTCTAAATCAATTAGTTTGATATACTTTTGTACTTCATGGAAAAATATTGATATAGATCATACTCTTAGTGTCTCTTCATTATGCTTGTGAGATTCATTCCTCATGTTTTGTGATTTTCTGAGTGCTTTCATAGTATTTCATTGTGTGAGTATGTAACGGCTAATTTATCCTATCTCTTGTTGCTAGACACTTGGGTCACTTCCTGTTTTGGCCATCATGAGCAGCACTGCTTTGAGCATTCTTGAACATTTCTTTTGGTTAATATAGATCTTCTATTCTTGCTTTAGCGTGTTTTATATCGTAATTAAGACTTAGTTTTAGGATAGTGGTTATATACCTGTGTTAGTATTCTTTCTTAATACATTACTGACATAAAATATATAAAATAAAAAAGTATTATCAATAGAAAAACGCTAGGGTGAGTGCAATAAATGGTTTAGAAAAATGTGAAACTTCTGGCACGTCTAGGATCCATGGTATGTAAGATGTTTATTAATGCAGATGAACCAGTCTGTCATAGATATACAGTTCTTAGAAAGAAGAGAGGTCTTAAGAAGATAGTCCCTACAGCACAGGTCAGAAAAACTTCCCAGAACAGAACATTAGGTTATGTTAGCAAGATGAACACTTTGGTGATCACAATTGGGAAATTTTAATACATAGGATATTCACTGTACTATATGAAGTTGTTTGTCCTAATAAGCAAAATAAGGAAAATTCTTTATTTAGCTCCCAAAAAGGAAAAAAACAAACAAACAAAAAAAAACAAATAACAAAACATTTTGGTAGGCTTTGAATAAGGGTAGTGGTTTTAGGTGAAGAAGGAATGCTGTATGTACAATGTCGGATTGCCACACATCCACACACATACGTAGAAGTACACAGTGTAGAAAATAACATCTTCCAGGGGTTTCTATCTTTGCTGTAATCAGAATAAACAGATTTGGGTAGACAATGAAGAATGAGAGAGAAATATTTAATTTCTGTGCAAAGCATATGATCACACAGCAAAAATTACTGAGAAAAGAGGAAGTTATGTAGAAAACAGCTATAGCAGAATATGTCATACAATAGCACCCTTGAGTGTAGTTCTCAGATACAAACAGAATATGAGTATGTCTATTATATAAAAGTAAGAAATAATTTTAAAAGTACGTTATAGGGGTTCCTGGGTTGCTATGATGGTTAAGTATCTACCTTCAGCTCAGGTCATAATCTCAGGTCCTGGGATGGAGTCCTGCATCAGTCTTCCTGCTCAGCGGGGAGCTGGCTTCTCCCTCTATCCCACCAGCCCCTGCTTGTGCTTTCTCTCCCTATCTCTGTTTCTCAAATAAATAAATACAATCCTTAAGAAAATAAATAAATAAAAACATGATGTAGCAGGGCGCCTGAGTGGCTCAGTTGGTTAAAGCCTCTGCCTTTGCCTCAGGTCATGATCTCAGGGTCCTGGGATCGAGCCCCATATCTGGCTCTCTACTCAGCGGGGAGCCTTGCTCCCCCCTCTCTGCCTGCCTCTATGCCTTCTTGTGATCTCTGTCCGTCAAATAAATAAATAAATAAATGAAAACATGATATAGCAACAGGAATCTCAAAGTTGTCCAAGGTGTTAAAAGACAAAATAATTTAAGAAATGAATATAGGATATTCTAATTAGAAACTTGATAGATAAAAAGGAGTAGCTATATTTTAAGAAAAATAGGGTGGATGGAATCTTGATATTAACAATTTACCAGAACACTGAATTAGAAAGAAGAAGTGGTAGAAAAAAGTAGATATATTAAGAGACATTATGAATGAAGTAGGAGAAAACAACATATATCTATAAGACTCCAGGATTTGGGTAACAGAAAAAAAAATTTAAAGATAATTATTGTTAATTTTTGAAAACTGATGAAGATAATCTTTACAAAATAATCACAAAAATGAAACATATTTGCTCCCTTTTTAAAGATTTTATTCATTTATTTGAGAGAGAGAGAGAGTGAGAGCATGAGTGGTAGCAGAGGAAGATGGAGGAGAGAGACTATCCACTGAGCAGGGAAAGCCTGATGCAGGGCTTGATCCCAGGACCCTGGGACCAAGAAGACATGAGCAGAAGGTAGATGTTTAACCAACTGAGCCATCCAGGCACCCACAAAAAGATTGCTTTTAAGAAGAATCATAGAAAACACTATTTCCTGTCAATATTGAAATCATAAGATAACAGAAGAAAATGGAATTGTCTCATGAAAGCACTTAAAGAAAAATGTTACCCTTGACTTCTGAATTTTTCAAGAAGAGTAAAATGAGAATTTTTCAGTACAATGCAACAACAATGAAAAATAACCAAGATCTGAATACAAATCTATGCTCACTGAAAGAAGTTGTGGAGAATGTTTTCATTAAAAAGGGAGGAAGTCTGAGAAGGAAGATAGATGCCAGGAAGAATGGAGAATGAGAGAAGTACTAGGCTTATCTGTAAGCTTAAAAATTATATTAAAATAGGCAATCTTATCTAACATGTGAGATAAAGCATAGAAGACAGAACAAAGATCCTGTCCACAACATCATGTGGGTTGTGGTTGGAAGAAAACGATCCGAAAAAAAGGGTTTTAAGTACCGTGTATGGTTCAGCAGAAGGGTAACTGCTGTCAGCTTCAGGCAGTTGTGGCCATCAGTGTAAAGTAATAAGTAAATAAAGTAATAAGAAAGGCATAGGCACTTAGGAAGGTGGGGAGGAAGGTAGATAAACAGATGGGTAAAATAGCATTGAAGGAATGAAAGGAGGCCAATCCAATTAAAAAGCAAGAAAAGAGGGAGAAAATAGACAAATTGTGAAAAGTAGTAGGAGGAAGAAGGAGGAGGAGGAGAAAAGAGAGGAAGAGGAGGTGGAGGGAGAGAAGGAAGAGTGCAAGGTTAGAAGAAGGAGGGGGAGGAGGGAGGAAAAGAAGAAGTCATAGAACTTCGTCCAAATATATGAGTAAAACAAAATCAACACAATGGACTAAATTCTCCAGTAGAAAAACAAAGATTATCATAATGGATAAAAATATAGTAATGTGCTTTTACAAAAGATTTTAGGGCATGAAAATTGAAACTGATAAAATGAAAAGGGTAGAGCAGGCAAATGCTTAGCACTTGACCCTCCTCCAAAAGCAAACATTTGTCCTGGGTCTTGACCCTCCCAGTTCTCAAGTCTCCAGTATATCTAAGTACTCCCCATTCAGTATCTGTCAGCCTACATCCAAGAAAGTTTGTTTCCTAGCCTCTTCTGTAAGGAACTACTGCATGCTCGTAGCCTCACATAGCCCTCCTTTTAGCTGGTTCTCTCCATCCAACCTATATGTAGCCTCCTATCATTTTGCACTGTCTTGCCTTCCCATGCACTTCCCACTTGCTGGGTCAGTGTGACTGTCTTGGCCATACCTACAACCTCACCTTTTCCAATCCCAACTTTGGGGAGGGCTCTTCTCTTCCAAGTTCATTCTTTGGGTATTCTTCAGTCCTAGGTTACTTCTAAAACTCTCATTGAACTATAATTGCTCTACAAAAAACTGCACATATTTAAAATGTACAATCTGATTAAGTTGGGACCTAAGTATAAACCTGTGACTCCATCACCATTATCAAGACTGGGAGAGTATCCAGCCCTCTGAAAAGTTTTCCCTGATACCTGGTGATTTGCTTTGGGTCCTTATAGATTAGTTTGTGTTCTCTAGATTTTTACATAAATTTATCATGCGGTATATAACCTATGTTCACTAGCTTCTTTCCGTATGATTATTTGGAGATTAATCCATATCATTGCACGAATCAGTTGTGCATTCTTTGTTCATGGCTGCATGGATTCTACCCTGCAAATTCCACAGTTCTGCTCTTGGGAATTTGGCTCATTTCCAGTTTGGGCTACTACAAACAAACCTGCTTGTGGACATTCATGCACAAGTTTCTGTGTGAACCATATGCTTCTCTTCTGTCAGGTAAATCCTTAGGTGTGGAATGGTTGGTCATAGGCAGCTATGTGTTTCACATTTTAAGAAACTACCAAACTGTCTTTTCAAAGTTATATCCCCACAGGAAGTTTACGAGTGCTCCCACTTTTCTTCCACTCTTCGTATACAAATTTTCTTATTAGCCATACTACAAGGTGTGAACTAGCTTTTCATTGTAGCTTTAATTTGAATTTCATAAATAGCTAGTAATATTGAGCAGATTTTCATGCACTTACTTGACTGGTGTAAAGAGTGCAGTGCCTTTTGGGAAAATGTCTTTTCAAAATCTTTTGCCCATCTTAAAGATTTTCATCTAAGATGTTGAAGTTTTCTTTTTTTAATTTTTTAAAAAGATTGTATTTATTTATTTGACAGAGAGAAAGAGCACAAGCAGGCAGAGTGGCAGGCAGAGGGAGAGGGAGAAACAGGCTCTCCGCTGAGCAGGAAGCCTGATGCAGGGCTTGATCCCAGGACCCTGGGATCAAGACCTGAGCTGAAGGCAGCCACGTAAACAACTGAGCCACTCAGGTGCCCCTAAATTGTTGAATTTTTACACATAAAATGCTTATACTATTCTCTCATTAATCTTTCATTATTTGCAAAATTTGTAGTGATGTCATTTCTCTCATTCTTGATATTGGTAATTTGTGTCTTTTTCCCTTTGCTCTCATTTAGTCTGGCCAGAGGTTTATCAACATTATTGAATTTCTCAAATAGGTGTTTTTGCTTTCAATTTTCCCAATTATTTTTCTCTTTTGTTTTTCATGGATTTTCACTTTGATCTTCATTACTTTATTCTTTTCACTCTGGCTTAACTCACTCTTCCTTTTCTAATTTAAAGCTGGAGGCTGAGGACATTAATCTGAAAGCTTTATTCTTTTCCAGTCTAGATATTTAGTGCAATAAATTTCCCTCCAAGTTCTGCATTAGCAGGATCCCACAAAGTCTGATGTATTTTGTTTTCATTTTCATTCATATAAAGCTACTTTCTAATTTCCCTTTTGATTACTTTTTGATCCGAGAGCTTACTTAGAAGTAAGTGCCTCATTGGGCACCTGGGTGCCTCAGTGAGTTAAAGCCTCTGCCTTCAGCTCGGGTCATGATCTCAGGGTCCTGGGATTGAGCCCCACATCGGGCTCTCTGCTCAACGGGGAGCCTGCTTCCCCCTCTCTCTCTGCCTGCTTCTCTGCCTGCTTGTGATCTCTGTCAAATAAATAAATAAATAAATCTTAAAAAAAAGAAGTAAGTGTCTTATATAATTTCCAGATATTTAGAAATCTTCTAGATTTCTTTCTAATATTTTTCTTTTGATTCCACTGTGGTCAAAGAAAATACTTAGAAAGATTAGAGTCCTTTTATTATTGAGACTTACTTGATGGACCAGAAAAATGACACAACCCAGTCAATGCGCTGAGCTAACTTGACAAGAATATGTATTCTGCTAGAGTCAGATAGAGTATTTCATAGAGACAATCAAGTCCAGCCAGTTGATGGTTTTGCTCAAGTCTACTAATATCTTTGCTGATTTTTTACTTCTTCCATTAATTATTAATAGATGTGTTCTGAAATATTCAACCATATTGTGAATTTGTCTGTTTTTCCTTCAGATTCTATAAGTTGTTGCTTTATGAATTGATGGCCCTGTTATTAGGACCATAAACATTTAGGTAGTTATGTCTTCTTGATTAGTTGGCCGCTTTATCATATGACATGATTTTTTTTTTAATCATTGGTAATATTTTTTGCTCTTAAATTTTCTCTGATAATTGAAAAGCCTTTCCCTCTTTCATTGGCCTTAGCATTGTTTATCTTTTCCATCCCTTTACCTCTAATCTATTATTTGTATCTTCATACGTAAAATACATAATTTTCTGTTTCCAGAGTATAGTTAGATTGCATGGCTTTTTTTGTTTGTTTTTGTTTTGCTTTGTTTTGTTTGTGTATCCTATTTGATCTTTTAATTTTACTGCGTACACCACTTCCATGTAATGTGATTATCGATAAGTTGGAGTGTAAGTCTATCATCTTGTAATAAATTTCTACTAATTCTATTTGTTCTTTCCTATTTTCTTCTTCTGCCCTTGAATCAATTGAGCATTTTTATGGTACCACTTATTGCATAATATAATAGCATCACAATAATATCCATTTATCTACTGTCAACCTTTATGTAATGTTGCCATACCTCTTAGTTCTACAAAAGTTATGAAGACCAGATATATTGTTATTATTTTGGAAACCAGCTCTGTTATCTTGAGCAAGCTATTTAATCTCTAGAAGATTCCTTTTTTTTCTTTTCCCTTTGAGGAATAAGGGCAATAATTCCCATGAAAGTTATTTTTAATAAATAAATCAGATAATGCACTTGAAATAATTAATACAGTGATTGACATATAGGAATTTAAAAATGCTTATAAAATTTATGATTAATTTACTATGTGAGCTGTTCCAGATGGGATGCTATAAAACACTGATTTTCGGAAGTCATATGAGTACACACATATATGGATTTTCTGTTCAAGAAAGTAGGCCACCTGCATTGGTCATATAGTGGTGAGCATAGCTGCCTTCCAAGAAGGGAAGCCACCTGAATTTCAGTGCACACAATTCTGAGTCTGTGTACCTTGCAGCACTGCAACCACACAAAGGAAAGTGCCTGGTAGTAATGAGAATAGAGTTGGTTATCCTCTCCAATATTTTTCAACAAAATCTATGAGTCCTTTTCCAACCTACAAATAAGAGTGGGGATTTCCTTTTTTTAATTTTTAATTTATTTTGCTATTTTTTTTCTTCTTAACAATCCAACCCCTCATTGCAGCAATGAGGTTAATTACTATTGGGTGTGGCTGTGGTCCAGGAGAGTAGTGGTGTGACAGGTCATTGACTTGTTCATTGTTATTCATCTCGTGTTTCTTTTGTTAATGACTCTTGTTGGGACTCTGGAAATTTCTCTCTCTGATTTTCTTTTACCTTCTCCACTGTAGAAACAGAGATTTCTCTAAAACAAACCAATGCTCTCATAGGGTTGCATACTTTTCCCTCCTGCTTTTCAGAGGAAGAAATTAGCCAGAAGGCAGAAGTTCTTTAACTACTTTGGATCTGAATAACAATAGTGACCACTAGAGACACAGTACCCAGAGCTTGGCTAATGCAAAAGTGGAAAATAAATTTAAAGCCTGAAAATTCCCAGGAGGTTAGGGCAGGAGGCTTGGACAATTGATTAGTGTTCTTTGCTGAGGATCTTTTAAGAACTACTTCTGGGAAAACAATGCCTGTAAAGTTCAAAATCAAAAAGTTCTTATGATCTCTTCTCAGTCTGTATTTGGCTCTTGGAGAACAAATGACTTGCAGGCAGGCGTACACCTGAAAGACCTGACTTCTAGGGCATAGATGTGTAGGATGCTTTAGCAGACAATCCAAAATACTCTTGTTTACTTCTAAGTATGAACGGGGGTCAGGGAATTATATCTGTATTTAAAATCTTAGATCACCTTCTTGTGAACTGGACACATATTTCTCTGTGAATCAGGATAGTTTGCAGTGGTATTTATATTTTCACCCACTTTGCAAAAGGATAGGACTTTCCTTCCTACAAATTCAAGGAAAGTGATAATAATAGATATTTTTAGAGAATTTACTGAGATTTGTTTGAATCAGTGCTTTCCAGTCTCACATTTTCAGATGTAAATGCCAGTGAAGGGTTAGCAAACTATGTAACTAAAGGGGGCATATGTGTGATCAAGACATTTTCCTGACTAACTGAAAACCTGAAGACCATGCACGACTGATGCTCAGGTAATCACACTTACAACCTCCTGTTTTGGGCTCATCGGATCTACTTGACACTTATTCTGTTATCTTAAGGATTATACCTTCTGGTTGGTGTATTAAAATTTAAGCAAGAGTTAAAAAAAAAAAAGCAATATTTAGTTTATATTGTATAGTATAAACAGAATTTGTGTTTTTGAAAAATGCATGCAAAAATAATAAAATCTTTAGGCTGCCAGTGACTTTCCAGCCTACAATCTTGAAGAAAATCCCAGCCTTGAAATTAGCATCTCTTCAATTTTTTTAGATTCACCTGAATCAGGTAAAGTAAGTTTGTAATAAGGCACATGTTAAGTACATCAATAGAAATGTATATATTTAGTATATACAAATATACTAATTATTAATTAATTTAATTACCCTGGTTTACCTATAAGAGAATGCCATTTTACAAAGCTGGTGGTAACTCATAAGGAAAGAACAGGACTGTTAAGCAGACTACAAAATTACAAACTGGCTTTTTTATTTAATTTTGGTAGCATGGAAAAAGACTATTCATTTAAAATTAAGTGTTAAGGGGCACCTGGGTGGCTCAGTGGGTTAAGCCTCTGCCTTCAGCTCGGGTCGTGATCTCGGGGTCCTGGGATCGAGCGCCGCATCCCTCTCTCTGCTTGCCTGTATGCCTGCTTGTGATTTCTCTCTCTGTCAAATAAATAAATAAAAAATCTTTTAAAAAATTATGGGAGAACTATAACTTGTATACAATTTTGAGGATACGACTTGATGTTTTCATGTTAAAAAGGGAGACTAGTGGGGCACCTGGGTGGCTCAGTTGTTAAGCTCCTGTTTTCGAATCACTTCATGATCTCAGGGTCCTGGGATTGAGCCCCACATCAGGCTCCCTGCTTGGCAAGTCTACTTCTCCTTCTTCCCCTCACTACTTGTGTTCCTTCTCTCACAAGAATGTCTTCAATTTCCATTAGTGTCTTTTTCTTTCTTTATTTACATTATGAAGTTTAATTGCTATGGAGTTTACCGGCTTGGGTCATGATCCTGGGTCCTGGGTTCGAGCCCCGCGTCGGGCTTTCTGCTCGGCGGGGAGTCTGCTTCCTCCTCTCTCTCTGCCTGCTTCTCTGCCTGCTTGTGATTTCTCTCTGTCAAATAAATAAATAAAATCTTAAAAAAAACCAAAAACAAAACAAAAAAAAAACATTCTTTTACACTCGGACGCCTGGGTGGCTCAGTGGGTTAAAGCCTCTGCCTTTGGCTCTGGTCTTCTCTGGGATCAAGCCCCACAGGGAACTCTCTGCTCAGCAGGGAGCCTGCTTTCTCCTCTCCTCTCTCTCTGCCTGCCTCTCTGCCTGCTTGTGATCTCTGTCTGTCAAATATATAAATTAAAAAAAAAAAACCTTTAAAACATTCTTTTACACTATAATTTAAGTTAGAAATATACATATTTGGGGCGCCTGGGTGGCTCAGTGGGTTAAAGCCTCTGCCTTCGGCTCAGGTCATGATCCTGGGGCCCTGGGATCGAGCCCCGCATAGTGCTCTCTTCTCAGCAGGGAGCCTGCTTCCCTTCCTCTCTCTCTGCCTGCCTCTCTGCCTACTTGTGATCTCTGTCTGTCAAATAAATAAATAAAATCTTTAAAAAAAAAAGAAATATACATATTTTTCTAATTATTTTTCAAAATTTCACTGACAAAAGAAATCTACTTTTTTAATATTTTCAACTATTTTTGCCTTATAACATAGCTAGCACGATAGGTTTCTCAAGCTCAATCAATAGTACACACCCCACACCCACCTTTATAGTTCAAAGAATATTATTTCCAATCCTAATCACCCAACTCACAATTTAAGCAGATGTGTTTTTGTTTCTCTTTTTTTAAATGCAATTACCTTCCTCCATCCTCTGTCTCCAGCCAGTTTAGGAGGAAGTTCCATAACTTGTGGAGAAATGGAACTTTACCTGGAACAGAAGCCTGCCGTGACTAAAGAACACAATGGAAAATGATATGTAAAATAAATATCCTGCATTAAATTAATGCCACTACTATTTAAATGTTATAAAGAACAGTGGCACAATTTCCTCCTAGAAAATAGTAATTTTTAAATCATTATATTTTCAAAATTTAATCAAAAGTACTTTTTAGTATTTCAAAATAAAAGAATATTTGAAAAGATTAAAAAATCATCCCCAAATCAGTAATGATTCCTAAAGGGAAAAAATGTAATAATATTGATTTATAAATTAACCATTGTGATTTGTTTAATTAGGTTCATATTTTGTTAGTAGGTTTTATATGATTGTGTTTATATTGTCAATGTTTTCATCCAAATTTTTTTTCTTTTTCAGATGCTCAGTTATTTGTGCATAACCCACAATTTATGGAAAGTCAGAGAAACATCTCAGAATTCATCCTTTTGGGACTTTCTTATAACCAGAACATACAAAAATTTTGCTTTGTTTTCTTCTTATTTTGTTATGTTTCCGTCTTGGTGGGAAATCTCCTAATTCTTGTCTCTGTTCGATGCAGTGACCTTTTTTACCAAGCGATGTACTATTTCCTCAGCCACTTATCCTTTATGGACATTTGCTACACCTCCTGTGTGACACCCAAACTGATTGGTGACCTGCTACTGGCTAGAAAAACCATCTCTTATGATAACTGCATGTTGCAGGTCTTTGCCTTGCACTTCCTAGGAATGATTGAAATCCTCATTCTTACAGTCATGGCCTTTGATCGCTACGTTGCCATCTGCAAACCTCTCCACTACCTGCTCATCATGAACAGGACAAGGTGCCATCTCCTAGTCTTGGCTGCGTGGGCTGGCGGGGCTCTCCATTCTTTTTCTCAGTTTTCTCTGATAATCGGGTTGCCCTTCTGTGGCCCCAGTGAAATCAATCACTACCAATGTGATATCTTCCCTCTGCTGAAAGTTGCCTGCCCTGATACCTACATCATTGGTGTCCTTGTGGTTGCCAATTCAGGAATGGTCACTTTAGTAACCTTTGTTCTCTTGTTTGGGTCTTATGTTGTTATATTACTGAGTTTAAGAAATCTCTCAGCTGAGGGAAGACGCAAAGCTCTTTCTACCTGTGGGTCTCATATCACTGTGGTCATATTATTTTTTGGACCTTCAATATTTGCCTACCTTCAACCTCCTACCACTTTCCCTGAGGACAAAATATTTGCACTATTTTACACCATCATTGCTCCTATGTTCAATCCCCTAATCTATACTCCGAGAAATACAGAGATGAAAAAAGCCATGAGAAGCGTTTGGTGTCAAAGGATATTGTCAGAAGAAAAACACAATTGACTTGTCCTACTCAATAAATGCTAAAATCTTCAGGCAGAAGCAAAAATGAACTTGAAATCAGAGATCCCTGATCATTCAGATCATTGAAACCAAACTTTTCACTTAATGAATGTTGGAGATGACAAGCTGAGGAATTATGAGTAAGGTGACAATTTTACTAGTGGAACTGGGATTGGGTAGGAACATAAGTATATTAAAAATATTCTAGGCTAAAGGAATGACGGTGGCCATGTCACATACAGTAAGCATTTCTGAAGCTGTGAGGCTGCTTGTGAACTTCAATATTTGTTTGCATATGAAATTTATAGATTTGACAACATTTTGTGATTCTGTAGAGATGGAGATTAAAAGTGGTTTTCAGAAATTAAAAAAGATTTTTTTTTCGTTATTGAACTTTATTTTCTGTAGGATATTCATCTAAGTCTTATGTGAAATAAATTATGTGATGAAAAAAATCCATGCAGATAATTTGGTTCTAAACCAAAGAAAAAGCAAAGAAAAAGGGGTGCTCATATTTGCCCTGTGGGAGCTGCTGCACCCCCTCCCCCACATCTCCCTTAACGTGTCATAGATAGGGACAAAGGGATAGGGGGAAATTTTCATTTCTGTTGTCATGTTTATTGCATCACAGATACTCACAATGTGGAAAGACAAGATGAGAAAAGTAGTAGAGCATATCCCATTCCAGTAGAGCTGGGTTAGTTGAGTGACCTCAAAACTGTGCGTTTGGGAGAAACTGCACATATCAGCTTGCCTTGTCATGTAGACCTGAGAAATGCATTCCATTTCCAACCTGATGGACAAGGAATAGGGCCAACTGAACTTTTTCAAGATAGAAATTTTCCTTCAATATAATTCTATATATATATATATTTTTCATCTTAAAGTGAGAAAGGAAGTAATAAAAGAAAACACAGTTTTTTGTGAAATTAAAAGATATACTACCATCACCCATGAATAGAACATATTGTCTGTAGGTATTTTGGAGAAAAATTTCCCAAGAAAACCAGAAAACAATGTAAGAAAATATTTTTTAGGGGCACCTGGGTGGCTCAGTGGGTTAAAGCCTCTGCCTTCAGCTCAGGTCGTGATCCCAGGGTCCTGGGATCGAGCCCCGTATTGGGCTCTCTGCTCAGTGGAGAACCTGCTCCCTCCTCTCTCTCTCTCTCTGCCTGCCTCTCCACCTACTTGTGATCTCTCTCTCTCTCTGTCAAATAAATAAAATCTTAAAAAATATATGTATTTTTTATCATCAATAGAATGCAAATAATAAGGATCTTTATGAAAAAGAATTGACATTCAAAAGAAGATTGGTAATGGTATAATACTATCAAGGGAGTTATTTCTAAAACATGAAGAATATTTAAAAACAAAATGCAATAGAATTAAAAAATTAATTTTAACAGCAACATAAAACGAAGGGGAAAGTGGGGCACTTGGGTAGCACAGTGGGTTAAGCATCCAACTCTTGATTTTGGCTCAGGTTGTGATTTTGGGGGCGTGAGATCAACCCTGCTTTCAAGCTCCACACTCTGCATGGAGTCTGCTTGAAACTCTCTCGCCTTTCCCTCTGTCCCTCCCACTTGTACTCTCTTTCTCTCTAAAATCAATAAATCTTTTTTAAAAAATGAAGGGGCAGAAATGGGAGAGAAAATGATAAGAAATGCAAATTGTAGCACATTTATATGTGAGAAAAATCACATAAATTACAACTTCGACAAATTATTAGGAAAAAATTAATATTGTGGTTGCTTAAACTACATCACTGGTACCACATAGTAAAAGACAGTGTAGAAATATCTACAGATTTTGAGAGAAAAAGAATGAGAGTGATAAGTCTTACTCTTAGTCCTATTGTCTTTCATTAATGCAAAAAATAAAAAGATACTTTCATATCAGCTTAATATTTATTACCCATAAGTTCTCTTGGAGCAAATGTTTTACTTTATTAAAAAGTTTCATAACACCATAAGTGATTAATCTTTATAAAAATCTTAAAGGAAAGTCAGAATATAAATAATTGGTAGATTTTGTCTTCATCCTCAAGAATCATCTTAATGGCACTTAGGGAGAAGAAAGAGCATCAAACCAGGAGTCCTACACTTTGATTCGCATGTCAGTCTACCATTTTGTAATGGCTTGACTCTTGTTCATATCAGCAAACAACTAGCATTTTATATTCTTCATTTACAATACAAAACTGGTAAGTAAAGTTATTAATGTCACTTAAACATGAAATGATAAATTGAAATTGCATTTGAGAAATTGATTAGTGGCTAAGACTCATGGGATAGCTATTACTTAAGACATTAATCATCTACAACAGAAGTCATATGACTATTTCCATATTCTTTTCTCAATGGTGCTGTCTTCATGATGCTCTCTTCTTGACCGTCTTCTAGAAGAAAGGAACACACAGAGAAGATACTATGTTATTTAGAAAAACTTAATTTATAATAAATTCTCCCAAACTGCTAAAATCAACATTTAACTATACAAGATAGGCAGCTAGCAAATGCACGTTTAATTACCTTTGGAGTTGCCCAGATTCTATCCAAACTTAACGTATCCAAAATGAATTTTGTGAATAAACACAGCTAGACTTTTTACAATACGTCACAGCAGCTTTTATCAAGAGCATAGTCTTCTTTGAACAACTTTCTTCCTGCTGTGCTTTATGAGTGAATATTAACTCATTCATCATTTCTAAGTCATAGCCCATTTATGGTACATTGACCTCTTAAGTGCTACCATAACTATTAAGACTTTTGTAATGACACCTCCACATTGGAGGACAGTAAGCCTATGGGAGGAAATGCTCTTCCTTGGTGAGGAACTAAAGCTAGAAAGATTTAGGGGTAGGGGTTGCAAGCAGAGCCTGGAGATGATGCCCTGGTTTGGAGGTGACTGGGAGCTCAATGGGCATCCATCCATGGGAGTTCTGGGCTGAGAATAGGAATAATGGTGAAAATATGCCACAGACTGGGGAAGGTTTCTTTGAGTAAAGTGTTAGAATGCCTTAAATCAGGTTTCGGTGGGGCGACCTAGGTCAAAGGGTAGAAACTTCCAGTTAGGAGAAGAATCAGTTCTGAGGACCTAACCACAATATGGTGATGACAGTTAATAATACAGTTTTGTCTACTTCAAAGCTGCTAAGAGTAGAGCATTCTTGCCACACACACAGAGTAGTGAACTATATAAAGGGATGGTAATAATATATTCATAATAATTCCACAATGTATATGCATATAAAATCATCACACTGTCCACCTCAGATATACACAATATATTTGTCAATGATTCTTCAATAAGGTTTAAAAAATAAACAAAAACAACAACAACAACAACAAAAAAAAACCAGATCTCCTTAGGAGAGTGGGAATAGACCAGACCAAAATGAAACACCTAGACTTGCTTTCAAGTTAATTCTTTGGAGGCAAACCCAACTTCACACTCTACCCTGGGTCGCTTCAGTGCCTTGAATATGGTTTTAGAGTTGTCTCACTATGTATTCTTCTCATATTTAACTTGTGAAATAGAATACACAAAGACACTTAGAGAGAGAGAGAGATGAAGGCTGGGGTTGGGGTAGAGAACTGAACAGGAAATACCCCTGTAATCTCCATATGAATCAAAAGTAGAACACGGCTACCATCTCCACAGTCAACCATCCTGTCCTCACCGCTCCCCTTCCCAGAACTAAATATTCTCTTGACATTGATCTGCAATATCCTCCTTGCCTAGTGACCTTAGTCAGTCAAGTATTTTTCTTAGGCATTACAGAGTTTTCTTGTGGGTCAAATAAGAACACAGTGAGTCTTTGTGAAGATTAAACAGGAGCACTTAGTGTATGACACCCAGCAAACCCTCATTTAAAGATTTTCAAATGTAAATTTTGTTCAAATGCAAATTTTCTTTTTCAAATAACTTTTTAAAAATGTTCTAAATCAGGGGCACTTCAGTGGTTCAGTCCCTTAAGCGTCCAACTCTTGATTTCTACTCAGTTCCTGATCTCAGGGTCCTGGGATCAAGCCCTGGGTCAGTGGGGAGTCTGCTTGAGGTTTCTCTCCCTTTCCCTCTGCCCCTTCCCATGCTCGTGCTCTTTTTCAGTCTGTTTTTAAAAATAAATCTTTAGTTTTCTCTAAGCTAAAAATAATACAAAATAATACTAAGCTCTATTAGTTTATAATTTTCCCAGAAATTTACCTACATACTTGGAAGTACTCTATAACTCATTGTCATTCTCTTACAGACTCTAATAAAGATGGTATTTGAGGAGAGATGAAGATCATTACCTACCATGAGGGCCAAGGCTGTCTAAACTTCTGTCAGTTTATGGAGATCAGAGAAAGGATTAGGCCCTCAAGTTTGTTTTCATCACAGAATTCCTTAAGTGCAGGAAAATATGGTCCCTGGGGCCCAGGAGCAATTTCTAATGACAAATTCCTAAATGGCATGCAACATTAATTGTGGCTTGCACACTGTTTATAATCCGGATCCGATCCTAGCTGCACTTTGTCAACTTAGATCTAAAGGAAATCAACCTGGTGAACTTCTATTTGGGAAGGTAAATCCAAACTTCTTGGAAAGAATAGTGCTCTAGGATAAGAGAAATGTAATTTATAATGCACTCTCTATAAAGTATTAATTAATCATGTGAGCTTGGACATCTCTAGGGGTAATTTTAATGATGAAAATATAGATTGTGATTTGTTCCCTTTGGATATAAAATTATTCCATTAGACTTCCAACTGTCGCTCTGAATATATGACTCATTGTGGGAATGTTGGTTGAGTGATGTCAGTTGTCTCTAAAATAATACCAGCTTTCTTTCTGTGAATGGCTGATGAGTTCTACTGAGTGAAATGTGAATTCAAGAAGCTGACATGAAATGCTCTGGACAGTAGGTGAATGACCAGGACACTGGAAGGAAGAAGTAGGAATGGATCCAGAAAACGTGAAAGAACATGAGGTGAATTATTTCTTTTCCCTTCCCATTATCCTGCCTGACTGTGTGAGATCCGCTAAGTATATTTTTGCCTCCACTGCACAGCTAGCTGACTGACTTTCAGTTAAAGTTGAATACAGGCATCTTCTCTGAATTTTGTAGACTATCTTGTTTTGAGGTTGAGGCAGTGATAAATTCGAAGTACTACCCATTGAAAGTGCCGTGCGACATTCTAAGAGACAGGCAGACAGCAACGGGGAGTGATGCATAGGGGGATGACAAATTTCAAATTACAAAAACAAAAAAAAAAAAGGCCAAAAATAAAACTTTTTTAGAACTTGTTGGGGAGGGGGGCTGAAAAAGAATTGATTAAGAAAATGCGATTCACAGGTTGCTAGGAAAGTGATAAAGCCCAAATTGAAAGGACCAACTCCCTGCACTAACCCTATCATGATTATTGATAACTCCTTCCTGAAAACAAACAAACTCCAAGAATTCAAGAACTAAGTTAACCTATGACCCTACGCAGGTCACCCAAAAAATCAAATGAAAATATCTCAAAACTTGAGTCTCTGTTTATCTTATCTCTGTTTATTTTGTTGCCTGCCCTTGTTTCCGGGAATAAGCCTTAGGACAATAATTTCATTTATGGAGTATTTTATTTATAGACCATTTGAAATCACTGAAGCTATTTATTTTAATTATTTACAAACATTTGCTGGGTATTGGTTAAATAAATGGTAGCCTGTATTTGGCAAGATATAGGACAAAGATAAAATAATTAGAAATATTTATCAAGTCCATACAATGTACTGGGTGACTTTCACATTTTATCTCACAGCAGTCTCAGGAGGTAGATGTACCCACCAGTGATGTACTTATCTATTGCCAATACGATGATCTGAGAAAAACACAGTACATGTCAAAGATCGTACAGATTGGGGATACCTGGCAAGAATTGAAAGCTTAATTTGTGTAAACACCTTTTAGTATTTCAAGACAGAATATAAGACTGTCTCTCTGTCCTTCGGAAACTTAGGATCACAAAACTTAAGACTATATTAGGTTTAGTTTGGCATAAATTAAAAACGAAAATATTGGGGTCAGTGAGGCACTCGTTTAAGTCCTTAAGAGTATCCAATACCTATTGAGTATTCACTATGTATCAGTAACTATGCTAAGTACATAATGTTTTGCTAAGTATGTTACTAAATGAGACATGTTGTTTCAGATTGTCAGACTCTACTAATTATGTCTGTGGTCTTGGGCTAATTACTTAATTTCTCTATGACTCAGTTTCATTTTTTTAAATGAGCTTATTAGAAATATTTACTTCTCAGAATTATTGGGAGAATTTAAAAAGTTTATGTTATGCATGTGGGATGCTCAAATTGCAAGCTTATATACAAATTATTAAACCTACTGATAGTGTAGTAAAGTAATGAAACGAGGCCATACGCTCATTCATAACAAACCCAGAATTTATTATATTCATTATGATCAAGGTTTTTCAAAACTTTGACAATAGCAGAGAGCCCAAAGTTTAAGCAAAATCTTAACTGAAAGATATAAATCATCAAGACTAAATTTGTTTTTTAAGAAGGGGACTCTAGAACAAGTGAACACAAGTTCCTACGGTGAGGGAAGAACTACAGCAGGGAGTAAATGATGACCTCTTTCTTCTAACCACTGCTCTTACAGAGGGACTATCTGTGGCTGGAGTAGCATATCCAAGGACATGACAAGATTTAGTGCATTTTATTCCCTAAGAATAAATTGCATTCTCTAAAATAATAGAGATTTTTTATTCTCTATTCTCACTCTTTGTAATTGGGCTACATATGCAGGAGAGAGGAACAGATTGAGATTGCAGTTTTGTTTGAATATTTTCTGCATTTTATAGACTAAAATAGTTTGTCATAATTTATTATCTCATTTTGTCATCTGCATATCAAGATTAGAATGGCTGAAATGGTTTAAGGATCATGATTTTGGAGGTTATCTGGTTTTGCATGAAATAATTAGGTAATTGGAGGAAAGGCATCTTTAACATTAAATTTCTTCTGTTCCAGGTATGGACTCAGGCTCTAAATTCAGAAAACTCTGATTTCAAATGCTGGTTTGCTAAATACTAGTTAGGTGATCTAGGAAATCTTCAACTAATTGTTATCTCTGTAAGGTATTAGCACTCTTGTACGTGCATCACACTGATCTTAATACCATATTCATTTAGATAGTATTTTTTTCAAAGTTCTCACACATCTATTTCTAAATTTGAAACTCATAACTCTGATTTATTTAGGGAACAAATAATTTGCTTATGTTTTAGACAAACAAAAGTGTTGAGGAAAATGAAGTTTGGACTTCACACTGAAAATTGATGACTGAGTTGACAATAGAAATCAGAGGTCCTCTTGCACTCTAAAATTAAGAAGACAGAGTGGCACCTGGTGGTTCAGACTTCTAAGCATCAACTCCTTCGTTTTGGCTTTAAGTCATGATCTCAGCTTCTGAGATCAGGCTCTGTGCTCAGTGGGAAGTCAGCTTGGGGATTCACTCCCTTTCTCTTTGCCCCTCCCCGTTCCTGTGCTCTTTCCTAAATAAATAAATAAATAAATAAGTAAATAAATCTTTAATGAAATAATATTGAGAAGCTAGAAATATATGTGGTGGTTCCTACTTGATGAACCACACGATATTGTGGAACGGTGAAATGAAAAAAAAAGAAAAAAGGGCAAATGAAGCATTATCTGTTGACTCAAGTTTGGAGAAAATAGGAAATTGAACCACATATTTAGCATTACAGTTTTGTTATAGGGTTATACCACATTTCATCAGTTGAAAATTTAATTTTGTATCAAATGAAGACAGAATGATGGGCTTTACCTACATATTCTAACAATTAATTTGCATAGAGGATTAATTTCAGGTATGTAGTAGAATTTTCTTGGTTAATTTTGGGGAAGGGGAAAAAGAAGAACAATTCAGGTGGTTGTGTATTTGTATGCACATGATTGAGATAATGGTTTTATTTATGTCCATCCAAAGGAACAAGCAATTACTTTAAAAAATGACCGAACAGGGGCTGCCTGGGTGGCTCAGTGGGTTAAGCCTCTTCCTTCAGCTCAGGTCATGATCTCAGGGTCCTGGGATCGAATCCCACATCAGGCTCTCTGCTAGACAGGGAGCCTGCTTCCTCCTCTCTCTCTCTCTCTCTCTCCACTTGTGATCTCTCTCTGTCAAATAAATAAAATATTTTTAAAAAAATGACCAAACAAGTATTTCAAATATTATTTTTAAAATAATGTGTTTATTTATAGGTAAGAAGAAATTTTCATGGCATCATTGGAGGCATGAAAACTAACTTTTCAATGATTCTAGCTAAGCTAATTCTAAATCTTAAAATTGTACCAAAGAAATAAATTAATTTGTTTTAAGGCCCCATTACAAAGGAATTTTATATTTGACAGGTGATACAGTTAACTTAATCTCTAAAAGAGGGTGATGAGGGGAGAATTTAAAAATTAATTGATGAGAAACTGTAGCAACAAGATTAGGGCAGAAGATATATCAAAACTTCTAAAGAAAGATGGTAAATATTAATGATGCCTTTTGAGGTCAAAAATTAACAGAAAAAACAATTGTATCATGGGTTACCAATTCAATGTTATTTTTTCATTAGCACTGAGACTTTACCTAAGTTAGCAGAAGCTATGGTCAACTGCAATTAAATTGCCTGTCTCTTCACATATCAAATCCTGTAGGTTCAATATAATTGGTGAATGATGAAGAAACTGAAGCTATCTTCATTAATTCTATGTATCTTCTATATACTGTTTATTTATTTTTTTTAATTTTTTAAGATTTTCTTTAAGTAATCTCTATGCCCTACATGGGGCTCAAACTCACAACATCACGATTAAGAGTTTCATGTTCCACTAAGCCAGCCAGGTGTCCCTGTATTTTCTACATACTTTTAATTAAAATCAATTCTATTTAGAACTAGGAGATTGATTAGGTTAGTACAGATCTCAAAGTTACCTTCCTGCTCAAAATAATTTTATGGCATTGAAATTTCATTTTCTGGGGCGTCTGGGTGGCTCAGTGGGTTAAAGCCTCTGCCTTCGGCTCTTGTCATGATCCCAAGGTCCTGGGATCGAGCCCTGCCTTGGGCTCTCTGCTTAGCAGGGAGCCTGCTTCCTCCTCTCTCTCTGCCTGCCTCTCTGCCTACTTGTGATCTCTCTCTGTCAAATAAATAAATAAAATCTTAAAAAAAATAAAAATAAATAAAATTTCATTTTCTACAGGGAGCCATATTTACTTGACTTCATTATTGACAGCTTTACTGATTAGGTAACACTAGCACTTATACTCTTATGGTTAATAAAGCAAGGGTCATTTCTTGATTTTTTTGAGTTTCTCAACCATTTTGTGTCAAAGTTCAGTCAGATTTTTTTTTATTTTACAAATGAGATAATTTAAATTTTTTTAGAAATTGGTATCCAAAGTCACACACTGGTATAATTAGTAATGGAGGATTGGTCCCAACTGTTTCTCTTCATATAAACATTTTCCTACATTTTTTCTTTGAATTATGCAGCGTCAAGATTCTTTAAGGGTCTGGCAAAAGACATGATTTGGATAAATATCAAAAAGAACTCTGTACTATAATTCAGACCGATGGGAAGAAATTGACTTGTGAATTATGGTACACTGAGTCAGCAGAAAAACCATAAAGGTAAACTGCCTTCCGTTCTTCTTATTAGTTTTATTTTATTTTTTTATATATATATTTTTTATTTTTTAAATTTCTTTTCAGTGTACCAGAATTTTTTGTTTATGCACAACACCCAAGCTTCATGCAATACATGCCCTCCATAATACCTGACACCAGGCTCACCCAACCTCCCACCCCCTAACCCTTCAAAACCCTGAGATTGTTTTTCAGAGTCCTTAGTCTCTCATGGTTTATCACCCCTTCCAATTTCCCTCAACCCTCTTCGCCTCTCCATCTCCCCATGTCCTCCATGTTATTTCTTATGCTCCACAAATAAGTGAAACCATATGATAATTGACTCTCTCTGCTTGACTTATTTCACTCAGCATAATCTCTTCCAGTCCCGTCCATGTTGCTACAAAAGTTGGGTATTCATCCTTTCTGATGGAGGCATAATACTCCATAGCGTTTATGGACCACATCTTCCTTATCCATTCATCCATTGAAGGGCATCTGGTTCTTTCCACAGTTTGGTGACTGTGGACATTGCTGCTATAAACATAGGGGTACAGATGGCCCTTCTTTTCAGTACATCTGTATCTTTGGGGTAAATACCCAGTAGTGCAATTGCAGGGTCATAGGGAAGCTCTATTTGTAATTTCTTAAGGAATCTCCACATTGTTTTCCAAAGTGTTGCACCACCAACAGTGTAAGAAGGTTCTCCTTTCTCCACATCCTCTCCAACACATGTTCTTTCCTGTCTTGCTAATTTTGGCCATTCTAACTGGTGTAAGGTGGTATCTCAATGTGGTTTTAATTTTAATCTCCCTGATGGCTAGTGATGATGAACATTTTTTCATGTGTCCATTAGCCATTTGCATGTCTTCATTGGAGAAGTGTCTGTTCATGTCTTCTGCCCATTTTTTTTTTTCTTCTGCCCATTTTTTAACATGATTATCTGTTTTGTGTGTGTGGAGTTTGAGAAGATCTTTCTAGATCCTGGATATCAGCCTTTTGTCTGTACTGTCATTTGCAAATATCTTCTCCCATTCCGTGGGTTGCCTCTTTGTTTTGTTGACTGTTTCCTGTGCTGGTCAGAAGGTTTTGATCGTGATGAAGTCCAAAAAGTTCATTTTTGCTTTTTTTTTCCTTTGCCTTTGGAGACATATCTTGAAAGAAGTTGCTGTGGCTGATATCGAAGAGGTTACTGCCTATGTTCTCCTCTAGGATTCTGATGGATTCCTGCCTCACGTTGAGGTCTTTTATCTATTTCGAGTTTATCTTTGTGTATGGTGTAAGAGAATGGTCGAGTTTCATTCTTCTACATATAGCTGTCCAATTTTCCCAGCACCATTTATTGAAGAGACTGTCTTTTTTCCACTGT
>NW_019154106.1:14227278-14542175 GCF_002288905.1 Enhydra lutris kenyoni | reverse complement strand
TACTGCCTATGTTCTCCTCTAGGATTCTGATGGATTCCTGCCTCACGTTGAGGTCTTTTATCTATTTCGAGTTTATCTTTGTGTATGGTGTAAGAGAATGGTCGAGTTTCATTCTTCTACATATAGCTGTTCAATTTTCCCAGCACCATTTATTGAAGAGACTGTCTTTTTTCCACTGTATATTCTTTCCTGCTTTGTTGAAGATTTGACCATAGAGTTGAGGGTCCATATCTGGGCTCTCTACTCTGTTCCACTGGTCTATGTGTCTGTTTTTATGCCAGTACCATGCTGTCTTGGTGATCACAGCTTTTTATTTAGTAAAGCTTGAAATCATGCAATGGGATACCCCCAGTTTTGTTTTTCTTTTTCAACATTTCCTTAGCAATTTGGGGTCTCTTCTGATTTCATACAAATTTTAGAATTTTTTTTTAATGAGAATTTTATTTATTTGACACAGAGAGAGATCACAAGTAGGCAGAGAGGCAGGCAGAGGGCTAGGAAGAAGCAGGCTCCCTGCTTAGCAGAGAGCTCATCAGGGGACTAGATCCAAGGACTCTGAGACCATGACCTGAGCAGAAGGCAGAGGCCTATCCCCCTGAGGCACCCAGATGCCCATCTTTTTAGTTTTAACCATCTCTATATTCTGAGGTTCATTTAAGTATATGATTTGTATTGATATCCTATATAAAAATAAATGTTTGATAAAAAAGGTCAGCATCTTACTTTCCTAAATCACTACATAGAGATAAACAAGCAATCAAAAAATTATTCAAACCAACTCAGAGGCCTCCTGCAGAGATTTTTTATCTTCCACTTTGTAAATATATTTCTATCATATAAATCTCTAGGTTCATTTTCTACCTCAACCTGAAACTATTTTGGGGAAGCATATAGTCCACTAGTGACCACTGTCAAGCTTAACATTTCCTTCTATATCATTTAACAGCAACTTTAATAACTTATACTTGCCTCTTTAACAAATGTGTCTTTGTATGGACCCAGAAAAATGTCCTTTCTGAGGACTTTGTTGTACGTCCTTTAGAATTGAAAAACATTTGTCAACTAATAATATTTTTTTTAATTTATTGATTGAATTCATTCATAAACCATGTCAAGATTGAACATAATGTTCTAAAAACTGACTTATGAGAAATCATCACGAGACTAATCAGAAAAACTTATTAAATATCAGATTTTATTTTCTAAAATGCTGCTGTCATATCCATTAATTAGAGCTTTATGATGTCAGGGTCATCATCTATATTCTCCATGCACATGTCTGGCACTAACTTGTGCATTATGTCTTTTCAGGGAATTGTTAAGCATTTTTACGGCACTGGATCATGGAAAATAAGAATAACGTCACTGTGTTTATTCTTTTGGGACTCTCTCAAAACAAGAACATTGAAATCCTCTGCTTTGTATTATTTTTATTTTGCTACATTGCTATTTGGGTGGGAAACTTGCTCATAATAATTTCTGTCATGTGCAGTCCACTAATGAACCAACCCATGTATTTCTTCCTTAATTGCCTCTCACTCTCTGACCTTTGCTACACCTCAACAGTGACACCTAAACTAATGGCTGATTTACTGGCAGAAAGGAAGACCATTTCCTACAGTAACTGCATGACACAGCTTTTTATCCTGCACTTTCTTGGAGGGGTGGAGATCTTCATCCTCACAGGGATGGCCTATGACCGCTACGTGGCCATCTGCAAACCCCTGCACTACACCGTCATCATGAGCAGAGAGTGTGTGACACAATCATCACAGCCTGCTGTACTGGGGCCTTAATCCACTCTGCCAGTCAGTTCCTCCTCACCATCTTCCTACCCTTCTGTGGCCCCAATGAGATAGATCACTACTTCTGCGATGTGTATCCTTTACTGAAGCTGGCCTGCACGGACACATACAGAATTGGTCTCTTGGTCGTTGTGAATTCAGGACTGATAGCTCTGATGACTTTTGTGATTTTGATGGTGTCCTATTTTCTGATATTATACACCCTTAGGGCTTACCCTGCTGAGAGCTTCTCCAAAGCTCTTTCCACCTGCACTTCCCATGTCACAGTCGTGGTTCTGTTCTTTGTACCTGAGCTATTAATTTACATTTGGCCCACCACAACTTTCCCAGAAGACAAAGTGTTTGCTCTTTTCTACACCATCATTGCCCCCATGTTCAACCCTCTGATCTACACACTGAGAAACATGGAGATGAAGAATGCCATGAAGAAAATGTGGTATCATCATTTGTTTTGGGAAGGGAAGTAACTTGTATTACAAGCATTCTAGAATTTCATTTTAGGGTTCTATCTTGGGTCTTAGAATTAAGAAGAAATGACATCATGACTGCAAAAGCCAACCACAGGTTGGAGATCAGAATCTTTAGCATTTCCTCAGAACTCTCCTGACTGGATAAATTTATTATTTTTAAAGGTGTTTTTTTCTTCTTTTTTATTGAATTATTATTGACATACAACATCCTGTCCACTTCAGGTATACATCACAGTAATTCAATATTTTATACACTTTGAAATTATCTTCACAATAAGTCTAATTATCATCTGTCACCATAAACAGCTATTATAATATTATTGATGATTGGACAATTTTCTCTTATTTTTTCATTTCATTTTGTTTCTAATCTCCTCAAATACTAGTCTCAATTAATCCTCAATTTGATACTTTATGTTGAACATGTAATGAAGTCTTCTTTCTCCTCCTCTTGACTTCTATTTTCACTACAGTATGCACTCCAATTGATAGAAATGATAGGAAATCGTATGATTAGAAATACCCAACTTTTGCAGCAACATGGACGGCACTGGAAGAGATTATGCTGAGTGAAATGAGTCAAGCAGAGAGAGTCAATTATCATATGGTTTCACTTATTTGTGGAACATAACAAATAACATGGAGGACATGGGGAGATGGAGAGGAGAAGGAAGTTGAAGGAAATTGGAAGGGGAGGTGAACCATGAGAGACTGTGGACTCTGAAAAACAACCTGAGGGTTTGGAAGGGGAGGAGGGGTGGGAGGTTGGGAGAGCCAGGTGCTGGGTATTAAGGAGGGCACCTATTGCATGGAGCACTGGGTGTGGTGCAAAAACAATGAATACTGTTACGCTGAAAAGAAATTAAAAAAAAAAAAAAAGAAAAAGAAAAGAAATGTAGGTAGATTTTATTTCCAGCATCTCAGAGGAGAGCAAATAAAGCAGGTTTTTTGAGCTGAGAGTAATAGGTACGTGAGCTATTCAGCATTCATAATCACTCTTCTATATGATATTTGAGCCTAGTCTCACTGTTTCCCTTCCAGAGAGGAAGGATAGTATCCTCAACATTTGGAAAAAGTTAATTTTATCTTAGTTTCTCTTCTACTTAAGGACATAATCATTCCTGAAAAATATATAAAATTAAGAACAGACTATAAAATTACTCAATATACTTTTACATTTCTAAACGGTCCTTGTTTCTATAATTGGTCATGAGATTTTAGGTATTGTTTACACATTACTTTCTTGCACTGCCTACTCACTCTTCCCTTTGATTTAAGGTTAACCTTATTGAGGTTCATTATCTACTAATGTGTACCAAATTTTCATTTTTGACATTCTGAATCTTTAATGGTCCTGTCGGGTATTTTTTTCTTTTTTTTTTAATTAACATTTACTATTAGTTATAGAAATTTTAAGAGATGGGCTGGGTTCCAAATAGTGATCATTCATGTCCCATTGTGTCAAACAAACAGATATCATCTTATCATCAATACCAATTCCTCCAGCCCCTTTTTATCTTTTGGTTTAGTAAAAGCATGAAGACACCAAACGGTGTCCAGGTGACAACTTCAATTTCCAGTTCAATAAAATAATTGTTGTGACCCCTCATGAAACCATAACTTCTATAACTAAAACCTAAAAGCCAGATGAGCTGAAAACTGTTAGTACAGGAAGCAGAACTATAAAGGACTTTAGTATAATTATAAAGGAGATACTTGCATATACGTCCTTCAATTCCATAAGATCTGTAACTCTTTATGATGGCTATGGGAGAAATATACTCACCTGTTGGTCAACACAACCTTGAAAATATAACTCAAGCTTTTCAGGGTGCTATTTCTCGATTGGCGGTCTGTTCAGTAAGCCATTTCTTCATTGTATCTAATCAGTTACCTAAGATAAATGAGGTATGAATGAGTTCACTAAGGCTACCATAAAATAATACCATACATAGGGTGGCTTAAACAACAAAAAATATATTTTATGTCACTTCTGGGGTCTGAAAGACCATGGTCAAAGAACTGACAGGTTTAGTTTCTTCAAAGGTCTGTGTCCTTGGCTTAACTGAAGGCTGCCTTCTCCATATGTCCTCACATGGTCTTCTCTGTGAACACAAATTCCTGATGTTTTTTCTGTGTGTCCAAATTTTCTCTTATAAGGATGCCTACCCCATTGGATTGGGGCCTACTCTAAAGGCCTCGTTTTAACTTAATTACCCCTTTAATGGCCCTATCTCTAAATAGTCACTTTCTGAGTTACTTGGATCTAGGTATTCAATATATGAATTTTCAGGAACTCAATTCAGCCTAGAACAGAGTAAGTGGTAGGATCAATGAATTTTAGTGTGTATGTCCACTACCAAGCTTCTTTACTGGAAGAAATACATTACTGGATCAGAATCAATCCTAAGTGAAATAGTATGATGGTGAATAAGGCATTCCATAAGTCAATGCTTTGTGCTGCTGGTACAAGTATTATAAACAGGAAAGACAAATCTATATCCAGAATAAGTGTCTATTTCTGTGAAGACAAATTTGGTTTCCTCCATGATGAAAGGTTTCCAGTGTAATCAACTTGCTACCATAGGAGTAAGTGGACTCCCTGAGGAGTGTATATGTTGAGGTTCAATGTTGGAGTGACAGAAAGTGACCAATCATGGCCACAGCAATATTTCCTAACTGGTCCATATGGAGGGACCACATGCAGAGGCCAGATATAGAATTTTATGGCAAACAGTTCATCTGAGGTCTGGGCCCACAACCAGTGGCAACTGCCACACATGTAAGTCAAGATGACCCCAGATAATTTCAGTTGCTAGCTAGTGGGCATTCCCAGTCCTTGTGTTTTTTCAGTTGAGAACTCAGACATCATGTGGCATAGACAAGCCATCCTCACTATGTCTAAATTTCTGATGCACAGAGCCCAAATGCACAGTAAATTAGTTGTTTTACGCACAAAATTTAGGGTTATCTCTTGCAGTCATAATAACCACAAACATTTGGTACTCAGTAGTCACAGAAGCCAGATGAAATTTTAGAGGTAAATTTCATATTGTTCAGCCCTAGCAATAGCCTTCATAGGGATTACTTCCTAAACCACATTGACCACTTGATTTATGTTTTATTTTTTTAAAGATTATTTATTAATTTATCTTAGAGTAGGCAGGGGAGGATTGGGGGAGAGGGCAAGAGATTTTCAAGCAGACTCCACACAGACAGTAGATCCAAATGCCAGGTTTGACGTCACAATCCTGAGATCATGACCTCAGCTGAAACCAAGAGTCAGATACTTAACTTCCTGAGCCACCCAGGTGCCCCATCCATGGCTCCTTTAGCCCTAGACCAATGAGTTAGAACTTGGGTAGCTGGGAAAAGAGGATGGCTGAGATCCATGAAACATATCATCTCATCTACCACCACTGAGAATTTCCTCCACAGTGTACAACATGTAGTGTACATTCGTATGATTTACATTTTGTCCCTGAGTCTACCCATATAGTCACACTTTCTACCCACACGAAGTCCCTAAACACAAGTAAAACCTTTAGCAACTGTCATGAATTGGAATAGATCTAGGCCTCTAGTTATCTGTTGGTCTGTACAAAGCAGACAATCAAATGCACTGGTTGAGGATTTGTTAACAAGATTTTTCTTAACCCCATCTTTTTTAGTGCTTTTGTATTTGGGGCTTTAATGCTACAACATTCCATTTCAGTTGGTGTCAGAAAGAACTAAATATAAACAGATACAGTCATATATTTCCTCTTTGGCCAACTTCCTATAAAGCAACAGGAGTTGACTGAGAGGAAGGAGATGATTTCATAGGAATTTTATCAAAATTTCTTGAGCCTATCATACCTTAAGAAAATAAGCATGGTTTTGCAAGGAAATAACTCAGGTGATGTTATTATATCATCCCCAGGCCATGAGAATCTGTTCTCCTCTAGAAATATGGAGGAAGGGGATTCTGTTTGTGCAGAGGCTTCAGGGCACTTGGCTTCTCAAAATTCCCAGATTCAACCCCAAACCTCATCATCTTGGATTTGTTTCATTGTTTTTTTCTTTTTGTGGTTCTGTTGTTGAAATAACAGACCACAGAGGCTGCATTTTCTGTTCCCTTTACAGCCCTTCCACGCCTATGATCAAACCCATGACTTCATTTTCATCAGGGTCTGTGTTTTGGCTTCTGGAGACCAAACTGCAACAAAAAAGCTCTCATCTTGATGGTCTGCCTGAAGTTGTGTAGACCAAGTAGTAACTACCTTATCCTTTATGTTAGCCTACCGACACCACCAACAGAAGGCAGGCCACTTTACAGTCCTTATAGCTGTGTCTTGCCCACGTACCATTCAAACCCCACAGTCATTGGAAATCCCAACGCATCAATGTTGTTTGTGGAAAATCAATAAAATTTTTGTGTGGAAAATAGGAAAAATGTTCTTTCAAACACAAGGTCAACATTTTCATAGACAAGCATTATAAGAGTTTTCTCTCAAATTACAAACTTATATGTTTTTCCACTTAACAATTTTTTTTTCCCCTACAGAGAGGAATAACCAGCTCTATGGTTTTCAATGTTATTTGCCCTCATAATAACCAAATTCCTCACTTCTCTCCCAAATGAGTCAGCATACTCTCCTTATCTAGTCCTGATCATAACCAATGCATCATTTTTAGACATTCTCAGTCTGCCTCAAGTCTTTGTTCATATTGTTCACCCATATCAGAAAGTCTCTCAGTTTTACCTTTCATAATCTACAGTTGACCCTTGAACAATGTGGGGATTAGGGGCATGTATAACTTTTGAGCCCTGCCCCAAACTTAACTACTAATCATCTACTGTAGACTGGAAGCCTTACCAAAAACATGAATGATTAATTAACACATTGTATGTTGTACATGATATATGAGTCATATACTGTATTTTTATAAGAAAATAAACTAATTAGTAGGAAACTCATAAGATAAAATATAGTACTGTACTGTATTTATTGAAAAAACTCCATATGTAACACAACTCACAGTTCAGGCCCATGCTGTTCAAGGGTCAATGGTATTATCATTTGCTATGCAAGGTTCACTCAGTTTTACGCCCCTTTCTAGCTATTTTAACCATGTGTTCCACTGTATATCTCTTTGGAATTGGATTGCCTGGATGACAAAAACATCTTATTTCTTTTAGGGGAACATTTTCTTCATTTTTTTAAAGATTTTTATTTATTTATTTGACAGAGAGATCACAAGTAGGCAGAGAGGCAGGCAGAGACAGAGGAGGAAGCAGGCTCCCTTCTGAGCAAAGAGCCCAATGCAGGGCTCAATCCCAGGACCCTGGGATCATGACCTGAGCTGAAAGCAGAGGCTTTAACCTACTGAGCCACCCAGGCGCCCCTTTCTTCATTTTTTTGAACAAAATCCTCATTGTGGTATTTGTAGGAGGAAGTGTATAAATTTATACCAGCTCTCAGCGTTAAGTCTGTGAAACCAGTTGCCAATGTAGGAGCTGGAGGAAGAAGTAGGGCCATTGGGGTATGAAGTCACACACAGAAGTTTGCCACACACTGTTCAATTAATGTATTCTGTGCTAAAGCAGACTTCAAAACGGGGCCTTAAGTATCTTTGGCATTTTCTAGTTTAACCTCTGCTGAGACATTGTTCCCTACTGTCCCTCAGAATCTGTTTTAACAGGAAGCACATGATTTATGGCCTATTATAATGAATAGAAGTGAACTTTTAGTTTGTGCTCCAACTCCTCAGGTACAAAAAGTTATTAACCATGGCACAGCTATTTTTTTTTTAAGATTTTATTTATTTATTTGACAGAGAGAGATCACAAGTAGATGGAGAGGCAGGCAGAGAGAGAGAGAGAGAGAGGGAGAGAGAGGGAAGCAGGCTCCCTGCTGAGCAGAGAGCCTGATGCGGGACTCGATCCCAGGACCCTGAGATCATGACCTGAGCCGAAGGCAGCGGCTTAACCCACTGAGCCACCCAGGCGCCCCGGAAATTAAACAGAAAACTTGTATATATTTCCAACACTAAAACCAATGACTACACAACTTTGGGATAGAAAACAAACAAAAGCATTTTTCAAAATAAATTCCAATGATGATTTTATTTCCCTTTAGCTTCAAAAATCAGGAGAGAATGCTTCTCTTTGTAAGGGAAATAGGGAAGTCCCAGAACCAGGACTTACATGGGCTACGTTCATGGTGAAATTCATTAATTGTCAGCAGCAAAATTAATCATTTATTTTGACTGTATTGAAAACACCAGATTCCACCTTTTACTCAGAGATAAGAAAATTTATCTAATGAGATAATCACCTGGTAAGTAAAAATCCAACCAACATATAGTAAACAAACATGACTTTCAAATTTTAAAAAGCATATATATATATATTTACATATATATATAAATTAAATTTTTATCTATAAGTATATTGATTTTATAGGTGCATTTCCTTCTTCAAATTTTGCAAATATTTTATAACATAACTTTCCATTACATTAGTACAATTCAATGACTGATTAATATTATGTCCCTCAGCAGATGTCAAAGTGAAGTAGACCCTTTTTTGGCATGATTTTGGGAAATTCACGAAGGAAATAGTAATATTATTCATGGCCTATACGGGGTGTATCTGAAAAAGAATTGGTAGATAAATCAAGTGAGCAACTTGAATTTTAAGCAGGAGAAAGAAAAATAAAGAGGAAAGAGGTACAAATTAAATATAATGAAAGGAATGCACTAGAGACACATTCCTTCTCTACTTCCTTTGCTACCCTGTAAGTACAGTGAATAATTAAGAGTATGATGTGTTGTGATTTGGAAAACATCAACCAGATGATCCTGCACATCAGTATGGGGCAAATCTGACAAGGAAGAAGGATAAAAGGGTAAACAGTAAGACAGAAAGGAAATAGAATTAGTCAGTCAAGCCTGGGTACCGGTGCTGGGAGAAAACTCTGAAGCTGTCGGCAAAGATTTAGCTGGACCTTGACTTGGGGAGAGGCCACTTGTTTACAGAAAGAAAAAACAAAAAAAGGTAATATGCCCCTAGAATAATTCTAAGAATAATCTGGACTTGCCAACCACATTTATCAGTATCAGGTAATAAAAAATAATTAAAATATGCCTAAAATTAGTGTTTAGAACATCAGTGTTTTATCCAAATTGTAAAGAGACTTGGTTTCCTTTTTGCAAAATAGAGATAATAAAAGAATCATTGGGCCCTTTAGGATTCACAGTTTAATATGTATAGAAGATTTAGAACTGTCTGCAGAGGATGGTGAGCACTAAATAGTATTAGATATTATCATTATTTCTCTCATGTCTGTGCAAGACTGCTGATAATAGCAGCCTATTTGATATAAATTTAATAGCCTGCATTTTTATTTATTAACATTTTAGTGTACTTTTGCTTATTTTCTATTTTATATATGGGGTACCTAATTTACACATAATGATATGAGGAAAAACAATGTGGAAAAGACCTATTGTACACTTTGCACCATATTATTTGACACATACAACTATGGAATATCAATGTTAGGAATGCCCATGTTAAAATAGAAGAAAGTGATTGTCAGACAAATTAATTACCTTACTCCAGACTATATGGCCCCATCGCTATCCTGGTCTTTTGTGTGAATACAAAGTTTATCTACTTACTATAATACCAAATCATTAAGGGAAAGAAGAATATAAGGCGTAACCACTGTCTGATGAGCTGCCTTGAACCAATTAAATGAAAACTAATTTCCTAGGTGCTCAAATTTAAACGGTAATAATGAAATAAATGGACGTATTTCAGGGAGGTTTAAATGAGAAAGATTTCCATAGGTTTAAAGAGCCAAAAAGAAGTCTTCCTGGAGGTAGACAAAAAGGGGTAGCTTTTTAAATTTATTTATTCAATATTTTTCAGTGCTTATCAAGGTAAGTGTTATTTTAGTTACCAGATAGGGAAAGAAGGGGCTGGGAGGAAGTAAAGGAACCCGACTATAGTTATAGCTCATGAATTTGTCTTGTGCTAGAATTTTATTTTTTTTAACATCTTGATTTTATTTTATTTTTTCAGTGTTCCAAGGTTCATTGTTTACGCACCACACCCAGTGCTCCATGCAATACGTGCTATCCTTAACAGGGGAATTAGTCCTTGTAGCTTCTGAAAAGGTCTCTCGTTAAATCACACAGACATGAAATCAGGATCTTGTAAATCTCAAATTCAGTAACTTTAATATTAACAAAGGAGACATTGTAAATAATGTGAAGGTTTGGAAATGTTCTAATTTAAATAGCATGATTATGAATTCTTTGGGTGTCTGATGATACTTTGGAGAATTATTAAGAAGAATATTCAGCTGAGGGAAATAAGGGAAGTCATTGAAATATTTGCCTATCTTGCCAATATGGGATCTAGTTAACATGAGAGAAAGAGCAAGAGACAAAAAGAGTTCCAAACTATCCTGCTTGTTAATTAATGAAATTTTGCTACTTGTATTTTTTTATTTATTTAAAAAGCAGTGATTGAAATCCAGTGTGTCTCAAGTATGTGCCATTAGTCACTTTATGTATTGCTCTAGCTTAGTCCTGCAGAAAGTCTTTAACTCTCAATATTAAGTATTTAATTAATTAAATTAATTAATCTCATACATCTATTTAAGTCAATAGAAATGTCACAGACACTTAAGCTTGAGCTGCTATCATATTTTCATTATTGCCCTCTTTAATGTTGTTAAATATTAAGTGGTTTCAAGCAGGGGTCAGGACTAGAGTGGGATAAATGGGTTACTCACCTTGTGTGTAAACAATTCAATAATGAAGACAATAAGATTTTTATGCAATATTTTAAAAATGCAAATTCCACCATAAAATTGAATTTTATTTATCTATTTTTCCAAGTTTTTTTTTTTTAATTCTAGATAGTTAATATATAGTGTAATATTAGTTTCAGGTATAGAATTTAGTGATTCAACAACAACAAAAAAATGGAATGTTAAATAAACACAAGATGGTACCTTGCAATTTCACAGTTCCTCTCACTTACCTGGATTTAAGTCTGGCTATTTTTTTTTTTTTAATTTTTATTTTTGACAGAGAGCGAGATAGCAAGAGAGGGAACACAAGCAGGGGGCGTGGGAGAGGGAGAAGTAGGCTTCCCACTGAGCAGGGAATCGGATGCAGGACTTGATCTCAGGACCATGGGATCATGACCTGAGCCAAAGGCAGATGCTTAAAGACTGAGCCACCCAGGCGCCCAAGTCTGGCTATTTCAACCTATCAAGCAGGTGAACTACTCCAGGAAAATAAGTGCCTCCTCCCTAAGCTCTCCTTTGCAACGCCTACATAAGATGACTGCACATCTTTGTTTAGGATCCCGAGGAAGTATGACTATTAATAGTATTCTGTTTCACTCTACAAAATAGCCTGATCTGTTATACTGTATGGTAATTTGTCCATACAAAGCTTAGAATTAAAATATACCATAGGAAGCCAATTAAATAAGTGAATTTATTTTTACAACACTCTCTCTAATTCACACTATACTTTGCTCAGTATTTCTCACACTGACTTGTCATTTTTTCCCCCCACCCAGGCAAACCTTTGAGACTTAACTGCATTAGACCATGGAAAATATTAACAACATCACTGAATTTGTTCTTTTGGGACTTTCCCAGAATAAGAAGATTAGACACTTGCGCTTTCTACTCTTCTTATTTTGCTACATAGGTATTTGGATGGGAAACTTGCTCATAATGATTTCGATCACATGCAGTCAGCTCATTGACCAACCCATGTATTTCTTCCTCAATAAACTTGCCCTCTCAGATCTGTGTTATACCTCAACGGTGGCACCCAAGCTAGTTACCATCTTGCTGGCAGAAAGTAACATGATTTCTTACACCAGCTGTATGACACAGCTTTTTGTCATGCACTTCTTCGGGGGGATTGAAGTCTTCATCCTCACAGGGATGGCCTATGACCGCTACGTAGCCATCTGCAAGCCCCTGCACTATGCCGCCATCATGAACAGGCGGAGGTGTTATGCCATCGTCATTGCTAGCTGTACTGGGGCATTTCTGCATTCTTTCATCCAATGTCTCCTTACCATCAGTTTACCTTTCTGTGGCCCCAATGAAATAGATCACTACTTTTGTGATGTGTACCCTTTGCTGAAACTGGCCTGCACAGATGCCTATAGAGTTGGGATCCTCGTGGTTGCCAATTCAGGCGTGATGGGTTTGGTGACATTTGTGGTCTTGGTGCTGTCTTACTTACTGATATTATACACCCTTAGGGCTTACCCTGCAGAGAGCCTCTCCAAAGCTCTTTCCATCTGCACTTCCCACGTCACAGTCGTGCTTCTGTTCTTTGTGCCCGTTCTCTTCATTTACATTCGACCGGCTATGACTTTTCCGGAAGACAAAGTGTTTGCTCTTTTCTACACCATCATTGCGCCCATGTTCAACCCTCTGATCTACACGTTCAGAAACACAGAGATGAAGAATACCTTGAGGAAAGTGTGGTGCCAGAAACTGTGTTTGAGTGGAAGGCAAATCATTATATAGCCTACTTAAATGATAGTTACTGTACTTGAAAAACCATGAACTTTGCTGTAAGAAAAATAAGCATAGCAACTGGTGTCACTGCATTAATATGATAATTTATCTTGAAGTATTTTCTTTATTTATTGATTTGTTTCTTACTCACATTTCTCCCTAGTAATCTGAGTTATCATTTTCTTGTTGAAGTTCTGTTACGTTTCTTTTGATACATTTTTTCCTTTGGATTTTATTTTTAAGTTACTAACTAGAGGTCCCCCTTTAATCTCCCTATGCTTCAGATTCACGAATGAATCTTCATATGTACATAACTGCATTAGTGTTAATTATCCTAGGCATAGAGTGTCCTTGGTGCTTTCTTCCAGAAAGGAGCGTCAGAAACTCAGATTCATGTTTTTCACTCAGTTCATGAGTTTCCATATTCACTGCAACAATTTAAAAAGCCAAAATTATTTAAATAAGGTCTTAGCATTAAAAAATACTGTATGAAATAATGGCTTTATAAAAGTGAGAAGAGTTTTTCTAAAATAACTTACATAGTCATTTCAAAATCACAGCATTTCGAAAATTATAGAAATATTTGCTATAAAATAGTAATGAAAAAGTTATATTGGTAATAAAGAGGATATCCATATAATTCATTCTCCAAACCGAACCTTGTCCGAGTGTAAAATGAGGTCTATGACAATTGTGCTGACACAACAGACTTAAGATGATACGGTGTCTGAAGAGTAGGAAGTTTGGTTACTCTTAAATGTCTGAGAAGCGTG
The DNA here is from genome assembly GCF_002288905.1 of Enhydra lutris kenyoni. Taxonomy (NCBI): domain Eukaryota; kingdom Metazoa; phylum Chordata; class Mammalia; order Carnivora; family Mustelidae; genus Enhydra; species Enhydra lutris. The sequence continues at coordinate 14,528,571 of NW_019154106.1, read as the reverse complement.
GATGCCCTAGTAAAAAGGTTAGTGGCAATTAAATTACAGGATCTCCATGTATTATACTTTTAGCCAATGCAACTGTAAAGAGAAAATGGAAGTGCCAGTATTGAAACTACTTGCCCTAAAATATGTTTAAATTTATTTTTCCCATTGCCATCAAAATGAAAACAATGAATTTCCAATTTCTAGAGCATGTCTATATATCTGTACATCTGGGTATCTATAGATGCCTGTAGAATTGAAAAAGTTTTTCAAATAGGTAAAGTCAGTGACAGTGGGCTCGTTGGACGTCATGAAATGAATATGATGGAATAGAACAAGGTGTTATATTGCACAGGTTATGGGGGGAAATGAACCTAGACCCAATATGTGAAGGAATATGTAAATGGAGCAGCAGAAAAAGGTCATGGCACAGTGTGTAAAGAAAAGTTTTAAAGAAGTTCAAATAGAAAATATGATTGGAGAATTGTCTTTATAAGGGGCGTGTTCATAAACGTATTAAAAATTCAAGAGAATTATTACTAGAGCAGCTGATAACCTAACTGAATCTTTTTTTTTTAATTTTTTTTTAAGATTTATTTATTTGACAGACAGAGATCACAAGTAGGCAGAGAGGCAGGCAGAGAGAGAGCAAGGGAAGCAGGCTCTCTGCTGAGCGTAGAGCCCGATTGTCAATTGCCGGGCTGGATCCCAGGACTCTGGGATCATGACCTGAGCCGAAGGCAGAGGCTTTAACCCACTGAGCCACCCAGGTGTCCCTAAAGGTAACTCTTGAAACAGTGAGAAAATTAACAAATGCTTTATTTTTAAAACTTGATTTTGGGTTAAACTCTTAAATTTATTGCCTAATGAAATGATTTTGATTATATATAACTGGTATTGCAAAATAAACTAATAATAGAGATGACAATTAAGATTCAAATGATTTCTCCTAATGCTCAAAAAAATCATGATGTTGATAACAGCTGATAATTAAGCAGGTAGATGAAAAAAAATCTTCCTACTTGAGGGATCCTGGAAAGGTAAATACAATTTCCTCCTCTTTTTCTCCCTCTGTACATTGCAGGTAATAGAAACTACCTCATAAGGTAATTGTAAAAATGAAAGGAAATGAAAAAAAAAATTAAAGGAAATGGATATTGTTCTAAGAAAGGAAACTGCTCAGAATAAATTTTTATTTTTGTTATCATGCTTAGCATCTGTACATTAATTTCTGTGAAACATTTAAATTAAAATTTTAACATAAATATTTCATTTTATACTTGACATTTTTAGTTTATAACGATAAGCGTAAAATTTTTGTGACTTATGTCAATTCGTGTTTATTTTTTTTTTTAAAGATTTTATTTATTTGACAGAGAGAGAGAGCACAAACAGGGGGAGTGGCAGACAGAGGAAGAAGCAGACTCCCTGCTGAGCAAGGAACCCCAATGTGGGACTCAATCCCAGGACTCTGGGATTGTGATCTGAGCTGAAGGTAGATGCTTAACCGACTGAGCCACCCAAGTGTCCCATTTTTTTTTTAAAGATTTTATTTCATACATGTTTAAATAACTTTATAATAAAACATGATTTCAATCAATTCAAGGTATTTGTGAGGATTTTTTTCTTAAAAAAAAACAAAAAAAGCAAACTCCGAAACTATAATTTTGAGTTAATGATCTAATTATCTGCTTTATTTTACAGATGAGTAAACTGAAATTCAGAGGTTCATGTCTCTAAATATCAAACCAGAACCTACAAGGGGAGTTAAGTAGTTCTGTAAAGAAAGAGAATTTTTATATAAACTGATAAAAAATGTCAAAGGTTTTTTTTGTTGTTGTTTGTTTGTTTGTTTCATTTTGTTTTGTTTTTTTCAAGGCTTCCAGCAAGAAAGAAGTCTTTGAGCCTGGTGGTGGGTATTAAGGAGGGCACATACTGCATGGAGCACTGGGTGTGATGCATAAACAGTGAATCTTGGAACACTGGAAAAATAAAATAAAGTTAAAAAAAACAGATCAAAGATTTCACTCTTGATAGTAACATATATAAAAGAAAGAGTAGAAGATGGAGTCAGATGAGCTTTTCAGACTAGATACAACTGAGAAATGTCTGCTTTAAAACAAACAAACAAAAAAATCCATCCAAACCCACAGTTGGGTGAGTGAATCCAACTTCTCCAAAGATGTACTTCTTTCCATTAAATTCCATCAGAGAGCTACTTACATGTCCCATTCCCTCTCCCCCTCCTCTCATGTACTCATTCTCTCATCTATCTCTCTTTCTATTTATCTATCTATTATCTGTCATCATCATCATCTATCTACCCCCAAAAATCTGTTCTATAGTTCATGTCAGGTATTATTTTCAGATTATTTTAAAATAGAAATTAGATAGTAAATAAAAAAATCTTTTACTTTGAAAAAATCCTTAATTTTGAAGGTTATATTTTTTAACTTTCCACGGACAGGTAGCTGTGGTTTACTCCTTGATCATATATATTGAATGCCAAACCAGTTAAAACAGCATGATTTCAGCCTACTCATCTTTGCTACCCATACACTTTTTGAGAAGTCTTGTCTGATTGGATCCAGAGTGGAATCCCTTCTTGGCTCTATGGAGCCAAAATATATAGAAATAGAGAAATATGTGAAGAAGGATACTTATCAGGACAATGGTGGTGTCTAATGTCCAAGTGAATCATTAAACCATGAAGGTGATTCCTTCATGAAGTTCTTATTCTCAGGAATGAGAAACCGAGCTATGTGACAAGATATTTATAGATTCATTCAATAAATATTTATTTGAGCATCAAATATGTGCTATACACTTTTCTGGCTACTAGGGAATTAGCAGTGAAGAAACTATGACATGACCCCTACTTTCATGGAACTTAAACCTTAGTGAAGGATGAAAACAAGTGAAGCCCACCAGCAAAGAAATATGAAGGGGGAACACACTGATTGGACGTTGATGTTTAAGGGTTGGCCTTTACATATTCTGACTAATTTTTCCACCAGCAAGGAATCAAAAAAAGGGAATGTGTGATAAGATGACACCCATACACATCCAAAGAATAGCCTTCAAATCATTGGATTCCCTTTCCAAAACCTTCCAGTGCACCAAACTTTCTTTATGGCATTTTTCATTTCTGTGTTTCTAAGTGTGTAGATAAGAGGATTGAGCATGGGGACAATGATTGTGTAGAAGAGTGTAAACACTTTATGTTCTGGTAAAGTTGTGGCAGGTCTAATGTAAACAAAGATGACAGGTGCAAAAAACAGGATCACAACCGTGATGTGGGAGCTGCAAGTGGAAAGTGCTTTGTGGCGGTTCTTGGCAGAATATGCTCTCACATTGTATAATATCATAAAGTAGGAGCCCATCAAAACCACGAAGATCACCAGTCCCATCAGGCCTGAATTGGCAATGACTAAGAAACCGATTTTGTGTGTATCAGTGCAGGCCAGTTTCAACAAAGGGTATACATCGCAAAAATAGTGATCTATTTCATTGGGGCCACAGAACGGTAAAAAAATTGTAAGAAGAAACAATCCAAGGGAATGCAGAAAGCCCCCTGCACAGGATGCTCTGAGAATTGAGTTACACTTTTGCCTGTTCATCAGGATGGCATAATGGAGTGGCTTGCAGATGGCCACGTAGCGGTCATAGGCCATTCCTGTGATGATGAAGACCTCGACTCCTCCAAAGAAGTGTGTGGTAAACAGCTGTGTCATGCAGTTTTTATAGGAAATGACCTTCTTCTCTGTCAGTAAGTCTGTCATGAGTTTGGGTGTCACAGTGGAGGTGTAAAGGAGGTCCGAGAGGGCAAGGTAATTAAGGAAGAAATACATGGGCTGATTAATTAGCTGACTGCATGTGATGGAAGTCATAATAATCAAATTCCCCAACCAGATAGCCAGGTAACAGAGTAAGAAAAATAGAAAGCAGAGAATTTGGACTTTCTTATTCTTAGAAAGTCCCAAGAGAATAAACTCAGTAACATTATTCCTATTTTCCATGATCTGATGTTCCTGAAAGGTATCTGAAATGACAAAAATAATGAAGGAAATCATTGATGATAAAATGAAAATCTAATATTCAATTAACATGATCTAATGCATGTTTTAAGACCTTAGCCATTTTAAGATCCATTGAAATCATTCATTTAGTAAAATCCTTTTACATATATAGTAGTGCCAATACCCTTCCAAGAACTTCGGATATAATGATGAATTAAACAAAGTCTTAGCTTTTGTGTAATTTAAATTCTTGTGTGAGGAAGAAGGAAATTATGCTCATTAAGAGCAAGAAAGATATTTTATAGTGTTAACTATTTGTTCAAATACTAAGTTCAAAGTACACGTATTAGTGCAAATAATGTTAACTATGAATTGAATTATTGTTAAGGAAACATAATATGCCATCTTAGGGTATAAACTGGATGTAGCCATAGAATTACCTGAACAGATGGTTTCTAATGAGATCACAAAAATGTTGGAGGGCATGTGAGTGATTTTATATAGTCAATGTTATAGTCATATAGTCAATGTTAAACAAGTATTATCTAAAGAAAATTATATAGTCAATGTTATAGTCATATAGTCAATGTTAAACAAGTATTATCTAAAGAAAAAACTAGAAAGTAAAGTGCATGTTATAGGATTGAAGGAGTAACACAATATTAGAAATAATCATTAATCAGGTAATTCATGATAGAACCAAAGAGGAAATTATTTTTCTAAATTGACTTGTAATATTCTTGGATGTAAGAGGAAATAATTACAGAAATTACTCCATGAAACTTTAATATTACTTAAGAGTTATTTGTAGCATAATGTATCTATAGTTCTGCTTTTCCTATTTCTGTCCCTTGAAAGATTATAGGAAAATCAACATTAGTTTTAAAGTTTTATTCTTGGTTCAGTAATTTTCAAATGAATTAAAACATGTATAAATCATTGATGCTTTCTGCTCTTATATAAAATTGGAGGTATTCCACTATAAGTGAAATTAAACTTAATGCTAAGTAAGAGGCATATAGTTGAAAAATATTTATTTATTTATTTTTTTAACTTTAGAATTGTCAGTTAGAAGTCAGTGTTGCTTCTTTATAAGTATATATCCAAAGTGAAAAAGTTCTTCAGTTTATATCTAGTTATGTTATATCCAAGGGAAATTTATTTAAATAGTTAAGTAAATTGTTAACAACAGCTATTTCATGACAATTACACTATGGAGATTTAAATTTGGATTTACACTCTTTTTTTTTTTTTAATTGTCCAAACCTTTTTTTTTTTTCTTTAAATTCAACTAGCCAACATATAGTTACCATGAACTTTTATCCATTTTTAGAAAAGGTATATTTTATAAATAAACATGTATTTTACATTATTAATGCTTATGATTTAAATTCATTTGGAGGTATCTTTTTAAATATGACCATCCATTTATCCTTTAAATGCAGTTTGATGTACTGAAGAATTACGTCCACTAGAGTCTGGAAGCCCATTTAGATTTTTATAGGAAACTAACACCAGGAGGTCACACTGAAAATTATCCTTAAGTGAGAATTTATTGAGAAACAAAAGTGCATTGATTCTTATCAGGTTTCTTTTAGTTGAATGACTGATAAACCTGTGAAATCTGTTCAAATTTGCTAAACAAAAGGAATATTTCAATTTTCTATGTTAATAATTTCATAGATCTCGAAATGTCGGACAAACACATAAGAGCTCAATTTATTTTGGGATGCCTGAATGTCTCCATTGGTTGAGTGTCTGCCTTCAGCTCAGATCATAATCCCAGGGTCCTGGGATTGAGCCCCACATCGGGCTCTCTGCTCGGCAGGGAGCCTGCTTCCTCCTCTCTCTCTCTGCCTGCCTCTCTGCCTACTTGTGATTTCTGTCTGTCACATAAATAAATAAAATCTTTAAAAAAAAAAAAAAAAAAGCCTTAGAGAAAATGTAAGTAGATCAGATCAGAAATTGTACCTTAACTATCCCTCTCTTCACAATATTGGAAATAATAGAAACTTTGGAGATTGAACCTAGTTCTAAAAATAGCCCTGATACTTAAATGCAAGATTCTGACTTCCTTGAACTATTCCTTCCTTCTTTTGTAAAGTGAACATTGCAGTGGCTAACTTACAGAATTACTGTGAAACTCAAATAAAATAATGCATACGAAGCTCAATGTTCAAAAACTACTAGTTGGTCCTGTTTCCTCAATGGAACTTCCTATGGTGTTATAAATGCAGGAGATATTCAAGATATCCAAGTGGTAGGAGATCCTAGTAATTAAGAAGTTAAGCTCTGGAGCTACATTAAATGAGATAGGAACTTGGCTCTAAAATTCATGGGAAAATCTTGGGGAAAAATATATAACCTCATTTTCATTTATAAAATGAATAATATAACTCCTGAGGTTTATTATAAGGATTTAGTGACTTCATTTATATAAAAACTAAGTACAGAACATGTTATATAAAAATTAGATACTCAATAAATATTTTTAGGGCACCTGGGTGGCTCAGTGAATTAATATCATATCAAGTGGCTCGGGGTCTCAGGGTCCTGGGATTGAGCCCTGCATGGGGCTCTCTGCTCAGCAGGGAGCCTGTTTTCCCCTCTCTCTCTTGCCTGCCTCTCTGCCTACTCGTGATATCTCTCTCTCTCCCTCTCTCTCTCTCTCATCTCTGTGTCAGATAAATAACTAAAATAATAAAAAATAAAAAATAAATATTTTAGCATTAATACTATACATTTTGCCATAACAGTGGACATAAATATAAATTAAGAATAATATGTCATATCATTGTTCTTATTAAAATTTTGAATAGCTTATTAAAAACATAATATTTCAACATGAGTAAAGGCAGGTAGGTAGGTGAGACCACATAGTTTCCCTGCCATGAACAATCGGTTCTTTCTTACCTGAGGGCTAGGTCTCTCACATCAGGATTTACATTCTCTCATTTAAACACAATATTTCATTCCTTGTCAGCTGACTTTCAACCCACAAAGCTGAAGGTCAATGTGTTGCTTATGACAGTCATTTAATGATTTTGTTTTCTTTGCTATGGATTCATTAACCGTCTCTACATTAGTTGGATGTTCATATCCCTCTTTCTCCTAAAAAAAGTTCTCTATATTAAACCTAGAAAGAAATAGACATACCTCATAGATACATTTGAGTAGATATATTTGAGTAGGTTGACTGAAAATTTTCCCATATAGTTTGTTTCTTCAGTCTTGGGATCATACTGGTATTTTGTTGTTCAATCATTTTATATTCACCCCCTTCACTGAAACTGTCCAGTGACCTGCTGAGCCAGTAGGTCCCACATATTCAACTGTCTTCGATCATAGAATATGATGGCTAATGTTATGGCTACATTTATGACATTCTAAATAAGACAAAACAAATAAATCTAGTAATATTTTGATAGCACTTGAGAAAATGGTACTGATGACTCGAACATCCAACACAAAAATCTGAGGTCCACCGTAGCTACAGTTTGTTATAGATGGAAGAAAAGCAGAAGCTTTTCCATCCAAAGGTCTCTTAAAAACATTATGTAATAATCATAATCAGAAAGATTCAAGTATTCCTTTGAAGTTAAATAACTGATATATTTATGAACTAGATTTAACTTACCAGCTGCTGAACTCAGCAAACAGATTTCTTGTAAGCTGAGGCTTCACACATAAGATAAAGTCAGAATAAAAGAAAAATTAGCATTGCTGTAGAATAATAAATAGCAATTTGTATAAAGTCTTATGAAGGAACTGTGATATACCATTAATGGAGATATATTTGGTAAACTAAACCAAATTTGAGATTTTTAGCATATTATTTTTCCATTTCAAAAAAAGAATTGTCTCTCTGACATTCATTTCTTTTGAAAAATTATATATACTTTTGTATTTATATATTTATTTTTGATGTTTATATATATTGATGTATTCTTATATATATTGTATATACATACTTTCTGATATCAAATTGGTATTTAGAGCAAATTCTGAGAAAACCTGTTATATAGAATAGCTCTCATATCTCTGAGGGTTTAGAAACTCCCCATCAGTATACTTTTTGCCACAGATATGAGCTATCACTTAAATTTCTCCCTAGCAGCAATGCTAACGTCTATAATTATATTTCCCTAATGCATCAGTATCTAAAGCACTGAGATTCGACACGGGAGAGAGGACTATAAGAAAACATTGTGCAGGGCGCCTGGGTGGCTCAGTGGGTTAAGTTATATAGTCAATGTTATAGTCATATAGTCAATGTTAAACAAGTATTATCTAAAGAAAATTATATAGTCAATGTTATAGTCATATAGTCAATGTTAAACAAGTATTATCTAAAGAAAAAACTAGAAAGTAAAGTGCATGTTATAGGATTGAAGGAGTAACACAATATTAGAAATAATCATTAATCAGGTAATTCATGATAGAACCAAAGAGGAAATTATTTTTCTAAATTGACTTGTAATATTCTTGGATGTAAGAGGAAATAATTACAGAAATTACTCCATGAAACTTTAATATTACTTAAGAGTTATTTGTAGCATAATGTATCTATAGTTCTGCTTTTCCTATTTCTGTCCCTTGAAAGATTATAGGAAAATCAACATTAGTTTTAAAGTTTTATTCTTGGTTCAGTAATTTTCAAATGAATTAAAACATGTATAAATCATTGATGCTTTCTGCTCTTATATAAAATTGGAGGTATTCCACTATAAGTGAAATTAAACTTAATGCTAAGTAAGAGGCATATAGTTGAAAAATATTTATTTATTTATTTTTTTAACTTTAGAATTGTCAGTTAGAAGTCAGTGTTGCTTCTTTATAAGTATATATCCAAAGTGAAAAAGTTCTTCAGTTTATATCTAGTTATGTTATATCCAAGGGAAATTTATTTAAATAGTTAAGTAAATTGTTAACAACAGCTATTTCATGACAATTACACTATGGAGATTTAAATTTGGATTTACACTCTTTTTTTTTTTTTAATTGTCCAAACCTTTTTTTTTTTTCTTTAAATTCAACTAGCCAACATATAGTTACCATGAACTTTTATCCATTTTTAGAAAAGGTATATTTTATAAATAAACATGTATTTTACATTATTAATGCTTATGATTTAAATTCATTTGGAGGTATCTTTTTAAATATGACCATCCATTTATCCTTTAAATGCAGTTTGATGTACTGAAGAATTACGTCCACTAGAGTCTGGAAGCCCATTTAGATTTTTATAGGAAACTAACACCAGGAGGTCACACTGAAAATTATCCTTAAGTGAGAATTTATTGAGAAACAAAAGTGCATTGATTCTTATCAGGTTTCTTTTAGTTGAATGACTGATAAACCTGTGAAATCTGTTCAAATTTGCTAAACAAAAGGAATATTTCAATTTTCTATGTTAATAATTTCATAGATCTCGAAATGTCGGACAAACACATAAGAGCTCAATTTATTTTGGGATGCCTGAATGTCTCCATTGGTTGAGTGTCTGCCTTCAGCTCAGATCATAATCCCAGGGTCCTGGGATTGAGCCCCACATCGGGCTCTCTGCTCGGCAGGGAGCCTGCTTCCTCCTCTCTCTCTCTGCCTGCCTCTCTGCCTACTTGTGATTTCTGTCTGTCACATAAATAAATAAAATCTTTAAAAAAAAAAAAAAAAAAGCCTTAGAGAAAATGTAAGTAGATCAGATCAGAAATTGTACCTTAACTATCCCTCTCTTCACAATATTGGAAATAATAGAAACTTTGGAGATTGAACCTAGTTCTAAAAATAGCCCTGATACTTAAATGCAAGATTCTGACTTCCTTGAACTATTCCTTCCTTCTTTTGTAAAGTGAACATTGCAGTGGCTAACTTACAGAATTACTGTGAAACTCAAATAAAATAATGCATACGAAGCTCAATGTTCAAAAACTACTAGTTGGTCCTGTTTCCTCAATGGAACTTCCTATGGTGTTATAAATGCAGGAGATATTCAAGATATCCAAGTGGTAGGAGATCCTAGTAATTAAGAAGTTAAGCTCTGGAGCTACATTAAATGAGATAGGAACTTGGCTCTAAAATTCATGGGAAAATCTTGGGGAAAAATATATAACCTCATTTTCATTTATAAAATGAATAATATAACTCCTGAGGTTTATTATAAGGATTTAGTGACTTCATTTATATAAAAACTAAGTACAGAACATGTTATATAAAAATTAGATACTCAATAAATATTTTTAGGGCACCTGGGTGGCTCAGTGAATTAATATCATATCAAGTGGCTCGGGGTCTCAGGGTCCTGGGATTGAGCCCTGCATGGGGCTCTCTGCTCAGCAGGGAGCCTGTTTTCCCCTCTCTCTCTTGCCTGCCTCTCTGCCTACTCGTGATATCTCTCTCTCTCCCTCTCTCTCTCTCTCATCTCTGTGTCAGATAAATAACTAAAATAATAAAAAATAAAAAATAAATATTTTAGCATTAATACTATACATTTTGCCATAACAGTGGACATAAATATAAATTAAGAATAATATGTCATATCATTGTTCTTATTAAAATTTTGAATAGCTTATTAAAAACATAATATTTCAACATGAGTAAAGGCAGGTAGGTAGGTGAGACCACATAGTTTCCCTGCCATGAACAATCGGTTCTTTCTTACCTGAGGGCTAGGTCTCTCACATCAGGATTTACATTCTCTCATTTAAACACAATATTTCATTCCTTGTCAGCTGACTTTCAACCCACAAAGCTGAAGGTCAATGTGTTGCTTATGACAGTCATTTAATGATTTTGTTTTCTTTGCTATGGATTCATTAACCGTCTCTACATTAGTTGGATGTTCATATCCCTCTTTCTCCTAAAAAAAGTTCTCTATATTAAACCTAGAAAGAAATAGACATACCTCATAGATACATTTGAGTAGATATATTTGAGTAGGTTGACTGAAAATTTTCCCATATAGTTTGTTTCTTCAGTCTTGGGATCATACTGGTATTTTGTTGTTCAATCATTTTATATTCACCCCCTTCACTGAAACTGTCCAGTGACCTGCTGAGCCAGTAGGTCCCACATATTCAACTGTCTTCGATCATAGAATATGATGGCTAATGTTATGGCTACATTTATGACATTCTAAATAAGACAAAACAAATAAATCTAGTAATATTTTGATAGCACTTGAGAAAATGGTACTGATGACTCGAACATCCAACACAAAAATCTGAGGTCCACCGTAGCTACAGTTTGTTATAGATGGAAGAAAAGCAGAAGCTTTTCCATCCAAAGGTCTCTTAAAAACATTATGTAATAATCATAATCAGAAAGATTCAAGTATTCCTTTGAAGTTAAATAACTGATATATTTATGAACTAGATTTAACTTACCAGCTGCTGAACTCAGCAAACAGATTTCTTGTAAGCTGAGGCTTCACACATAAGATAAAGTCAGAATAAAAGAAAAATTAGCATTGCTGTAGAATAATAAATAGCAATTTGTATAAAGTCTTATGAAGGAACTGTGATATACCATTAATGGAGATATATTTGGTAAACTAAACCAAATTTGAGATTTTTAGCATATTATTTTTCCATTTCAAAAAAAGAATTGTCTCTCTGACATTCATTTCTTTTGAAAAATTATATATACTTTTGTATTTATATATTTATTTTTGATGTTTATATATATTGATGTATTCTTATATATATTGTATATACATACTTTCTGATATCAAATTGGTATTTAGAGCAAATTCTGAGAAAACCTGTTATATAGAATAGCTCTCATATCTCTGAGGGTTTAGAAACTCCCCATCAGTATACTTTTTGCCACAGATATGAGCTATCACTTAAATTTCTCCCTAGCAGCAATGCTAACGTCTATAATTATATTTCCCTAATGCATCAGTATCTAAAGCACTGAGATTCGACACGGGAGAGAGGACTATAAGAAAACATTGTGCAGGGCGCCTGGGTGGCTCAGTGGGTTAAGCCGCTGCCTTCGGCTCAGGTCGTGATCTCAGGGTCCTGGGATCGAGTCCCGCATCGGGCTCTCTGCTCAGCGGGGAGCCTGCTTCCCTCTCTCTCTCTGCCTGCCTCTCTGTCTACTTGTGATCTCTCTCTGTCAAATAAATAAATTAAAAAACTCCTTAAAAAAAAAAAAAAAAAAAAAAAACATTGTGCATAATGTTCATGCCGAAAAAGATTGCAATAAATAAAATGGTGTCAATTCCTTCCTTTAAAAAATATTTACTTTCACCTTCTGAAAAGGGTCAGTTGTGGTGTCTGGGTGGCACAGTCAGTTGAGCCTCCATTGGTTCTTGGTTTCTGCTAAGGTTGTGGTCTCAGGATTATGGGACTGACCCCTGAGTGGGGCTTCCTGATCTGTGTGGAGTCTGCTTGGGACTCTGTCTTCCTCTGTTCCTCCCCTACTCTCCATCTCTCTTTCTCTCAAATAAATAAATAAATGGTTGAAGATTTAATTAATTTATTTGAAAGAAAGTGAGATCATGAACAGGGGGAGAGGTGGAGGGAGAAGCAGACTCCCCAATGAGTAGGGAGCCTGAGGCAGAATCATCCCAGGACCCCGGGATCATGACCTGAGCTTAACCAACTGAGCCACCCAGGCACCCAATTAATAAATCTTTAAAAAAATAAAACAAAAATTGTCAGTTGGAAAAATTTAGTGTAGAGAATGCATATGGTGGTGAAAAGACAGTCTTTGCCTTCAGTAAGGCTAGAGACTAAAGGAGGGGGCATATAATAAACAAAAAAAAAAATCAAATGTATGATTATAAACAGCATATTCAAAAGCAAAGAGCAGGGTGCTGTTAGTATTTTTTCTTTTAATTTATGGAAACTTTATTAAATAGTAAGTCTCTGACTATTTTATATTATACAGATAATGCTATTTGCTTATCTCTTGAATTAATGTTTAAGTAATTCTACAAGACACTTGTATTTTCTCACCATTTTTCTACCTAAAAAATCTTGTCTTTAGATTCATTCTAAAACTGCAATTACATGATTTAAGGAACTTTTAAAAAGTGTACTTTGTCTTTATCGTGTGCCTGAAATCTTGTTAGATCTTTTTACTTATTATTGAAATTGATTTAAATAGCAAATGTGTATGAATGCATCTATTTTTACAGTTTTTTTTCCCAAATTTCAGCAATATTTCAAGACATCTGCATGCTCAGATTTTTAATTTTCAGGTATTATTCCTCATTTCAACTTAAGTTATCTTTAGTGGAAATGTCCTTTGTTTTCTGAATGTAATAACTGGAAGACTTATAATTCTTATAGTATATCTCAATTTCTTTATTAGAAATATTAATTATTATGTACCCTACCTAGGCAATAGGTGTGTTGGGAGGTGTGGGGGCCTCTAAACCCAGAATGTCTGGTTTCAAGCACCAACTCTTCTGTTTCTGGGAGACTTTCCTATGGCCTAAAGTAATAAAGTTATTTTAATTATAGTAAAGTATTTTAAAACTCTTCAATATTGAATTTCTCTTACAAGTACCTTACCTTTACCATTTTGTTCTATTTTCATCTTTTAAAATTTTTTTTTATTATGTTAGTCACCATACAACACATCATTAGTTTTTTTTTTATGATTAGTTTTTTATGTCGTTTCCATGATTCACTGTGTATAACTCCCCATGCTCTATGCCAATATCTACTTTCTTCATTGAACTCTTTACTCCCTACTCTCCTCTGTGTCTACTTTTCTCAATAAATTAAGTTTCATCAATTCTAGCTCACTGTATTCTGAATACAAAACAATTGGGAAAGCTCTGAATTTCAATACCTTATCCTTTATGAAAGAGAAATGAGTACAATTTGTTCATTTTGATGAAGTTCTAGAACCTAGGTGAGGTTCGGTGGGCTGAGGTCCGGAACCGATGACCAAGAAAGAATTCTTGAGACATCTTTGGTGCAAAATGGTGGTTTATTAAAGCATGGGGACAGGACCCATGGGCAGGAAGAGCTGCTGCCCCGGGTTTTGAGAGATGGCAGGTTATGTACCTTGTGGTTGGGGGAAGGTGAGGGGAAGGGAGGTTTCAATGGAACTTTCATATGTTAAAGAGGGCCTACGAGGTGCCGGGATACAGGAGGCCTTGCGGCTTGATCAATGTTGTCTTTGGGCAAACTATTCACATTTCTGCTATCAAGCGTCTTTGTTAGTGAGATTTGGGTTTAGAAGAAATTTAACTTTATTTAGGGCTTGAGGAACTGAGTTATTTGCCTCTGGAAATTGTGCTATTGATAAGGTAACTTCTTTGTTTGTAGATCTCTAGGACATTTGTAAACCAAGGGAGACTCCTGTCTTGTAGGATTGTGATTTCTGCAAGTTAACTAATTTTTTTCTCGCTTATGGCAGTCAGGGGTGCCTGAGGAATGTCACACACATTACCGAGGGGAGCGGGTGGAGAGGGGGTGCAAGGTGCCAGCTTTTGCTTTGTCCTCAGCCAGCCTCCTGCTCCCTCATCAATTTTTAAGTAACATTTGTTTTCACTTTTCCTCTTTTTCTGTTTTCAAAATAGTGTTGGAGAGATCTGATTCAGAGCCTGGTCAACTTACACTACAATTACATTATTCCAGACCCCATTTCCTCAGTTCCTTGATCTTAGCACTAAATTCTCCCTTCTCTTAAGTTTATCTCAATGCCCTAACTACCAGGTGTTGTAGTGTTAAAACTCCTTCATTGTTTCCCAACTTAGTTTATGGTCTCTTCCCTTCAGGCTGAAATTTTCCTGGTGAGCTTTTTACGTATGTTTTTATGCTCCAGAAGTAAATAATGTATCTTATAAAATTACAATATTATGCTTTCAGGCTAGAAACAAGTTTATCTCTATGTGAGTTTTTTTAAATCAACCAATGGCTGCTATGATTTGGTGAAGCATCCCCTGAATAGAGAATTAAAGATAAATTTTTTTGCTATTAATTTAGTGAGAAAGACACGAATATTCTGTGAGATAGCTTTATTCATATATAAAATGGGGTAGATTGTAATTCTATGAAATGGAAAAAAATGGTAAAAATATCTAGAATTAATAAGAAAAATTGGTAACATATATCTAAGATATGTATACACTAAATAAATAGATTGTATTTAACCTATGCACATACATAGAAAAGGAAATAAGAGGTTCTATTTACAATAGTAAAAAAACATAAGTTATTTATAAATACATTTTACTAAGAGAAGCTGTGGATGAATAGGAAGAAAATCATATAACCTTAATTAAAGCCATAAAATAAACACTGACAGAATCATATCTCAAAGATTTGAATCAGGAGCAAAAAACAGCAATTTCTTGAATTAACATACAAATGTAATTTTATTTTTTTGATGAAGATTTTATTCATTTATTTGAGAAAGAGAGAGAGCAAGAATGGAGTTAGGTATAGAGGGAGAGGAAGAGAGAGAGAAACAGACTCCATACTGAGCAGTGAACCAAACATGGGGCTCCATTCCTGGAGCTGAAGCTGATCATGACCTGAGCTGAAGGCAGATGCTTAACTGACTGAGTCACCCAGGTGTCCCTGTTTTATTTTAGATGAAAGAAAGTTCATTTTGTTAAAGAATAAATTTTATTTTTTATTTTTTATTTTTTATTTTTCTATTATGTTACATTAGTCACCATACAGTACTTCATTTGTTTTTGATGTAGTGTTCCATGATTCAGTGTTTGCATATAACACTCAGTGCTCATTACAATACATGCCCTCCTTAATACCCACTACTGGGCTAACCCATTCCTCTATCCCCTTCCCCTCTGAAACTCTCAGTTTGTTTCCTGGAGTCCATAGTGTCTCATGGTTCATCACCCCCTCTGACCCTCCCCCCAACCCACTTGATTTTTTCCTTCCTTCTCCTAATATCCTCCATGCTATTCATTATGTTTCACATATAAGTGAAACCATGTGATAAAGAATAAATTTTAAAAGAAGATATAATCATGATTTTTATACAAATAATGAACAAACACGTCAAAGGTTTCATCTATCTCAGTACTGAAAGCAGAAACCAGTAAGATGTTACCACTGGTTCAGACAGCAACAATATGTTCCACACATTTACAGTCTGGTAAAGAATGCAGAGAAGAATTTACAAGTGGATGCAAAGCTAGCAAAATACCCACAAGACTCCAATCAATTGCATTTCATTGGACATAATTTGCATTTCTAGGGACAGGCATTATTGGCAGTACTATTATTTTCTGTGAGGTAATTCCTGTATCTATAGCATTGTAAAATATCCTAGTCAGAGGCAATGAAAGGTAGATAATCTGAATGGAAGAGCGAGAAAAAACATTCACTAAATTTCAAAGAATCTCAGCATTTTTCCCTACAGTTTTATGTGGATATCAATAATCCTATTAGAGATCCTGTTACAGATCCTAATAGAGATCCTATTAGAGAAAGAATAATTGTTCTTGCAGAGAAGGGCAGGTGAACCAATGAAGTGGTGAGAAAGACATGGTCTTGAGAAGGTGAGAAAATTTATTTTTCAATACTACAATCTGGCTGGTCTGGAAGACAGAGCTTCTGAAACAACATCAAAGTTCACGGTTTTGCTGGTCTTCTTGCCAGAGATTCTGCTTATTATACCAGAAAGTGATCTTTCACATTTCAGCTCTGCTGCTGTTCTCTGACATGCACCTGTTCAAGTCCTTCTGATGTAGTTTTGAACATAGGTGATGTCTGAAGCCAATGGCCAGAAAATAATTCTTGAGACGCCTTTTGGTCCAAAAAAAGTTGGTTTTATTAAAGCATAGGAACAGGACGCAGGAGCAGAAAGAGCTGCCCTGGGGTCAGGAGGGGGGGCTCGTTATATACTTTCAAGTTGGGGAGGGGCTAAGGATAGCATAAGCCCTCCAGGTATTTTGGAAACAAGGTTTCCTAGATGCTGAGGAGCTGGCTATTGTTAGGAAAGGTCACTTGTTACTGTTCAGTAAAACCTCAGTCAGGAGACTCTTCAGATCTTTATCAATGGGTCACATGCTACGAGGATGATTGCCAACATGTATCTTGGTGGGTAGAGATAAAGGAAGTTTCCAAAGGAATTCTTTTTTTTTTTTTTTTTAGATTTTATTTATTTATTTGACACACAGAGAGAGATCACAAGTAGGCAGAGAGGCAGGCAGAGAGAGAGAAAGAAGCAGGCTCCCTGCTGAGCAGAGAGCCCAAGGTGGGGCTCGATCCCAGGACCCTGGGATCATGACCCGAGCCGAAGGCAGAGGCCTTAACCCACTGAGCCACCCAGGCACCCCTTCCAAAGGAATTCTTAAATGCTAAGGTAGACTTACAGGGTCCTAGGGTTGGGTTAAGATTGCCTTTTGCACTTACAAGGTAATGTAAGGACCTACTTAGCAAGAGGCTTTCATTAAAGTTAAATTGTCCCTGCTCCCCTTCCCCCAGGGGATTCACTTAAAAACAAGTCCCGGAAACCAGCTCCAGGTAACAAAGCCCAGATACAAGGGTGAATCAGGCCAGGTGGAGACATCCGATCAGTGGGGGGATGCATACTGTCTCCCTGGTTACCAAGGAGTATGGGCCCCGCCCTTTGGGAGCCTTTTGGGTGCCAATCCCAACCAAGGTGATAGGCTGTCTACGAGGGTAAATTGTAACTCAATTGGTCACCTAGCATCACTAAAGTTTCCTGTATGTGTTACAATCTCATTGGTCACCTGTGCGTGGCCAGGCCCGACCGCATGGCCTTTGCCCTTAAAAGCTAGAGTGTGAAACAGAGAAGGGTCGCCCTCTCTTGTAAGAGGTGCGTCCCTGAACGTTCGGTTAGATTCTTGATGCTTGGCGCGAAATAAAGCTTTGCTTGACCTTCGCTTTATATCAGCCTCGCTCCTTTAATCACAGGCATAACAGTAATTAGCATAAAAGCAGCTGAGTTCCTCAAGGAATTCCACTCTGCATATTTCAAGGACTTGTCAATGGCTGTAGGTAGAAAGGAAGTTTAATCATTTTTCTTCTGCCTTTGTATCCCACATCACTTCTTAGGAGCTCTGGTATAGCTGTCAAGAATTAGATGAAGAGGGTGCCTGGGTGGCTCAGTGGGTTAAAGCCTCTGCCTTCAGCTCAGGTCATGATCCCAGAGTCCTAGGATCTAGCCCCACATAGGGCTGTTTGCTTAGCAGGGAGCCTGCTTCCTCTTCTCTCTCTCTCTGCCTGCCTCTCTGCCTACTTGTGATCTCTGTCTGTCAAGTAAATAAATAAAATCTTAAAAAAAAAAAAAAGAATTAGATGAAGAACAACTAAGAAAGTATGTCGGTGTATTTTCCGAGAATTTTTAGCTTGTGATATTTTCACTTCCATTCTTTGGGTATTTTAAACTAAGTCACAGCATTCTGCTATTTTTCTCATTTTCTCCACCCATTTTAGGAAAACCTCAACAATAAATAATAGCCCATCCCAGCCTGAAACAAATACTTCTGCAAGCATTTCATATCTGAACGATTTTCTAAACAACTTTTGAGTTTCTCCTCTATTCTAATTAATTACTATTCTAATTAATTACCCAATGGCCTGATTTTAATCCTGGCCCTTTCTGATTTGGTGCAAATTTTAATTTTCTTCAGGGTGACTTTCAACTACCTCAGAAACTGAAACTAAAACCAAAACCAAAACCAAAACAAAACAAAACAAAACAAAAAACCCAAACCTGCCTTGAACTTCTACAATGCTAAAAAGCATTCTGAGAAATTCTGAAAAAATGTAAGTTCTGAGAAAAATATAAGTTCACCAGTAACAAGAATGTGACATTAACATGTGAGAGTTCCTCAATTTTTTCCATCCTTACACCGCACATCTGCAGAGAAAGGTGCTAGAGTTAACCAGAGAGGTGCAGTTAGTTTATATATGATCGAGCTAGGAGAACACGTGCCTTAAAGCAAAAGAAAAAGTTTTGATATGGGGCTTGGGATGAACTGCTGGTGTGGGGCATGTGAGATGCTCCAGAATGCCACTGGCTACAAAATGATCAGAATAGAAAGATTCTTTTTGAGAAATAGTGTTGTGGCCCTTGAATTAGACATGTTAGGATATTCTATAACAGATGCAAATAAAAAGTTCAGGTTTTGGTTTTGTTTATTTTTTTTGTTTTTTAGCAATGTTTAGTGACTAGAATTGGCTTCATTGAATGCGCCATACCCAAAAATGAGCTATGTAGACTTGTAGGGTTAATATGGGGGGCACTCTGCCTTGGGCAGTCTGCTGATAAATATCTAAGTTAGTTTCACAAAGGATCAATGGGGCAGAGAGGATATAAATAGGAAAGCTAGAAAAGAAAGCACAGCAGAGAGGAGCCTCAGTAAATCTGGGGAATTCTAATCTTTTGGTCATATTTGGCAATACACACCTTGCTACACACAAGACACAGAGGCAAGCATTATGCATTTTAAAGGTTTCAGAGTAGAGAAATCATGTATTCAACAAACTCGGTGGCGAAAATCAGGGATGCCTTTTAATTTATGTCCTTACTCCCCGTGACATGGCTCCCAAGTCTCCTTATGGCATTCTTCATCTCCATGTTTCTTAGTGTGTATATGAGAGGGTTGAGCATGGGCACAATGACAGTATAGAAAAGCGCAAACACTTTGTCTTCTGGTAACGTAGTTGCTGGTCGAATATAAATAAAGAGTAAAGGAGCAAAAAAGAGAACCACCACAGTGATGTGGGAACTGCAGGTGGAAAGAGCTTTGTGACGATTCTCTGCAGAGTAGGACCGGACAGTATATAGGATCACAGCATACGATACCAGCAACACCACAAAAGTCACCAGACCCATCAGTCCCGAATTGGCCACGACTAGGAGGCCAATCCTGCTTGTATCCGTGCAGGCCAGCTTCAGCAAAGGATACACATCGCAGAAGAAGTGATCTATTTCATTGGGGCCACAGTAGGGTAAAACGATAGCGAGGAGAAACTGCCCAAAGGAATGCAGGAATCCGCCAAAACAGGAAGCTGCAATCATAGCATCGCACTTCCACCTGCTCATGATCAGGGTGTAGTGCAGGGGCTTGCAGATGGCCACATAGCGGTCATAGGCCATCCCCGTGAGGATGAAGACCTCAATCCCCCCAAAGAAGTGCATGGTAAAGAGCTGTGTCATGCACCCATTGTAGGAAATGACCTTCTTTTCTGCCAGCAAGTCAATGATTAACTTGGGGGTCACAGTGGAAGTGTAGCAAAGGTCTGCCAGGGATAGGAAACTCAGGAAGAAATACATTGAGTGGTTAATAAGGTGACTGCAGGTGATAGAAATCATGACAAGCAGGTTTCCGATCAAAATTGCAATGTAACAAAGTAAGAACAGTAAAAAGCAGAGGACTTCTATTTCCTTTTTCTGAGAAAGTCCTAAAAGAATAAATTCTGTGATGTTATTCCTATTTTCCATGATCCAGACCAGTTTGTAGCCACCTGAAATTAGATAAATTATGAATGCTTATGATATATATTTAAATATGAAGAGACATATCACTCTTTGGTAAGGAGCAGATTGTAATGGAAAGCATTCAAAGGCTGAAGAAAATAGAAATCTAAATTTTATCGATGAAGGCTTTTTGGAGGTCTTTTTGTCCCTTTCTTGAAAATATTAATTAGTGATAAACATCTTAGGTGCCCAAGGTGAAAACTAATATTGCAAAATATAGTGTATTATGTAATAATTCTTAACATGTACTATAAAACATCACCAGATATTATGTCTCAATAAAATTACAAAAATGCTATTTTTAAAGAAAGAAAAAAATATCTTTGCTGTTCTCATTATTACTGATAAAATAGACACACAAATGAAACATTGAGAAAAAAACACACAAAAATGCAAATTTAATTAGTATAGTCGGTAAATAATATATGGGAGAAATTTCCTGCCTTATGTCCCATGTGGAAAGGGAATAAATAGAAAAACCAACCAATATATTCAGAACTGTGAGGTATTTACATATGGGTATAATCAGTTATATTTCTCTTGTGTTTAATTTGAAAATATACCTAATTAACAAATGAAGGATTGATTATATTTCATAGTCAATAAATGGATAACAAGAGAAGTATGAATATCTCTATTTTTCAAAACACTATCATCTCAAATGCCTTTGACATTAATCAAGGAATTTGAGGATAATGGTAGTAGGTATAGTTTGGATTTTAGAGTCTCCTTGTAGTGCCCTACTCACTTGTACAAACTGACTTCTTTTTAATTGTTTTACGTAAATTGTTCTCTTGTTCCTAACCACCCATCCTGAAAGTGTGTGCTCCCTTCACTTAGCACACTGCCAGTCTTAACATCTCTTTCTTCCTTTCTTCTTTCACTCCCATTGAATTTACTTCCCTCTCACTAATAATGTACAGCCAGTTCTATTAATGTCTCTTTGGTAACAACTTTTAACTCTCAGAACAGAGAATTACCTTTCTACTGGTAGACTTTCAAACGTCATTGAGAGACTAAGGAAGAATTTTTGAAAAATAAGCTTTCAACTTCCCACTAAATTACACCATCGATTCTCTGCTTTAGCTGTATAGAACATTGAAACTTAGGGGCGCCTGGGTGGCTGAGTGGGTTAAAGCCTCTGCCTTCTGTTCAGGTCATGATCCCAGAGTCCTGGGATCAAGCCCGCATCCGGCTCTCTGCTCAGCAGGGAGCCTCCTTCCTCCTCTCTCTCTCTCTCTCTCTCTCTCTGTCTGTCTCTCTGCCTGCTTGTGATCTCTGTCAAATAAATAAAACCTTAAAAAAAAAAACATTGAAACTTAGTATTTAAAACATTTTGTGTTAATTATTCATAACTTCAACACCAATATATTTACAATTGATTTTCAAAACTATAACACTTCCCTTCCCCTTTTGCCTCTCAGTGGAGTTACCATTCAAATTTATGTACATAAACTCCTAAAGTAGGGTTTTGAAAAGAAAAACATATAAATCTATCTAGTGTGTAAGAGTTAACATCAATTGCCACAAACTGATATTTTGGTATCCTTTATGCCATAAAATGAAGGAGTATTGATAGTGGTCAAATAAACCATTTCATTCAATTAACAATTACATTTTGGGCTTTTAAAAATATTCCCAATAACTTAAAAGAATTCAGTGCTCTAGTATAACTTCTCTCAAAAATTATATTCTTGCGATTTAGAGAAAGGAAGTGCAAATTAAAGTTTTAATTAGTCTAGTCTTTACTTCATGATTAATTTGTTACATGAGCTGATCATATAGCAAGTTTCCCTCGATATTTTTTCCCTTAATGGCAGTCTAAAATTCTGCTATATCTAATCTGCAGGGGACTTTTTGTCAGGGAACAGATTAAATCACATTTGAAAAATATGATGCAAGTAAAATTTTGTTGAAAGTATGTTTTCAGACCCAACGTGGAAAATACATCGAATGATTAGGGATTATCAGGAAAAATAAGTAAGATTTTTTAAAATGCAGAGTATTTTGTTTTAGCAAATACTCAGATAGTTCAGACAAAATACACTATACTTTTAAAAAGTATAATCATGTGAATTCACCCAGTCTACTTTGTTAGAAAGGTGGGGGAAAAAAGATGTGAAAAAGACTTATTATTTAAATTATTTTTCAAAATGCAAAGTATATGTAATACATGACTCAAAAACTATAATCTATGTTCCTGAATCACTTGAAAATATCATTTCCCCTATTTTCAAGTATTTCTATAGAAAGTTAAGGAGGCATGACTCCTATGTAAGACAAGATTCATTTCGTATTTTTAAAACAGGTAATAATATCACTGTGTTAGTAGATATCCCTTAAAACCTGGGCTGTTTGTAAAATAGAACAAAACATTATCTCCTTCATCTGGCTCTATTATTTCTTAACTGGATGATGTTAATATGCTGCATTCCTTTTATGGATTCAGTTTAACCCTAAGTGAACTGTGGTGTTAAACAGGATCTTTAAGGAAACTTCTGGGACTGACATGCCCATGATTCTGGCCTCAGTTAGGAGGAGTCAGCAGCTGGCTGTGGATGGCTTATTGCCTTTCTTCCAAGCACACCAGAGTAAATTTACTGGTACAGCTTCAGGTTTTTGTTTCTCTTATCTCTCTTCAGGTCAAGTGAGTTAATTGCACAGTCAACAAAACGGCCTTTCTCCCTGGAAGGAGCAGGATCTCTTTCCGTGGATACTTCATAATTTGCTACTTTTAAAGTCCCTATACACAGTTTCCTTTACATATTGTGGCATGTAGAAATCTCCAGTTGTGCCTATAGACTTAAATGTAAATATTCTTCCCTGGACAAATTTTATCTCCTGTCAATTTGGAAAAAGTCGAATGAATGAATGAATGAATGAATGAATTCATGCTTGCTATATGCCAGGGATTGTGCTTGATGGACAAAAGCCTAAAGTCATCTCTACTTCACTCAAGTTCTTATTTAGTACGATAGTTATTGGATTCTTCCATAGTTTAAGACTGTGACTGGATAATTAACTCATGAATTCAATGAATAAGATAATACATTTATAATTTAATCAACTAGATTATAGCTGGCCCCAGCATGTATTAAAATATTTATTCCATTTCATTCCTCTCTGTAGCCATATATTATAGATTGCTCATTTTAAGTAATTAGTTTGCATTTACAAAATTAACGAATAAATTTACTTTCAATGTTTAAAAGAATGGAATGGAAGTTCATTTTAATTATATATCATTATCATTATCATTTTTCTTATACTGAGGAGTTATAAAAATACAGAATGTTACTTCCAAATGATAGATATAGAGAGGTAGCCATTAGATTTTGATTCTATCAGTACCTGTTTGTTGTAAAAATTGTTCGGTAGTCACATAAATCTGGCAACAGTCCCTCATTCCTTACTTAGTCCATTGGCTTACTGTGGAGATGACACTCTTGAGTCTTATATGTTAATATATGTTAAAACTCATGTCACCTTCCCCAAAAGGGGTGGTCTCCTCCCTTGGTGGTCCCCAAAATGCACAGATATAAACCTGGCTGCACTGTATTCTCCATTCTTTTTACAATGCTGGAGGCATATGAAGATCATCTTTTATTCATTTCCTATTTTAACAGAGAGCCCAGATTTGGCAGAATCAGACTAGGTGGTGTTTAAATACAAAACTGAAAAACACATACTGCAAATACAACCTAGACCATCAATAAGAAGTAGGAATGGTCATTTGATACACTCCGTTTCTTGAGTTTTCCTTTTCAGATTTTGTCTGTACCCTTCACCAAAATACAAACCACTTTTTGTTTTATTTATTTCGCCTGAAATTATCTTGTCATGAAAAAAAAGTAGTGCCATGATGTTTTGAATTCCTTTATGCAATTGACACAGAAAGGGTAAATGACCATATATGGAGTATATCAAAAATATGTAACCCCAAGAGATGTTCTATATTACCAAGTAGAAGGAGCAATACTTTCAATAGCTTTGAATATACAAATTATGGCCAAAGTTTTCTAATAAAAATCAGTCAAGACATAAATAATCATTAAATTGATATTTTAACAACAAATTCTAAAATAATATTTTGTACTGATCTAAGGCCAGTGAATCATTATGGGTTGGTTAAATAAAACTTAATTTGTGTCCGAGTCACCAGGTGTTTGGCTTACATCTAGGGTACATGCAATGATTCAAATTTACCACACTCAGAATCAACCAATAAAGTCAATGAATCTCTTAATAAGTTTCACCTTGTAGACCATTCCAAAGAATCCTAAAGCTACAGCTTACCTACTTTCCAAGATAAGATGTCTAGTTTTCTCCTAAAGCAAATTCAAGAGTCTTCCCAGTTATATTTTAATACTCGGTGGATGAAAAAGCTGTTATCTTGAGCACTTATGTTGGCAGCTACTCTTTATTGATCCTTGAATACCAATTTTATGGCATTCTCTGGGGGAAATGAAAAGAAAGACAATATACATGGTTCTTGTCTAATTCCCAAACAGCTTTACCTGGGAGATATCTAACCTGCTGAAATTTATTGCCGTCTATCTGTGAGGTTAGAAATTCCCACTGGGTTAATTTGACCAATGTAAAGCTGAACTTTTCTTTTTTTTTAATGTTGAATAATGTTTTAACTTTATTCCAATACCTAAAAATAATTCTCTTAATCAAGACAAATTTTTCCTGTGTGTATATGGAAACTACGACCAGCTCATATTCCATTTAATATGGGAATAGTTATACAGAAACTCCAATGACTTGAAAGACCTGGCACTTCAGAAATAATTATAAAGAGAAGAAAACTCTGGGTTGTAGACAGAAGGAAACATTAATGTTGCTTCATTTTATAGTTTGCAGAGGAGGCTGAATATTCCAGTGGGCATCTCCTGTTGTCTAATAAAAACTTTTTATTTTTTTTTTAAGATATTATTATTCACTTGAGAGAAAGAAAGAGAGAGCAAGCCAGCACATGTGGGAGGAGGGTCAGAGGGAGAGGGAGAAGACTCACCACTGAGCAGGTAGCCCAATGCAGAGCTCCATTCCAGGACCCTGAGATTCTGACCTGAGCAAAAGTCAGGTGCTTAACAACTCAAACCACACACACACCCCTAAAAAAACTTTTTGATAAAAAAGTTTTCTTTTTTTTGTTTTTCTTTTCAAGGTCCTTATGTGGCTGTTGCTTTTTCTCTCAAAAATTCATCCAAGTAATTCATATCAAAACCACATTGAGATACCACCTTACACCAGTTAGAACGGCAAAGATTACCAAGGCAGGAAACAACAAATGTTGGAGAGGATGTGGAGAAAGGGGAAACCCTCTTACATTGCTGGTGGGAATGCAAGTTGATATAGACACTTTGGAAAACAGTGTGGAATTTCCTCAAAAAATTAAAAGTAGAGCTACCCTATGACTCAGCAATTGCACTACTGAGCCTTTACCCCAAAGATAGAGATGTAGTGAAAAGAAGGGCCATCTGTACCTGAATGTTCATAGCAGCAACAACATCCACAGTAGCCAAACTGGAAAGAGCTGAGATGCCCTTCAACAGATGAATGGGTAAAGAAGATGTGGTCCATATATACAATGCAATATTACTCAGCCATCAGAAAGGATGAATACCCAACTTTTGGTTCAACATGGATGGGACTGGAGGAAATTATGTTGAGTGAAGTAAGTCAAGCAGAGAAAGTCAATTATCATATGATTTCACTTACTTTTGGAACATAAGGAATAACATGGAGAACATTAGGAGAAGGAGAGGAAAAGTGAATTGGGGGAAATTGCAGAGGGAGATGAGCCATGAGAGACTGTGGACTCTGAGAAACAAACTGAGGGTTTTAGGGGGGAGGGAGTAGAGGGATGGGTGAGCATGGTGGTGGGTATTAAGGAGGGCACATATTGCATGGAGCACTGGGTGTTGTACATAAACAGTGAATCTTGGAACACTGCATCAAAAACTAATGATGTATTTTATGGTGACTGACGTAACATAATAAAAATTGCAAAAAAAAAAAAAAATCATTCAAGTAATCCCCTTATACACTTCATCCCTGGAATGGGAGATAATTCCCAAGTCTTGTCTTTTCTTTTTTTCTTTCTTTCTTTCTTTTTTGCTTTATTTTTGTCTTGTAATTGATTTCTCAGTAACCATATCTTCTCTGATATAATTTTTCTCAAGAGGCATAGGACATATTCCTCAAATTTGTTTACAGATGAAATTTGGCAGTTCAGCAACTTTCAGTGCATAATTCAGGGGCATTAATTCCATTTACAGTGTTAGGCAATGATCCCCACAGTGTATTTCCAAAACTTTTTCATCATCTCAAACAGACACTATGTACCCATCCTCCTTTTCTCTGTCCTGGTATCCTCTGATCTACTTGTTTCCATGAATTTGCCTCATCTAGATAGTTCATGTAAGAGCACTCTCATAATATTTATCCACTTGCATAGGGCTTATTTCACGTAGTGTGATAGTTTCAAGGTTCATGTTGACATATGTGTCAGAATTTCATTCTTTTTATGGAATAATAGTAATCCATTGTATGCATATTACACATTTTGTTATCCATCACCTGTAGATGGATGCTTGGGTTGTCTCCACCTTTAGCCTATTGTGAATAATGCTGCCATGAACATTGATATACAGATATCTATTTGAGTCCCTAATTTTAATTATTTTAGGCATATAACTAGTAGTGTTATATGGTAATTTTACTTACAGCATTTTGAGAAACCAACAGACCCTACTCTATGGTGGCTGCACCAGTTAAATTCCCACTAGCACTGTGCAAGTGTTCAAAATTCTAGACATCTTCATCCACACCTATATTATTATTATTATTATTATTGCCATCTTAGTGTGAAATGGTTTCTTTTTGTGGTTTTGATCTGCACTGCTCTAGTGAATAATGATGGTGAACCTATTCATGTGTTTTTTTTTTTTTCCCCATTTATACATCTTTTTTTGGAGAAATATTCAAGACCTTTATCTACTGTTTATTTGTTTGTTTAAATTCAATGAACCAACATGTAGTACATCACTAGTTTCAGGTGTAACATTCAATAAGCTATCAGTTGTGTATAATACTCAGTGATAATCACATCACATACCCTCTTTAATGCCCATCATCCAATTACCACATCCCCCCACCTACCACCCCTTCATG
Organism: Enhydra lutris kenyoni; assembly: GCF_002288905.1. Lineage (NCBI taxonomy): Eukaryota > Metazoa > Chordata > Mammalia > Carnivora > Mustelidae > Enhydra > Enhydra lutris. The sequence goes on along the minus strand of NW_019154106.1, from coordinate 14,500,948 downwards.
AACTCTGTTTGTTTCCTATAGTTAAGTCTCTCATGGTTTTTCTCCCTCTCTGATGACTTCCCAATCAGTTTTCCTTCTTTTCTCCTATGATCCTCTTTCTTTCTTATATTCTACATATGAGAGAAACCATGTGATAATTTTCTTTCTCTGACTGACTTATTTCACTTAGCATAACACCCTCCCATTCCATCCATGTCCATGTAAATGGTAAGTATTCATCCTTTCTGTTGACTGAGTAATATCCCATTGTTTATATATATCACATCCTCTTTATCCATTCATCTGTCAATGAACATCTTGGCTTTTTCCACAGTTTGACTATTGTGCATATTACTGCTATGAACATTGATACTTCAGATCACTACATCTGTAACTTTGGGGTAAATACCTAGTAGTGCAATTGTTGGGTCATAGGGTAGTTCTATTTTCAAAGTCTTGAACTTCCATACTGTTTTCCAGAGTGGCTGTACCAGCTTACATTCCCACCAACAGTGAAACAAGATTCACCTTTCTCTGCATCCTTGCCAACATTTGTTATTTCCTGTCTTGTTAATTTTTGATATTCTGACTGATGTGAGGTGATATCTCATTGTGGTTTTGATTTGTAATTCCTTGATGCCAAGTAATATGGAGCATTTTTTCATGGGTCTGTTGGCCATTTGTATGTCTTCTTTGGAGAAATATCTGTTTATGTCTTTGGCCCATTCCTTGACTGCATTGTTTGTTTTTTGGGGGGTTTGAGTTTGAGAAGTTCTTTATAGATTTGGATACTAATTCTTTATCTGATATGTTATTTTCAAATATATCTTCCCATTCTGTAGGTTGACTTTTAGTTTTGTTGACTCTTTCCTTTGCTGTGCAGGATTTTTTTTTTTAAATTCTTTCTTTCTTTCTTTCTTTATTTGTCAGAGAGATAGATAGAGCACAGGCAGGCAGAGTGACAGGCAGAGGCAGAGGGAGAAGCAGGCTTCCTGTGGAGCAAGGAGCCTGATGTGGGACTCGATCCCAGGACCCTGGGATCATGACCTGAGCTGAAACAGCTGCTTAACCAACTGAGCCACCCAGGCATCCCAGATCTTTTTATCTTGATGAAGTCCCAATAATTCATTTTTTCCTTTTGTTTTTGTTGCCTTTGGAGACATGTCTAGCAAGAAGTTGTGGTGGCCAAGGTCATAGGGGTTGCTGTCTGTGTTATCCTCTAGGATTTTGATAGATTCCTGTCTCACATGTAGATCTTTCATCTATTTTGAGGTTATCTCTGTGTATGGTGTAAGAAAATGGTCTAGGTCCCTTCTTCTACATATGGCTGTCCAATTTTCCCAGCACAATTTATTAAAGAGACAGTCCTTTTTCCATTGGATATTCTTTCCTGCTTTGTCTAAGATTAGTTGACCATAGAGTTGAGGGTCTATTACTAGATTCTCTATTCTGTTGCATTGATCAATGTGTCTATTTTTGTGCCAGTATCATACTGTCCTGATTATTACAGCTTTGTGATATAATTTGAAGTCTGACATTGAGATGGCACCAGCTTCGGTTTTCTTTTTCAATGTTCCTCTGGCTGTTTGGGGTCTTTTCTTTTCTATACAAACTTTAGGATTATTTTTCCAGCTCTGTGAAAAATGTCGATGGTATTTTCATAGGGCTTGGGATTAAATTCATCTGGATAGCATAGACATTTTAACAATATTTATTCCTCCAATCCATGAGCATGGAATGCTTTCCTAACTCTTTTGTGTCTTTCTCAATTTCTTCTCTAAGTGTTCTGTAGTTTGTAGTGTACAGATCCTTTACCTCTTTGGTTAGGTTTATTCCTAGGTATATTACAGTTTTTGATGCAATTGTAAATGGGGCCAATTCCTTCATTTCTCTTTGTTCTGTCTATGTGTTAGTGTATAGAAATGCAACTGATTTCTGTGCATTGATTTTGTATCCGGCCATGTTGCTGAGTTTCTGTATGAGTTCTAGTAATTTTGGGGTGGAGTGTTTTGGGTTTTCCACATAGAGTACCATATCATCTGCAAAGAGTGAGAGTTTAACTTATTCTTTTCCAATTTGTATGTCTTTTATGCTCTTTGTTGTCTGACTGATGAGGCTAGGAATTCTAGTACTATGTTGAACAATAATGGTGAGAGTAGGCATCCCTGTCATGTTCCTGACATTAAGGGAAAAGCTCTCAATTTTTCCCCATTGAGAAAGATATTCACTGTGGGCTTTTCACAAATGACATTTACGATATTGATGTATATTACTTCTATCCCTACACTGTGGACAATTTTACTCAAGAAAGGATGCTGTACGTTGTCAAATGCTTTTTCTGCATTAATTGAAAGGATCATATGGTTCTTGTACTTTCTTTTATTAATATGATGTATCACATTGATTGATTTGCAAATGTTGAACCACCCTTGCAGCCCAGGAATAAATCCCACTTGGTCATGGTGAATGATCCTTTTAATATACTGTTGGATCCTATTGGATTGTATCTTGGTGAGAATTTTGCATCCATGTTCATCAGGAATATTGGTCTATAATTCTCCTTTTTGATAGGAAATTTTTCTGGTTTTGGGTTCAGGGTAATGCTGGCCTCATAGGATGAGTTTGGAAGTTTTCCTTCCACTTATATTTTTTTGAAGAAGAACAGGTATTAGTTCTTCTTCAAAGGAAGAACAGAGATTAGTTTTTCTTGAAATGACCAATAGAATTCCCCTCAGAAGCCGTCTGGCTCGGAACTCTTATTTGTTGGGAGATATTTGATTACTGCTTCAATTTCTTTGCTGTTATGTTATGTCTGTTCAGGTTTTTTATTTCTTCCTGTTTCCATTTTGGTAGTTTACAAGTTTCCAGGAATTCACCCATTTCTTTTGGATTGCCTAATTTGTTGGCGTATAGTTGTTCATAATATGTTTTTAAGATTGCTTGTATTTCCTTACACTGGTAATGATTTCTCCCCTTTCATTCATGATTTTATTAATTTGGTTCCTTTCTCTTTGATAAGTCTGGCTAGGGGTTTATCAATATTATCAATTCTTTCAAAGAACCAGCTTCTAGTTTCACTGATCTATTCTACTGCTCTTCTGGTTTCTATTTCATTGATTTCTTCTTTAATCTTTATTATTTCTCTTCTTCTCCTTGGTTTAGGCTTTATTTGCTATTCTTTCTCCAGCTCCTTTAGGTGTTAGTTTAGCTCATGTATTTGAGACTTTTCTATTTTTTAAAGAAAGACTTGTATTGCTATGTACTTCCCTCTTAGGACTGCCTTTGATGCATCCCAAATGTTTTGAATAGTGTGTTTTCATTTTCATTTGTTTCCATAATTTTTTAAATTCTTCTTTAATTTTCTGGTTGACTCATTCATTCTTCAGTAGGATGCTCTTTAACCTTCAAGTGTTTTAGTTTCTTCCAAATTTCTTCTTGTGATTGAGTTCAAGTTTCACTTTTTTAAACTTTCTATAAATGAAACAATATAGAACATGTCTTTTTTATTTTTTTAACTTTTTGTATCTGACTTCCTTCAATCATCATTGTATATAACATTTACTCATCTTGTTGTTTGCAAATTCATTTATTCTCTTTGTAGTATAATACTCACTGAATAAATATACCCCAAATTTTATTCATAAAAATATTGAGGGCTTTCTAAGTTTTATAAGTATTATTAATAATGACATTATGAAGAATCTTGCCATATTGTTTGGTGAACATAAATATATTTTTGTGGGTTATATACTTTGATAAATTTTCTGGTAAATTTTGCATGTGTTCATATATTTTAACTGTTTTAGAAATGTATACAAAGTAAACTACCTAAGGAAAGCTCATGCAATTATAATAATATAAGACATTATTGTATTTTTCTTTTAAGATTTTATTTATTTATTTGCCAGAGAGAGAGAGAGAGAGAGAGCGAGGACAGGCAGGCAGAGTGGCAGCAGAGGCAGAGGGAGAAGCAGGCTCCCCACCGAGCAAGGAGCCCGATGTGGGACTCAATCCCAGGATGCTGGGATCATGACCTGAGCTGAAGGCAGCCGCTTAACCAACTGAGCCACCCAGGCGTCCCGACATTATTGGTTTTAAGTAAAATACAATTACTAAAGATAGAGGATTATTTCACAATGATATAGGGATTTACCTAGTAAGAAGAGATTACAATTGAGTGTCCATGCACTCAAGAATAAGTCTTCAAAATAAGTTAAAAAAAAAAATCCAGAGCTAGAAGAAGAAATAGAAAAGCCCTTCATCATTGTGTGGGATTTAACATATTTTTTTCAATTAGGGAATAAACAAGAAAACACGATGTCTAAGAATGTAGAAGTTCTAAATGACATAATTTGTATATTTGACTCAGTTAACTTTTATAGAATATGACTCCCAATAAAAATAAAACACACACGCATTTCTCAGTGCACATAGAGAATTTATCACAATTGATTGTTTGCTGGATTATAAAGCAAACCACAACAAATTTTCAAAGGCCTCAAATCAGTCCAAATATTTTCTGTGAGAACAAAGAAACTAATTTAGAAATCACTAATTTATTTCTTAATTTTAACTTTGCTGAATCTTGTGAGTTTCTCTGGTATATAGAACAGTGTTGGATTTAATTTTGTCATTAAATCTACTAATATAATCAATATGTTCTGTTTCCATTTCATAATGTATTATGTTAGACGATATTTTACATCATATACATGCATATATATGTATGTGGATATGACACTCATGTGTATATATTAATAGATAAATGTTTATTTCACCATTTAGTTTGTTTTGTTTCCTTTTTGTTTTTAGGAAGGTTTATATTTTTGTAAGGATTTTTACCTTTACGCTAAAATCCTTAAATATTATTAATACTTCTTTGATTTGTGTATTTACTTATTACAAATAAATTGCAATTGACTGATAACATTCTTTATTCCCCAAACTCTGTGATTGTGTAAGTGGTCAAAAGCCAACACACAATACCTCTAGCTCAAAATTAATAAATGTGAAAACAAGGATAAAGTTGAGTCAGAACTTGAATATGGTCAAGTGATTTATCATCTTTGAAAATTTGTTCCCTTATCTCCTAAGGTAAGGTATGTGAAATGAATGATCTTTAAGGTATATTCAAGCTATGAACAAGTTTTCTATTTGTTTCTCTTACTGTCTTTAGAGCAAATACAGAGGTTTTATTGTCTTTATTTGCTTATTTTTTAAATTAACATGTAATGTATTATTTGACTTGGGGTACAGGTCTGTGATTCATCAGTCTTACACAGTTCACAGTGCCCACCATAGCACAGACCCTCCCCAATGTCTATCAACCAGCCATCGTATCCCTCACACCCTTGTCCCCTTCAGCAGCCCTCAGTTTGTTTCCTGAGATTAAGAGTCTCTTACAGTTTGTCTCCCTCCCTCGTTTCCTCCTTTCATTTTTCCCTCCTTTCCCTTATGAGCCTGGCTGGTCTAGTTTCTCAAATTCATGAATGTCTTGATTTAAATTATGGTATCACCCTGCCATCTAGTGGATATTCTCTTTGTTTCACTTATAAGGAAAAGAAACACTTTTTTTCACCATAGGAGATTGAGATGTTGATATGTTAAGACAAGGCAACACCTTAATTAATATATTATTCTCTCCATAAACCCAGATTATAAAATGAAAAATAGAGTAATAGCTTTTTTTCGGTTTCAATAATAAATGTAAACATTGAAAAGTACCGTGGTCCAATTTGGAAGAATGAAGCAAACTGTTATTAGCTTAAGAAAATCAATGGTTTTCATAGACTATGAAATATAATTAATTTTATAATGAAAGTTATACATATAATGTAAAATTTTAAAAGAATAATAAATAATATAATTATATAATATGGTACTTACTGTATAAATTTTATACCCAGATACACACTGATAAATATATACATAACCTTATAGAGAGGGAAATCCGCAAATACAACAAAGATTAAGAGTATTTATCTCTGGATTGTTGCACAACAGATGACTTTTCCTTTGTACATTTCTGTATTTTACAGATATTTCAGGATACATTGTCTGGTTCAACATTTTTTTTTTTTTAGATTTTATTTATTCATTTGACAGACAGAGATCACAAGTAGGCAGAGAGGCAGGCAGAGGGAGAGGAGGAAGCAGGCTCCCTGCTGAGCAGAGAGCCCAATGCGGGACTTGATCTCAGGACTCTGGGATCATGACCTAAGCCAAAGGCGAGAGGAGAAAGCAGGCTCCCTGCTGAGCAGAGAGCCCAATGTGGGACTTGATCTCAGGACTCTGGGATCATGACCTAAGCCAAAGGCAGAGGCTTTACCCACTGAGCCACCCAGGCACCCCTGGTTCAACATTTTTAAAAGACCAATGGAGGGGCATCTGGGTGACTAGGTTGATTAAGAATATTGATCTCCATTGTGAGTTCAAGCCCTGTGTTGGGTTCCATGCTGAGTGTGGGAACATACTTAAAAAACACAAAAACAAGGGGAGAGGAGTCAAGATGGAGGAGAAGTAGCAGGCTGAGACTACTTCAGGTAGCGGGAGATCAGCTAGATAGCTTATCTAAAGATTACAAACACCTACAAATCCAACGGGAGATCGAAGAGAAGAACAGCAACTCTAGAAACAGAAAATCAACCACTTTCTGAAAGTTTATCTAATATATATATATATTTTTCCTTTTTATATTTTTTCCTTATTGGTTTTCTTTTTTAATTGTTTTTTTTTTTCTTTCTGAACCTCTTTTTATCCCCTTTCTCCCCCCTCACGATTAGGGATCTCTTCTGATTTGCCTAAAGCATATTTTCCTGGGGTTGTTGCCACCCTTTTAGTATTTTACTTGCTCCTTCATATACTCTTTTTTTTTTTTTTAAGATTTTATTTATTTCCTTCATATACTCTTATCTGGACAAAATGACAAGGCAGAAAAATTCACCACAAAAAAAAGAACAAGAGGCACTACCAAGGCTAGGGACCTAATCAATACAGACATTGGTAATATGTCAGATCTAGAGTTCAGAATGACGATTCTCAAGGTTCTAGCTGGGCTCGAAAAAGGCATGGAAGATATTAGAGAAACCCTCTCGGGAGATATAAAAGCCCTTTCTGGAGAAATAAAAGAACTAAAATCTAACCAAGTTGAAATCAAAGAAGCTATTAATGAGGTGCAATCAAAAATGGAGGCTCTCACTGCTAGGATAAATGAGGCAGAAGAAAGAATTAGCAATATAGAAGACCAAATGACAGAGAATAAAGAAGCTGAGCAAAAGAGGGACAAACAGCTACTGGACCATGAGGGGAGAATTCGAGAGATAAGTGACATCATAAGACAAAACAACATTAGAATAATTGGGATTCCAGAAGAAGAGGAAACAGAGAGGGGAGCAGAAGGTATACTGGAGAGAATTATTGGAGAGAATTTCCCCAATATGGCAAAGGGAACAAGCATCAAAATCCAGGAGGTTCAGAGAACCCCCCTCAAAATCAATAAGAATAGGTCCACACCCCGTCACCTAATAGTAAAATTGACAAGTCTTAGTGACAAAGAGAAGATCCTGAAAGCAGCCCGGGAAAAGAAGTCTGTAACGTACAATGGTAAAACTATTAGATTGGCAGCAGACTTATCCACAGAGACCTGGCAGGCCAGAAAGAGCTGGCATGATATATTCAGAGTACTAAACGAGAAAAACATGCAGCCAAGAATACTATATGCAGCTAGGCTATCATTGAAAATAGAAGGAGAGATTAAAAGCTTCCAGGACAAACAAAAACTGAAAGAATTTGCAAACACCAAACCAGCTCTACAGGAAATATTGAAAGGGGTCCTCTAAGCAAAGAGAGACCCTAAAAGTAGTAGATCAGAAAGAAACAGAGACAATATACAATAACAGTCACCTTACAGGCAATACAATGGCACTAAATTCATATCTCTCAATACTTACCCTGAATGTGAATGGGCTAAATGCCCCAATCAAAAGACACAGGGTATCAGAATGGATAAAAAAACAAAACCCATCTATATGTTGCCTACAAGAAACTCATCTTAAACCCGAAGACACCTCCAGATTTAAAGTGAGGGGGTGGAAAAGAATTTACCATGCTAATGGACATCAGAAGAAAGCAGGAGTGGCAATCCTTATATCAGATCAATTAGATTTTAAGCCAAAGACTATAATAAGAGATGAGGAAGGACACTATATCATACTCAAAGGAACTGTCCAACAAGAAGATCTAACAATTTTAAATATCTATGCCCCTAACGTGGGAGCAGCCAACTATATAAACCAATTAATAACAAAATCAAAGAAACACATCGACAATAATACAATAGTAGTAGGGGACTTTAACACTCCCCTCACTGAAATGGACAGATCATCCAAGCAAAAGATCAACAAGGAAATAAAGGCCTTAAATGACACACTGGGCCAGATGGACATCACAGATACATTCAGAACATTTCATCCCAAAGCAACAGAATATACATTCTTCTCTAGTGCACATGGAACATTCTCCAGAATAGATCACATTCTTGGTCCTAAATCAGGTCTCAACCGTTATCAAAAGATTGGAATCATTCCCTGCATATTTTCAGACCACAATGCTCTGAAGCTAGAACTCAATCACAAGAGGAAATTTGGAAAGAACCCAAATACATGGAGACTAAACAGCATCCTTCTAAAGAATGAATGGGTCAACCAGGAAATTAAAGAAGAGTTGAAAAAATTCATGGAAACAAATGATAATGAAAACACAACGGTTCAAAATCTGTGGGACACAACAAAGGCAGTCCTGAGAGGAAAATATATAGCGGTACAAGCCTTTCTCAAGAAACAAGAAAGGTCTCAGGTACACAACCTAACCCTACACCTAAAAGAGCTAGAGAAAGAACAAGAAAGAAACCCTAAACCCAGCAGGAGAAGAGAAATCATAAAGATCAGAGCAGAAATCAATGAAATAGAAACCAAAAAAACAATAGAACAAATCAACGAAACTAGGAGCTGGTTCTTTGAAAGAATTAATAAGATCGATAAACCCCTGGCCAGACTTATCAAAAAGAAAAGAGAAAGGACCCAAATAAATAAAATCATGAATGAAAGAGGAGAGATCACAACTAACACCAAAGAAATACAGACAATTATAAGAACATACTATGAGCAACTCTACGCCAACAAATTTGACAATCTGGAAGAAATGGATGCATTCCTAGAGACATATAAACTACCACAACTGAACCAGGAAGAAATAGAAAGCCTGAACAGACCCATACCAGTAAGGAGATTGAAACAGTCATCAAAAATCTCCAAACAAACAAAAGCCCAGGGCCAGATGGCTTCCCGGGGGAATTCTACCAAACAATTGAAGAAGAACTAATTCCTATTCTCCTGAAACTGTTCCAAAAAATAGAAATAGAAGTAAAACTTCCAAACTCATTTTATGAGGCCAGCATCACCTTGATCCCAAAACCAGACAAGGATCCCATCAAAAAAGAGAACTACAGACCAATATCCTTGATGAACACAGATGCAAAAATTCTCACCAAAATACTAGCCAATAGGATTCAACAGTACATTAAAAGGATTATTCACCAAGACCAAGTGGGATTTATTCCAGGGCTGCAAGCTTGGTTCAACATCTGCAAATCAATCAATGTGATACAACACATTAATAAAAGAAAGAACAAGAACCATATGATACTCTCCATAGATGCTGAAAAAGCATTTGACAAAGTACAGTGTCCCTTCCTGATCAAAACTCTTCAAAGTGTAGGGATAGAGGGCACATACCTCAATATTATCAAAGCCATCTATGAAAAACCCATGGCAAATATCATTCTCAATGGAGAAAAACTGAAAGCTTTTCCGCTAAGGTCAGGAACACGGCAGGGATGTCCGTTATCACCACTGCTATTCAACATAGTACTAGAAGTCCTAGCCTCAGCAATCAGACAACAAAAGGAAATTAAAGGCATCCAAATCGGCAAAGAAGAAGTCAAACTATCACTCTTTGCAGATGATATGATACTATATGTGGAAAACCCAAAAGACTCCACTCCAAAACTGCTAGAACTTGTACAGGAATTCAGTAAAGTGTCAGGATATAAAGTCAATGCCCAGAAATCCGTTGCATTTCTCTACACCAACAAGAAGACAGAAGAAAGAGAAATTAAGGAGGCAATCCCATTTACAATTGCACCCGAAACTATATGATACCTAGGAATAAACCTAACCAAAGAGACTAAGAATCTATACACAGAAAACTATAAAGTACTCATGAAAGAAATTGAGGAAGACACAAAGAAATGGAAAAATGTTCCATGCTCCTGGATTGGAAGAATAAATATTGTGAAAATGTCTATGCTACCTAAAGCAATCTGCACATTTAATGCAATTCCTATCAAAGTACCATCCATTTTTTTCAAAGAAATGGAACAAATAATCCTAAAATTTATATGGAACCAGAAAAGACCTCGAATAGCCAAAGGAATATTGAAAAAGAAAGCCAAAGTTGGTGGCATCACAATTCCGGACTTCAAGCTCTATTACAAAGCTGTCATCATCAAGACAGCATGGTACTGGCACAAAAACAGACACATAGATCAATGGAACAGAATAGAGAGCCCAGAAATAGACCCTCAACTCTATGGTCAACTCATCTTCGACAAAGCAGGAAAGAATGTCCAATGGAAAAAAGACAGCCTCTTCAATAAATGGTGTTGGGAAAATTGGACAGCCACATGCAGAAAAATGAAATTGGATCATTTCCTTACACCACACACGAAGATAGACTCAAAATGGATGAAGGATCTCAATGTGAGAAAGGAATCCATCAAAATCCTTGAGGAGAACACAGGCAGCAACCTCTTCGACCTCAGCCGCAGCAACATCTTCCTAGGAACATCGCCAAAGGCAAGGGAAGCGAGGGCAAAAATGAACTATTGGGATTTTATCAAGATCAAAAGCTTTTGCACAGCAAAGGAAACAGTTAACAAAACCAAAAGACAACTGACAGAATGGGAGAAGATATTTGCAAAGGACATATCAGATAAAGGGCTAGTGTCCAAAATCTATAAAGAACTTAGCAAACTCAACACCCAAAGAACAAATAATCCAATCAAGAAATGGGCAGAGGACATGAACAGACATTTCTGCAAAGAAGACATTCAGATGGCCAACAGACACATGAAAAAGCGCTCCACATCACTCGGCATCAGGGAAATACAAATCAAAACCACAATGAGATATCACCTCACACCAGTCAGAATGGCTAAAATTAACAAGTCAGGAAATGACAGATGCTGGCGAGGATGCGGAGAAAGGGGAACCCTCCTACACTGTTGGTGGGAATGCAAGCTGGTGCAACCACTCTGGAAAACAGCATGGAGGTTCCTCAAAATGTTGAAAATAGAACTACCCTATGACCCAGCAATTGCACTGCTGGGTATTTACCCTAAAGATACGAACGTAGTGATCCGAAGGGGCACGTGCACCCGAATGTTTATAGCAGCAATGTCTACAATAGCCAAACTATGGAAAGAACCTAGATGTCCATCAACAGACGAATGGTTAAAGAAGAAGTGGTATATATACACAATGGAATATTATGCAGCCATGAAAAGAAATGAAATCTTGCCATTTGCGACGACATGGATGGAACTAGAGGGTATCATGCTTAGCGAAATATGTCAATCGGAGAAAGACAACTATCATATGATCTCCCTGATATGAGGGAGAGGAGATGCAACATGGTGGGTTAAGGGGGTAGGAGAAGAGTAAATGAAACAAGATGGGATTGGGAGGGAGACAAACCATAAGTGATTCTTAATCTCACAAAACAAACTGAGGGTTGATGGGGAGAAGGGGTTTGGGGGGGTGGGATTATGGACATTGGGGAGGGTATGTGCTATGGTGAGTGCTGTGAAGTGTGTAAACCTGGCGATTCACAGACCTGTATCCCTGGGGATAAAAATATATTATATGTTTATAAAAAATAAAATAAAAAGAAAACTAAAAAAAAAAAACCCAAAAAACAAAGAACAAGAACAAACAAAGAAACACAACCATATGATCAATGGATAAAATGATCAACACAGCCATATGATCAATGGATAAAAGTTCATGATGAAATGACTCTCCAGTCTTCATAACAAATATATATCACCAAAATGTCACATGGGACATTACCTCATCTAATTACTATGTTTGTGCCCTCCAGGGCAATATCAGTGATATTCTCAAGGGTTGACACCCCTAAGGTCCTAGTGGCATATATGTAGGATAAGTTTGGTCTTAGGATTCAGCTTTTTGGTCTCTCTTTCTCTCTGTCTTCTGAGTTTATTTTTAATAGATTAGAAGGAAAAAACCATTTCTGTGAAATATTAATTACAATATACTGTAGACTTCTTTTACTATTTTTTTTTGTGTTTGTTGCTATCTATTTTTTTAAAAGATTTTATTTATTTATTTGACAGAGAGAGAGAGAGAGATCACAAATAGGCAGAGAGGCAGGCAGAGAGAGGGGGAAGCAGGCTCCCTGCTGAACAGAGAGCCTGATACGGGACTCGATCTTAGGACCCTGAGATCATGACCTGAGCTGAAGGCAGAGGCTTTAACCCATTGAGTCACCCAGGCGCCCACTGCTATCTATTTTTAAGTTGAATTCTCAGCAGGAAGTTTCCTGGAGTCCTTTAATCACAGCAAAATAAGCATCAATAAATGAATAAACCGAATTATTCTGCATTCAGGTGAGTTGATTCATTCTTATTTTATTTTACTTTAGAAAGAAAATAATGTGTTCCAATAATCTTTGCAGGAGACAAACACACGTGTAAATTCAACTATATCCCTGAGACTTAGTTCAGCTAAGTAGAAATACTCAGTTCTTTATCTTTAACCACCTTTATTATTATTCACCAAATTGTTATCACTAAAAAGTACTTCTCAGTTTTTCTGGGTCATGATATTATCTGTCTTTATAAACACAAATTAAATTTTAATATCAATAAGAATCATATGTTGTAATATATAATTTGTAATATGTATCATTCCTCAGAGTAATTCTCAGAAGAAAAACAATTTTGAAGTTAAGGCACCTATTTTGTAATTTTATAGTTTTTAAACTGTCCCTTATGGTGCTAAGTACATAGTGGATGCTTTCTCATGCAATGAGAAAGCATGACAGATGTCCCTGGAAAGGAGGGAGTGAGTATGCACAGCATGTTGTGCTGTCAGTCAGCTGAACATGGTGCGCACTTCTTAGAGCTAAATGGGGGACTATGAACTTTGACCCCAAGTCTATTAGTATAAATACAGAGTGAGGAAGTGGAGTGGAAAGCCATATGTGTGGGAAAGAAATGCGCTAAAAATAAATAAATAAATAAATAATAATTTTAAAAAAAGAATAAGCTAAATATACATTAGAAATTACATTTATCTTTCTCTTTTAATGTTTTTTTCATTTCAGTATAGTTGACCTACAATGTTGCATTGGCTTAGTTTCAGGTGTACAATACAGTCAACACCTCTGTGCTATGCTGCACTCCCCACGAGCATAACAGAATATCATACATGAATGGGGCTAGAGTGTATTGTGCTGAGTGGAAGAAGTCAGACTAGAAAGATAAATGCCACATGATGTTACTCATATGTGGAATCCAAAAAACAAGGCAAATGAGTAAACAAACAAAAAGCAGAATCAGACCTATAAATGCAGAGAACAAACTGATGGTTGCTGGAATGAAAGGCTGGGGGTATAGACAGAATGGGTGAGGGGAGTGGGAGATACAGACTTCCGCTAATACTTATCTTTGATGGTGATGATTTCCCCTTCCATCCTGAAGTGCTCAGACTTTCTTGCCACAGCCATATGGAACTAATACAGATTTGGAAGAGATATGTTTGGTTATGGAATTTGCACTTAACAAGTTTTATAATAAATTGAAAAATATTTCCAGGAAGTGATGCTTACTGTGGTGGAAGATTAAGTCACGAGTATCAAAGGACTCTTAAGAGAGCAATTGGAGAAAAAAGTGCAGGGGTGTGGGAATGATATCTTTATATATGCTTTCCTACACACTTTTAAGTGCAGAGGAGGATAAAATCGTAACAACTGAGTGAAAACTACAGAGACTTTAATTTCAGCTCATAATAAGACGTAGAATTTTCACAGAATTCTATGTGGAGTGGTCTACCCTTCTATGCTGTGTGCTATTTCAGATTTCAGGAAGTGGTCAGAAAGTGATTTTGAGAATAATTGCATTGGCAGAAAAAGGCAGTTCAGTCATTTTGGAGTAATATGGGACGATTTAAGAAAAGAATTCAGCGCTTCCTTCCCCCAAGTCCCCATTTTATGCTAATTAAGGAAGTTTCAGTCCCTTGGCGTTTCACTGTTTGTACTTGTTTTGTAGGACTCAAGATGTGTCCCAGTGTGTTGTGTATGATGCTGATTTAATAGGCAATCAAAAATTCTTTAGCATTATTATAAGCTTTCATCTCAATACCTGTATATTATATGCCTAGAGTTCACTCATTCACATGATTATATTTTATTTATTCAGTAAATGTTATTGAATACTCAGTCTTGTTTTAATATCCCAAATTTGCTTTCACAAATTTATTTTGCTGTGAAACAGACAGTGATAAAATGGTAAATGATTTAAAAATAAGCAAAATACAAGTATGTTACAGATGAAGATGAAATTTGTATTTTTGAGGACTTACACTTTTTGATAATGACATGAAGAGTATGACTATGGCTATGTCTAAAGGAACACATGGAGGTAAAATTATTGTAAAAGATCAAGAAATTAAGAGAATAGGGCATTAGAAGGATTATCTTTATATTTATGAAACCATCTCAAAGCCAAAAAGAAAAAAACCCCTAGCCAAATAATAATCAAACTGTATACTTCAGGAAGCAGTGGCCCATCTTTGGAGGTTTTATGGTAGACTAAGTTTGATGATAATGTGATAGATCTCCAGCATAATAAAAATAGTCTGTACCTATTATAAGTAAGTTTGTTTCTTCACACATTTTGCTAAATACCTGATATTGTAATACACCAAGAAAGGGTAATAAATTTTTTTTTTTAATTTCTTTTCAGGGTTCCAGAATTCATTGTTTATGTACCACACCCAGTGCTCCATGCAATACGTACCCTACATAATACCCACCACCAGGGTCACCCAACCCCCCACCCCTCACCCCTCCTAAACCCTCAGATTGTTTTCCAGAGTAATAGATTTTTTACAATTTTCCATAACTAGGTAAATGTGGCTGATCAAGTATGTTATTCATCTGCAGGACATAGCTAAAATATGGGGAGATAATGTGTGACTGAGTAGAAATTCACTGGAAAGGGAATTAAAAAATAATTACAGCAACAATAGTAAAAAAAAAAAACAAAAAACAAAGAAAAAAGAATGTCATTTCTCCAGGTCATTAATTTTCTTTTGAGTTCTAAGTTTTCACAGTTTTGCAGGTTAGGGAGGGAAGAGCTCATAGAAACTTAGGATATGTATTTCCTCCAAGACAAGGGATTCAACACTTACCTACCACACTGGGTTCTCGTAACAACTCTCCTTAATCTCCATCGTTTATCTAACCCATCCTCCCACCCACCTCCCCTCTGCTAACCATCAGTTTGTTCTCTATAGTTGGGAGTCTGTTTCTCGGTTTTCCCCTCTCCTTTTTTCCCCTGTGATCATTTGTTCTGTTCCTTAAATTCCACGTATGAGTGAAATCATTTGTCTTTCTCTGACTGACTTATGTCACTTAGCATAATACACTTTAGCTCCATCCATGTTGTTGCAAATGGCAAGATTACATTCTTTTTTTAGCCAACTAATATTTAATTGTATATAGATCACATTTTCTTTAACCATTCATCAGTCAATGGACATCTGGGCTTCTTTCATAATTTGGCTATTCTTAATAATACTGATATAAACATCAGGGGGTATGAATCCCTTCAAATTAGTATTTATGAATCCCTTGGGTAACTACCTAGTGGTGCAATCACTGGATCAGAGGTTAGTTTTATTTTTTAAATCTTTGAGGAGCCTCCATATTGTTTTCCAGAGTGGCTACACTGGTCGGCATTCCCATCAACGATGCAAGTTTCCCCTTCTCTGTTGTTTCCTGCATTGTTAATTTTAGCCATTCTGATTGGTATATATTATTGTAGTTTTGATTTGTATTTCCCTGATGATGAGTGATGTTGACGATATTTTCATGAGTCTGTTGGTCATCTGTATGTCTTCCTTGGAGAAATGTCCATGTCTTCTACCCTTTTTAAAATTAGATTGTTTGTTGGGGGGGGGCAGTGAGTTTTATCAGTTCTTTATGTTTTTTGGATACTAACATTTTATCGGATATGTCATTTCTAGCTTTAAAAATAAAGGTTGAAATCAAGTATTTTCTACAATACTATTTATGGATAATCACTAAGTTTCTAATCATTTCCTCATTTTAATCTGTCTTATCCAGATTTTGCTTCTCATTTCTCTGAATCAGGTTTCTTGTTTTGTCCACAGGAACCAAGAAAACGAGAGTGCTGAAGCCACTTTCATTCTCTTGGGCTTCTCAGAATACCCAGAACTCCAGATGTCACTTTTCCTGATATTCCTGACAATCTATACAGTCACTGTGCTGGGAAATCTGGGCATGATCATGATTATCCAGATCAATCCCAAACTTCACACCCCCATGTACTACTTCCTCAGCCATCTGTCCTTTGTTGATTTCTGTTACTCTACAGTAGTTATACCCAAACTATTAGAAAATTTCGTTGTGGAAGACAGAACCATCTCTTTCACAGGATACATCATGCAATTCTTCTTTGCATGTGTATTTGTGGTGACAGAAACATTCATGTTGGCTGTGATGGTCTATGACTGATTTGTGGCCATTTGTAACCCTCTTCTCTACATGATTGTCATGTCTCAGAAGCTTTGCTCCTTGTTGGTGGGCACATCATACTTTTGGGGTATTGCCTGCTCCTTAACATACACATATTTTTTGTTGACCTTATCCTTTTGTAGGACTAACTTCATAAATAACTTTGGCTGTGAGCATGCTGCGATTGTTTCTGTGTCCTGCTCTGACCCTACATGAGCCAGAAGATCATTTTAGTCTCTGCCACATTCAATGAAATAAGCAGCTTGATGATCATTCTTACTTCCTATGTCTTCATTTTTGTCACTGTCATGAGGATGACTTCAACAGGGGGACACCACAAAGCCTTCTCCACGTGTGCCTCCCACCTGACTGCTATTACAATCTTCCATGGGACCATCCTCTTCCTCTATTGTGTTCCTGATTCCAAAAGTTCATGGCTCATGGTCAAGGTGGCTTCTGTGTTTTACACTGTGGTCATCCCCATGCTGAACCCACTGATCTACAGCCTCAGGAACAAAGATGTGAAGGAGACAGTCAAGAAGTTAATCAATGATAAATTGTTCTGTGATACAATATAAAGCCAGAAATGTTCATTAGTTCTTTTCTAGAGTACTGATAAGAGTTGTTCAATAGTAGTATCACATATAAGTCTATGATAATCTTTCAATTGGCAGTCTACAATCTGTTCACTCTAATGTTTAATAAAATAACTTTAAAATTGCATATATTTGGGATAAAAGATCAAACTATTTAAACCAAGCTTTTGATTCATAAATTAGAATACAAAGGTTTCTGTGTCAATATACATGACCACATGATTGCTCAGGCCAAATTTCAGTTCAGTTTAAGTCATGTGAAATCTGAAATTTTTGAGATGGTTTGAAGAGTTATGGCTTATCACAATGGAGTTTAATTCTTCTTATAAAAGTAGAACATTAAAAGCTGTTCAACATAAAAATCTAAATTTCTAAAAACAAAAGTTATATTTAATTCCACAAGAACTATCTTGGTATTGAAAGATTCCAAGGAAAACAAACATAAATAGGAGCTATAGCTCCCTTAAAATATACATAATACAATGTAAATTATACTGGTAATGTAACCAATTAGAAAATATTTTCTATGTACCAGCACAAGAAAATAATATATGTTTTGGAAATGTATATTTGAAATGTAGCCCATAATGCTAGTTTTTCTAGTTATGTCATTGTGGTTGTACATACTCATTTTTTCAAAATTATGAGGGAATAGTTTTAGATTCATTTTAAGTTGTAAGAAATGATATGGAGAGATCCCAAGATTTTTTTACCCAGCTTCCCCTATGATCATATACAACAACAACCAGGTTATGAGTAATGATATAACGTATAGATCCTACCCAGGCACCAATTAGTTATTGATGAAAAGAAACAATCATAAATTCCAGAGGGTTGTAACAATAGCAATCCTTTAGAAGCAGTGACTTGAGTAAAGTAACTCTGCTAAGACCAGTGATACTAAGTGAGGGTCACTAGAACATCAACATTGAATTAACCAGGTCAGCCAAACTTGAGTCTACAGACCTATATGTAGGTCATTTTTGTTGGACTAGGTGGCTAATGGTCAATGTTGTAAGTAGAGTCACAATAAAGTATGCAAAAAGAAAGCATATTTTAAGTACCTATTGAGTCTCACCTGTTGAAATTTTATGAGGTAAACAAATCACATGGCTAAGCCCAAAGTCAAGGTGAGAGAATGGTATCTGCCTCTTGTGAGACTATTAGGTGATAAGTCAACAGTCAGGGTATGGGGAGAAATGAAGAATCTGGCTCAAAATCTACAAAGATTGATTAAAACATTTACCTCAATGAACACATTCTTCCTTGATAATGCCAGTAACTTGATGGCTTCTAACAGATAACCAATGACTGGGGTATATTTCACCCAAGTTTTCTAATAATTGAGAAGTTGAGTCACTAGATTGTTTTAAGCAAATAACTGATGGAGAATAAATAAAAGAACTTCCCTTTTTTGTGTGTGTCTTACTAATCACGATTAAGGTTTACAAGCGAAGAGAAGGGAGATATCCATGTGTGGTTGGACTCATTCAACCATTTAAACATTACTTGTTTCCCTCCATTTTTTAGAGTTTTATTTTCACTTGGAAATTACATGCTCTATACCATAATATTTTGTGCTGAATCAGGTATCTTATATAATCAAAGATATATAACAAAATTATCAATACTCATGGTTTAGCACAACAGTAAAAAAGGATTTACTTTACTTTTCAACTGTCAATCTGGGATCATAAGTAAATAATCCCATCTGGTACTTTTAAAGTGTGTGTGCCTGTGTGTGTGTGTGTGTGTGTGTGTATGTGTGCGTGTGATTTAAGAAAGATCTTTTTAAGAATACAAAAATAAATTAGGAAGCTTAAGGGTGTATCACGGAATATTTGGTATATTCAGCAAGGTCTCTAAGATTAAAAATTAGAATATATTATTTTAAAATGCTGATTTTGAGGTTCTGTAACTTGGAGTTTGGTATTTTAATTAGTTTTCTGTCTTTTAGTAGAAAACAAAACCAAAACAAGAAAAAGGGAAGAGTTGCAAAATCCTTTTAGAACAGGATCTTCTTTTATTTTGCAAACAATCTTGCATATGCAGTTTATTTACATAAATATAATTCAAAATCCTTTTCAAAAAGCCTCAGGTTGTACTTTGAGCCTGAAAGTTGACATTCTAACCATGAAGCTAAAGGTATGTTAGGTAATATGCTAGTTCACTAATGGTTGTGTTAAGTGATGGTTATGGGCTATTTTTTTTTCTTCCAGTGGATTTATATGTTATTCTTCTTTAAAATTTTGGATGCAGGGGCGCCTGGGTGGCTCAGTGGGTTGGGCCGCTGCCTTCGGCTCGGGTCGTGGTCTCGGGTTCCTGGAATCGGGTCCCGCGTCGGGCTCTCTGCTCGGCGGGAAGCCTGCTTCCCTCTCTCTCTCTGCCTGCCTCTCCGTCTACTTGTGATCTCTCTCTGTCAAATGAATGGATAACATCTTTAAAAAAAAAAAAAAAAAAAAAACTGTTTAAAATTTTGGATGCAGTAGGAGGCATAAGTGTGACTTCCTCTTCTCCAATGTCTGTAGCAGAACAGGTTAATATTTAATGCTAGTTCCCTCCTTTCTTAATATGTGGCTTAGAAAAGGAACTACAGGAATGATGTAGATGGACTTAGAATATCAGCACTATGAATTTTGTGATGAACTTAAGAATACAGCTGGACCTATAGCCAAGATCAGGATAAGTAACATATCCCACTCTCCCAAACCTCTGCTGAGGCAAGCATATCAGCATATCACAAACAATAAGTCTTAATGGTTGAATGTAAAAACATGCATAGAATAATGCTAACTATGCTTCTATATAAACCCATGTAGGAGAAAATACATAGAACTAAGAGACTAAAAAACCATATCATAGCAACTATAATTATTCTGGGATTATTGGGATAGATAGGACTATAATTTTTTCATGATTCTAATAAGTATAACATCTATGGGATGAATTATTATTATTATTATTATTATATTTTACTTTTGAGAGAGAGTGCAAGTAGGGAGGGGCAGAGGAAGAGGGAGAGAGACAATCTTAAGCATGCTCCATGCAAAGCACAGAGCCCAGTTAGGGTTCCATCTTAGAATCCTGAGATCATAACCCTGAGTGGAAATCCAGAGCTGTACACATAACTGACTGAGCCACCCAGGTGGTCCCAGCACAAATTATTTTTTAAGATATGAAGATCAACATGTCAATGATTTATAAGAAATTATAGTCCAAGTTGCAGAAAAGTTCCCTCTGATTATTTTGCTTGTAGCTCATGACAACACATGTCATCAGGATTCTCTGGGGTCTGGGTCCCCAAGGTTCAGTACTTAGAATAAAACAAACACCATCATGGACTATAGTTTCCAGGTCTGTCTAGTCCTGAAGGATATCTCTATACTCCCTCTAAAATTTCTTGACCATAGCAAAAATGAAATTTCTTGATATCTTTATTGAATGATATTTTGTAAGAATCATCAACCCTTTGATCAAAGAACTGAAACATTTAAAAAGAAATTTCAATTTTGAGACATAAAGTATATGCAGCTTATTCATACAAGCAAGGAAGCCTTCAATAAAAATACATCAGGAAAATCTGGCTTTTGGTGAGTTGATTCAACTTACACCAACATCATTCTGATGTGAGGGACACTGGAATCCAGCACATTGTGGGCAGGAACAACCTACCTGAGCTGAGTAACAGCAATGTCTACTTGGTTTATGTTTCTGTTCAGCTGGCTGCATTCTGCTTGCATTATCCCCAGGACCATTGTCCTGAACTTGAAAATGTGTCTCCAATTGCTAAACTAACCACGTTAGAGGATCATAGAAGAAATGTTAAATATAAGTGTTCTCCTAAAGTAGTGATATTCTTAAGGGAAAAAGCTAATGCATACACACACACACACACACACACACATGCACACAGATGCACATATATGTAGCAAATGTGCAAATGTTTAGCATTGCACAAATATTGTTGTGATGTAATTGGAAAGAACATAGAATAAGAGAAAAACATGCAGATTTACTAGCAGTTTTCTTGGAAAAGCTCCGTGGTACCTCATGAAATGGTGACACAATATAACACGAGGGTAAAGGCGCCATTTCAGAGGGATGAATGGTGGAAGATTAGAAGACACAAATGCTTGTTTTTGTACAATAAAGATTTAAAACCTTACAGTGAATGAAGTGGTATTATAGTGGAAGAAGGATGTAGTTATACAGTGCCTGGAGATATTAAATACATCCGGGCATCAGTGTTTCAATTTGATTCATTTAGTATAAAATGCCCCCAAAATATTTACAGTGTTGCATCCCGGGCTATGTGAGAGTCAACAAAAATTATTTTACAGATTGGACTGCAGTTTGACAGCACAGTTAGAAATCTTATATCCAGAGGAATAGATAGTGAATATAGTAGAAATGAAGAGGGAGATACGCTTTGACTATTTCTCTTTCCACCTTCCTCTGATTGCCTTTCCCACAGTCACAGATATAAGATGGCAGAAGAGTCAGAAAGAGCAGACAGCGTTAGGAAAGCAAAGGCAAATTAAGATTATATGTTGCTGGGTTACAAATAGACACAATTGGGAATCCCAGATTCAGTGAAAAATCTAAAATTAAAAGGAGCCCAGGACATACAATTATTTTCCAAATATGTACTGCAAAAGAACTTAAGAACTCAAAATTCATACTATTCTCATGGAGATTAATTAACAGCATTAGACAATTAAGATGGAAAGAAGCTGGTTTTTGTGGATGCCTTAACCAAGTGCAGAATTTGTTCCCAGATATTTTAAAGTCAGACCTCAGTCAAGACATTCACACTAAACACTAAAGGAACTAACATAGTATTATTACCCACATTTTATAAATGATAGAATTGAGGCTCATAAAATTAGACAATTTGCTAAAGTTGCTTGTCTGATATGTGACATAGGCTGAATCTGAACTAATGAGACTGCCTTTTCTCCACTCATTCAAATCAGCTCCTTCTTCTGAATGAGGAGAACAAAAAAGGTGGATAGTAGAGTTTTGTAAGAAAAGTTTCTGATAAGAAATGATAAGTATGCCTTGATCAGTCTGTTGGGCAACTGCCTTCAGCTCAGGTCATGATCCAGGGTCCTGGGATAGAGCCCTGTATCCATCTTCCTGCTTAGCGGGGAGTCTGTTTCTCCTTCTGCCTCTGCCCCTACCCCACCTCCTGTTCTCTTTCCCAAAAAAAAAAAAAAAAGTAAGTGGGACATTTTATTTTCCCTTTTTTGTGCTGTGAACAAGGATATAGTTTTTTTATTCAACACCAATCACACTCCCAGATACCAGGCTAAGTTACTTAGAAACAATACCCAGACTGCTTTGATAAAATCATGGCCATAACATTATCTCAACAATTATTATCTTGTTTATGCATTTTTTGTACCTATACACTTTGTGAACTAACAAATATACAATGTGAGCCTGACCCTCAAAAGGATTGTGGAATGGGTGAAGAAGTCTCACATTCATTGTAAGTGACCTTGAACTCTTCTAGGTCATTAAGACATCTTGTGATTCTTTCACTTAAAATTTACGTGGGGTATGTGTTTTAATACAACATGTGCACTCTTCAGAAGTGGAGGTGAAAGAATATTTACCAAAAATTTAACAAATAGCCCCAATAATAACATGAATGGGATGGGCACTGGTGATTGATAATAAGAACAGAGCAGGAGGGCATTCTGGGCAGACAATGGCCTGAGGAAAGGCAAGAAGTAGTGTCATCTTTAGCACAGTCTGTCATCTTTCAGTTCGGCTGAAAGTCCATGCCAGCAGTGGAAAGAAGAAAGGAATCAACAGTGCATGAAATTTAATAATAAAGGCACAATCCTCAACTTTGAATATTCCAAGTCTGAGATTTGTTGTTTATTAGTAAATCCTGGACAAAGCTTGGCAGGGCAGTAAATTGACCTAACACAGTTCAACTATGTGACTACAGGACTCCAGCATTATTATTAGATATATAGCAAATGAAAGAAGATTGCAGAGTTCATTACCTTTTGGCATGACAATATATCCCTGAAAAAATTAGCTTAGTTCTTAGTTTCAATAATGGCTCAGATGGGTCAATGCTATACCCAGAATATTGAGTAAGTCCTCCGGAATATGTAGAAATCAGTGAGGAAGAAAATGAAAAACAAACAAAGCACAACAAAACAAAAGACCAACACTAAAAATGTTTACCTAGAGAATACAAGAACAAAAGATCTATTTTAATGTCTTCAGATACTTGAAAGTCTCTTTATATAGAGGGTTAGCCTTAATTTCTGTGAATTCCAGAAAGAGTCAGATCCATTTGGACCTTGACAGCACAAGAAAATACAATAGGAAGAATACTATTCATGATAAACTTTAAAACATAGAATTGACTAGGATGGTTATTGCTTTGGTAAGTTCCACTGACAGACTTGGAAGAGAGATCATGAGATGAGGATAGGAGCTTTAATATGAGGAAGGGGCAGTGGAAGTTATCACTAAAGACAGCACATAATAACACATGGAAATAATCAGGCATCCTCTGCCTTTCAAATGCACCAAGTCCTGTCCTAATCTTGGTTTAGAGTCCTCAGGAAGATGATGTGATGATATCCTCTAATGTTTTAGCAGTAACAGCAGTTCATATCTCAAAATTCTTAACGTGCATGAATGTGACCTAATAAAAACCATCTAAGTTCCTGAATAGAGAAGCCTTTTTTTTTTTTTTAAGCAATATATATAACTAAATACATGATGCTCACAACAGGTCGACCCAGTCTTTTATGTAACGGAAAATGTGGTCACATGATTGATGCACTATTCCTGGATTAGTGGTAGCTTTAATGATAAGCTGTTGCTTGTTACAGACAAAGCTAAAAGTTGTGTGGGTTCATGGATGTGCTCAAGATGACACTAGCATATTTACTGTGTCTCCACTTCCACTTCTAGATTTAATCATGTGAAGACATTTTTTTAGATTTAATCATGTGAGATTTGTATTATTTGAACTTCTGCTGGCTTACAGAAACAAAATGTTTATTTTTTTAAATATTTTATTTAACAGAGAGAGACAGAGACAGAGATCACAAGTAGGCAGAGAGACAGGCAGAGAGAGGGAGAAGCAGGCTCACTGCTGAGCAGAGAGCCTGATGTGGGGCTCGATCCCAGGACCCTGAGATCATGACCTGAGCTGAAGGCAGAGGTTTAACCCACTGAGCCACCCAGGTGCCCCAAAATGTTTATATTTCTTAATCTAACTCATTGTTTCCATTTTTCATGGACCACCACACATAGGCTTGCCACATCAGAAAAAGGTTTTTGGTTGTTTTTCTAAAAGATATCTCTCTTTCAGTACTGTATTTGTGGGTGTGCGTGTGTGTGTGTCTGTCTGTTTTAATCACTGATAAATAAGCAGGCTTCTTTTTCCATGTCAATATAATATGCACTACAGATTGCATAACCGACAGATGATACTTGATGTGAAACGTGCAAAACTACTTTCAAAACACTCCCTCAGAAAACAGTTTTAAATCATAGAGTATTTTGAGCCTTAAAAATGACGATATGGTGTGGATGTAATTGACAGAACGTAGTTATCTGTGGAATTTTTGACCACACCACTTAGAGAGCCTCTTAAGTAGACATTTTATGCATTCCTGGTAACGGGATATATCTAGAATAGTAAATAATCCATATATCAAAACAGATTTGTGAGAGTTTGATGATATATTTCCCCCCCAAAAAATTTCCTATTATGTTTTTCTTTATGTATTAAAAGTGTTTAATCTTCCCAAAGCCACTTCTGCCATGGTCATATGACTACTAAGATATGCTCAGTGTTTTTTGATTATGCTCTGTGTCTCCTTTGTTCTTATTGAATTCTATTTTATCTTGAGAGCATTGAACACCCTAAGAATCATGTGTATTTACAGATCTTTTACAGCACATACTACTGGTAAGTTCTATTTTTTTTTCTTATTTTCCAGATGAGGAAACTAAAGTACTGAAGGATACAGCTAATTGCACATAATCAAAAAGTCAGTAAAGTCGTGAAGTAAGATTCCAAAGTGAAGCAGAAGGCTCATGAGTACCCACTGACCGCATT
The DNA here is from genome assembly GCF_002288905.1 of Enhydra lutris kenyoni. Taxonomy (NCBI): domain Eukaryota; kingdom Metazoa; phylum Chordata; class Mammalia; order Carnivora; family Mustelidae; genus Enhydra; species Enhydra lutris. The sequence continues at coordinate 14,475,367 of NW_019154106.1, read as the reverse complement.
GCCTTCACGGGCTTACACTGACCTGTCCTGATTGTCTTTTACTCTTCCTTCTCAAGTTCTGCTGCTCAATTCTCTTTGCTTCTCCTTTGCTTATTTTTTAAAATCAAGAGCCATGGCCCTGGGTGAGGGCAATCAGAGCTCTGTGACCACATTCGTCCTCCTGGGTTTCTCAGAATACCCAAACCTCCAGATACCCCTCTTCCTGGTGTTCTTGATCGTCTACACAGTCTCTCTGGTGGGAAACCTGGGCATAATTGTGGTCATAAGGTTCAATCCCAAACTCCACACGCCTATGTACTTTTTCCTCAGCCATCTGTCCTTTTTGGATATTTGTTATTCCAGTGTCTTCACACCTAAACTGCTAGAAATCTTGGTCGTGGAAGACAGAACCATCTCCTTCAAAGGATGCATGGTTCAATTTTACTTTGTTTGTGCATTTGTGATAACAGAAATGTTCATGTTAGCAGTTATGGCCTATGACCGGTTTGTGGCTGTTTGTAACCCTCTGCTCTACACAGTTGCTATGTCTCAGAAACTCTGTGCCCTCTTGGTGGCTGGAACTTACACGTGGGGTGGAATATGTTCCTTGACACTCACATATTCTCTTTTGGAACTATCCTACTGTGGTCCCAACATTATAAATCACTTTGGCTGTGAATATTCTGCGATCCTCTCTTTATCCTGCTCTGACCCCTACTTCAGTCAGATGACGTGTTTGGTCATTTCTACATTCAATGAGGCTTGTAGTCTCCTGATTATCCTGGCTTCCTATTTATTCATAGTTGTCACCATCGTCAAGATGCCTTCTACTGGTGGACTCCAGAAAGCCTTCTCCACCTGTGCCTCCCACCTGACAGCCATCACCATCTTCCATGGAATCATCCTTCTTCTCTATTGTGTGCCCAACTCCAAAAGCTCATGGCTCCTGGTCAAAGTGGCTACTGTGTTTTTTACGGTCATGATCCCCATGTTGAACCCCCTTATTTACAGCTTGAGGAACAAAGATGTGAAAGACACGGCCAGGATGTTAATCCATACCAAACTGCTTTCTCACTCAATGTAACTTTGATTTTTACAAACACACACACACACACACACACACACACACACACACACACACTTTTAAATACTTTTTATACATTGCATTGATGGTTATTCATTTTTTTCTTCAAATAATTGGAAAAAAATTATTCAGAAAATTAGTTAATTTACATACAACTGTGATTATTAAGTCTCACTGTTCTTTAAGAAATCACTTGCAGGGACACCTGGGTGGCTCAGTCTGTTAAGTGTCTACCTTCAGCTCAGGTCATGATCCCAGAATCCTGGGATCAAACCCCACAGCAGGTTCCTTGCTCCATGGGGAGCATGCTTCTCCCTCTGCCTCTGCCTCTCCTCTTGTTTGTGCTCTGTTTCTCTCTCTGACAAATAAATAAATAGAATCTAAAAGAGAGAGAGAGAAAGAGAAGAAATCTCTTGCAGATTAAAAGAAAAGAAAGAAGGAAAATTCTGCTCAAGTTCTACTCTCAGAGTATAGTATGTTAAATAATGGTCCTCTACAGAAGCCTTCATCCTAACTCCCAGAATCTATGAATATGTTACTCTTCCATGTTCCCTCCCTCCCCTTTCTCCTTATTCTTCTCTTCCTCTTTCTCAAATTATGAAATATGACAAACACATAAAGAAGTAATTTTGAATAATTTTTCCTTTCTATGTGTTCCCTTTTCCAAGAAAGTAAAGACAAAACATTATCAGCACTTTTCAAAATATCCATAAGTAGTCTCTAATTACTGCCTCTCTAGCACCACTAGGAGCAGACTTCATTGTGGTGTTCAGAACTCTTTCTGTCTAGCTACAACTCCTAAGAATTGGTTATGAGAGTATAAATGCTAACCTTGCCTCCTTTTGGAGTGCATATAAGTGTAATCTTAGAGTATATATTCCATTTTATCTGGCTTTGGCTCAACATTTGTTTTGAATGGATGTTGAAATTATTAGCTGTAACAGTAGTTCATTTTCATTAGTGAAGAATGTTCCATAAAAAAGTCATAGTTTATTTATTTATACTATTAATAAACTTTTGGTTATTTCATCTTCTTGATCTTTATGAAAATGCTGCTATGAACACTTTTGCACAGACATCTGCTTTTCTGCACATAAGCAAGCTCTCATTCTGTGAGATGTGTCCTGTATCTGAAAGTTCTGGATCACAAGGAGCTGATTTCTTCTCTTTTATCAGATGCCATCAAACAATATTCCAAAGTCAGTGGATTAATTTAAATTCTCCCTATATCGTGTGTGACTTCTAATTATTGCCCATTCTTACCAACATTTAATATTGTCACACTAGATATGTTAATATCTTCAATGTTGATAGGTAAGTAGTGGTTATCTCACTTTGGTTATAATTTAAATTCCTCTTATTATCAATGTGGTTAAATTTCCTTTATTTTATTTATTTATTTATTTATTTGAGAGAGAGAGAGTAGGAGGAGGGACAGAGGGAGAGAATCTTCAAGGAAACTCCCCACTGAGTGCAGAGCTGGACACAGGGCTCATTCTCATGACCCATAAGATCATGACCTGAGCCAAAATCAGGAGTCCAATGCTTAAGGAGGGCACATGTGGTGATGAGCACTGGATGTTATACACAACTAATGAATCACTGAACACTACATCAAAAACTAATGATAACCTATATGCTGGCTAACTGAACATAATAATAGGAAGAGTTCAATGCTTAATGGACTGAGCCTCCCTGGTGAAACTTGAATTTCTTTTAATATGATTATTAGTAGTCTTTGGCTCTTTTTCCTTTGTGACATACCTATTTTGTTTTTTTGCCCATTTTTCTATAGGTTGTTTGTCTTCTGTCATAAATATGTAGTTCATTATACGTTTTAAATAAAAGTCCTTTGTTTGATAAATGTACCATGACTGTATTTTCTCCTAGACTGTGGCTGTCTATCCACTCTCTTGATGATGTATTTAGTGACACAGATTTCTTAATGTTTACTGAAGCAGGGTTTATCAGAGTGTTCCTTTACAGTGATGTGCTTCTAATGTCCTATTCAGGATATATTTATTTCCTCTAAATAAATGAAGATATTCCCACATTTTATGTGCCAACTTGTCCCAAATTTCATACATTATTATCTTTGATATTATATTCTATTTTCTCTTGGATTCTAGATTTTATTTTATTCCTTTTACACTGATTTTTAAATTTATTCTAAGATCAAACTGGAAATTAAATTTTGGTGTGATATGAAAAGTGGCTGATTTTATGTTTTAACCTATGGATGTATATTTTCCCAGAAATATTTATTGCAAAATCACTCAATTAGACTGACCTATAGTGCAGGTTTTTTTTCACATGTAAATGTCACTATATGTATAGCATACAAACTTTCTATATGCTTCTCTCTGTTTCATAGTCAGAACTATACATAACTAATAAGATACGGTATCCAGTAAAGTCACTCCTGAAAAGTTACTCCCTTTCTTGAAGGATAATTGAGATGTCTTTTGATCCTTACCTTTTCAAACAAATTTTAGAATCATTCTTCTTTGGTTTTAAGACAGAATTACAGCAGAAGTATATATCCATTTTGAAGGAAATGACAATTTGCATCCTTAAGTCTTCCAAATCACGAGAATGCTATATCTATCTGTTTAGATTTGCTTCAATTTTATCATGAAATGATATCAGACATTTTATCACATTGTTTTTTTGTAAAGTTCTTGCAAATATTTTGTGAAATTAATCTCTGAGTCTGTGATCTTTTTCATACTATCTTAAATTTCATTTGTAAGATGTGTATCATTTTTAGATCAGAATCTAATTTATTGCTATATTAATTTTACTTTGGGACACTGTACTAAATCTCATGAAAATTTTGTAATTTTTTGTAGATTAGTTTGGATTTTCAACATGTACATCATATAATCGCTGATTAAATATATTCTGATTTTGCTGTTTCCAATATTATTCCTTTTCATTATTTTTTTGTTTTTGTCTAACTACCTAAGAAGTTCAGTGTAATTTTGAATAAACATAGTAAAAGTGGCCATCCTTGATTTTCTCACTTCATAAGGAAAGCATTTAATATTTCATATTTAAGATGTTTTCTAGGGACACTTGGGTGGCTCAGTCAGTTAAGTGTCTGCTTTCGTCTTAGGTTATGAATCCCAGGGTCCTGGGATGGAGCCTTGCTTCCGGCTGGCTCCCTGCTTAGTGGGGAGTCTGCTTCTCCCTCTCCCTCTGCCCTTCTTCCCCGCTCCTGCACATTCTCTCTCAAGTAAATAAATAAATAAAATCTTAAAAAAAAGAAATAGAATGCTGTTTCTGATGGTTTTTTTGTACATTCCTTTTTTTTCCAGATTAACAAAGTTATCTGCTTTATTTGTCCATGTTTTTGCAATATTTTGGAGAGTAGATGTAGAATTTCATTAAGCAGCTTTCTCTTCATCTGAGTTCCTTTAATATTTTTATATAGAAACTTATATTTTTTGGATTCTTTAATGTTAAATCAAATGGTTATTGTCCTGAGAACATGAATTTTAAATGTTATACAATAAATTATTCTATTAGTTTATTAGTTTGTTCCCATATTCTTACATTGTTGGTGAGGATAGAAATTGGCAGAATTACTTTAGAGAGCAATTTGGTAATAGCTATCCTAAGAAAATACACATAGCAATACCACTTCTGAGAATTCCTCCTAGAGTTACTTTGAAAAGCAAAGGAAAGAGATACACGGTTGGATATTTTTGGAGTATTATTTATAGTAGCAAAAGAATATAGAATTTGAAATACTCATTATTATGTGTTTGGCTTATAAATTGTAGTATTTTTTAAAAAAGAACATACCATGTAGCCATTAAAAATGTTAAGTCATTTTATATGTATTCATTTGGACCAAATAAAGTGTTCCAGAAAAATTGGGCAAGAACCACACAGTAGTCCTAATTTAACATCATTTATGTAAGAAGTGCATATGCATGTCTCTCTATATATGAATATATATATGCAATATTATTTCTTGAGGATTCAAAAGAGTCAAACAAACAAGCAAAACAGGTGGCAAGTGGAAAAGTTGATGGGATGACAGGCAGAAGGGAAGGAAGGAGGGAGATTTTCTTTTTAAACTATCTTTGGAATCACATTAGGTAAATGTGTCATGTAAAGAAAGACCATTACATTTAATTTATCATAAATGGTTTTAATATAGAAATTGATGACTCAAAGTGTTGGCATGGTCTCTCAATTTTATAATCACCAAGGTATCTGTTTCTATCGTTCTCTTTTTTATAGATTGATTGGTACAGATATAAATACATGTTATACAGATAACAGATATAAATATATATTAATATTTTTTGTGTTTTGAGTATTTCAATATTTATATATTTAATCTATGTATTTCAGATTGTAAATATATTATATTACAAATATCAGTATATTATTTGGAGAGCCAGATTATACTGAACTTGTAAAATTTAATTAAAATTTCATTGAGAATTCATCATCACCCTTTTATTCCATAATTTTAGAAGTGCTACCGCCTTCTTTGAATTTTAATATGATGCAACACTTTGGCTTCAACAATTATTTTAACCATTTCTGGCAATGTTCATATTTTACGCTCAGCTTATTTCATGAAATTATAAACTTTTGACCTGTTTTCAGGTTTTAGTTATTTTGTTGCTTATAATTAGGTTAGACTTTCAGAAATTTTTCATTGTACTGTATTGTGTGAAGAGTTACAGGGAGTTTTAAATACTACAGAGAATTAATTGTCTGGGGAATGGTCCAATTCCTACTTCTAATTAGCAACACAGGCTTGGAGTACTTAAAATAACTCCCAGATTGTTAATATCCAGAATACAATTATCTTTATGAAAATCATATTCTATGACAAAGTAGACATTAGAATCTCATGCTAATTCCATTTTCATTTTAAGAAACAACTGAGATAATATGTATAGAATTGCTTTGTAAGTTGTAATTGTAATTTGCAAATATAAATGGCTAAAACTATACTATGAGATATTTATTTTCTTCTTTTCATTTCACAAATATTGAATATATAACTAAGCTAGACACCAAATAAAATACAGATACACAAGGAAAACAATCAAACTGAAGCACCACCTGAAGAAAATTGATATAATGAAATGTCTTTAGTCTGTTGTGATTTTAGTATCTCTTTACATGAAGGGATGAAATTTGAATCCTGATTATTCTACATACCAATTTTGTGACCTAGAAAATTAGATTTTTTTATGTTTAGTTTATTTCTTTGTGAAGCATGTGCAGTTTTAGAAAATGGTATGTAGGTTTGGATTCACTGAATAAATTCTATTTTTTTAGTAATTAAGTGTTTGGAAATGATAATTATTACCTGTTACATCTCCCACCTCTCCCTCCACATCCACAGCCACAAACATTAAAAAAACAAGTGACAAAAGGTGTAGCAAAACGACTCAAAGTGAAAGCAAATGTGGATGTTGAAAGGCTAATTGTTACATTTATACTATTTCAGGTGATAGTGCCTTGGCAGCAATGGTTGTGATGGTGGAAAGTCCATGAAATGAGCCTATTAATATGAATGTTGATATTTTTTAAAATAAGTTTTAAATTATTAAATAATTTCCACTTTACAAAATAAATTGTAAAAATACTTCAGAGTTTCCGTACACACCTTACTCAATTATCCATATTGTTAACATCTTATACAATTAACATGATGCATTTGTCAAAGCTTCTGCACAGCATAGGAGACAATAAATAATAAAAAGGAAACCTGTAAAATGGTAGAAAACATGTATGAAACATGTATCTGATAAAGGATTAATTTCCAATACTACAAATAAGGAACTCATACAATTCAATAGCAAAAACAAACAAGCAAACAAAAAACAACTTATAATCCAATTAGAAAGTTGGCTAAGGACTGAATTTAGACATCCTTTCTAAGATATACAAACAGCCAAAAGGAGGGCCAAAAGAAAAAGAAAAAAAAGTTTGATGTCACTTAATTATCAGGGAAATAAATACAAATCAAAACAATGACTCACCTCAAACTTGTATTTATATATATATGTAATGATATATATGTTACATATATATATTGTTATATATATTGTTATATATATAACAAATGTTGATAAGGCTATGAAGAAATAGGAACCCTTATGCTCCGTTGATGGGAATGCAAAATAGTGCAGTTGCTATGGAAAACCATATAGAGGTTTTTCACAAAATTAAAAATTTAAGTAACATGTGATCCAATAACCCTGCATATTGATATTTATCCAAAAGAATTGAACTCAAGATTTCAAAAATATTTTAGCATTCTCATGTTCATTGAAGAACCATTCACAATATTCAAGATGCAGAAATAGCCTAAAATGTCCATGGACAGATCAATGGATAAAGAAAATGTGGTATAGATATACAATTGGATACAATTCAGCCTTAAAAATAAAGGAAATTCTGTAATATGTGACGACAAGGATAAACTCTGAGGACATTGTGTAAATGAAATAAGTGAGTCACAGAAAATAAATTCCACTTAAACAAGATATATAAAATAACCAGATTGTTGGAATCAGAGAAGGGAATGATAGTTGCTAGGGACTGGGGGAAGGGAAGAAAAGGAGTTACAAATTTGTGGGTATAAAGTTTCAGTTTAAAGGATGAGTAAGTTCCAGAGATCTGCTATATAAAACTATATTTGCAGTCAACGATACTATATTCTATACTTAAAAATCTATTAAGAAGGGGCGCCTGGGTGGCTCAGTGAGTTAAAGCCTCTGCCTTCGATTGGGTCATGATCCCAGGGTCCTGGGATCGAGCCCCACATTGGGCTCTCTGCTCGGCAGGGAATCTGCTTCCTCCTCTCTCTCTGCCTGCCTCTCTGCCTACTTGTGATTTCTGTCTGTCAAATAAATAAATAAAATCTTTAAAAAAAAAATCTCTTAAGAAGGTAGATGTCACATTAAGTGTTATTACCATGCTAAAATGAAAAATTTGAAAAGAAGCATTAGTACATTACAGGGCAGCTTGGGTGGCCCAGTTGGTTGAGCTTCTGACTCTTGATTTTAGCTCAGGTCATGATCTCAGGGATATGAGATTGAGCCCTGTGTCGGGCTCCATATTCAACACTGAATCTGAGATTCTCTCTTCCTCTCCCTTTGTTTCTCCACCAGCTGCTGTAATCTCTCTGTCTATAAATTAAATAAATAAATAAATAAATAAATAAATTTTCTTTTTAAAAAGAAGCATTAGTAGTACATTATGATCACTAAAATCTTAACTTTATATAGATTCTTTATTTTTTTAATTTTTTCCCATCAGTGCTTGCTTTCTTGTCTGAGGTCCAATCCAGGCTTGGATTACAACCACATTACATGTAATTGCTGTGTGTCTTCAGTCTGCTCTGGTCTGTGAGAGGTTTTCATTCTTTTCTTGTTCTTGACTCTGACAATCCTAAGGAATAGTGGCTAGGTATCCTGTGAAATGTTTCCAAATATGAGTTTGCATAATGATTTTCTAATTTTAGGCTGGGATTATGGGTTTGGGGAAAGAATATCAGAGATAAAACCTTTCTCCTTATATCATATCAGGAGGTAAGTGATATCCTCATTATATCACTGATGATGGTCACCTTCATCCTTTTGCTTAAAGTAGTGTTGAACAAGTGTGGAATTTGAAATGCAGTTGAGTTAATAACAACTACTTTTGGATTGTTCTTCTTCTCTTTTCTTATTTTGAACTCAACAGTTCATGTGTTCTTCAATTAATACATATTATTTCAGGGGCACCAGGGTAGCTCAGTCTGTTAAGCATCTGCCTTTGGCTCAGGTCATGGTTCCAGGGTCTTGAAATATAGCCCCTCAGTGGGCTCCCTGCTCAGCAGGGAGTCTGCCCCCATCTTTCCCTCTGCCTCCCCTCTCATGCTTTCACTCGTGCTCTTTCTCTCAAATAAATAAATAAAACCTTTAAAAATAAAAAATGCATATTATTTCAATAATTCAGTATCTAAAAGCAATTAGTGGAATAGATGTGGTGATGTAATTATCCCCAGTGCTTTAAAAGGAAATGCACATACTGCAATGACACAAGAGACAGTGTTTCAACTGTCTGTATGATTTGTGGTTCACTGAGGAACACTCCAATTATAATTCTTTATAGCTATATCTTCATGGTCTTGGAGGCAGATATAAGACCCAGAGTTTGGCAGAGTTTAGATTGTGGATTCAACTCTCAGGTTTTTTTCTTTGTATTTCCTAAGATTTCTCATGTCCTGGAAATAAAATGCCATTTTACTGGCATACTTATTGAAATATACTGCTACTTTATTTCAAATCTCAAGCCTGTTGCTATTTGAAAGAATGTTTTATTACTAAGAAAAAAAATGCCTGAGATTTATTAATCATAAGAAGAAATTCTCAGTAAATTAAGAACTTCTGGTTTCAGGTCAGTTCATTTCTCTTTTGGTAGCTTTCAATTTAGGTGGGAAACACGGAACACCAGCTCAAATAGATTATTCCAAAAATTATATACAACCCATTTTGAGGTCAGAGATATTTTTACTCATGAAGCATGAAGTGTTTCTGAGAACTAAATTTTGTACTACAGAAACTGGCAGCAGTGAGCAATGCGGAAGTCACAGAAAATTATGGGTTATTTATTAATTTTGTAATCCCGTATGCCTAGTGTCAGTATGAATACAAACCTAATCCTAATCCATTAATTTTCACTGAAATCACTTGAAATTGGTAGGGTCGGGATACCAAGTCTTTTTCTGAATATTCATTGACCTCATAAGTGTTCCGCTAAGCTAGAACAGTGTAGCGATCTCCCTATTAAGCCAAAGTTTTGCTAATATTTTCGAATGTTGGAGGAAGCTCATTTATTAAAATATCCTGAATAATAATGTATATTTACAATGTATCTGCCTGGTCTCACTTGCTGTTGGAAAGCATATGCTGATGATGGATGCTCTAGGCGTGGGGTTGCTTGTAGTACATGTTTAGGTTCACATTGAGGCTGACACGGGTTCCAGGCAAAGCTAGGAAGATGGGACAGATATCTCATCTAATTCTGTTGCAGCTCATGTCTGAGTCTTGAGACTATTCATTTTATGTGCCTATGCCCTTACTTCCTAGTATTGCCCAGGTTTTCCTCATCATAGGAAAGGGCTTACTTCTATTGGTCCAGAAAATGTGTTATTTTCATTGTATCATAGAACGTATTTTGTATGGAGCCATTGTTGGTGAATATGAGATATTCTGTTCCTCTGTGTATATTCAAATTAATTACATATTTATAATTTTATAATATATAATGGAATGATGTAAGACACATTAATAAATAGCTAATGAAATGTTAATTAATTAAATTTAATTGGTAAAATAATATATGTTGGGAAAAATGTCAATAAAAGACCTACAAAACTATCCCTGAAGGCAGTATACTCTTCGTGGAAGTTTGATGGAAGCTAGATGATTATTTCAGAAATAAGAGTCTGTAATGCATTCTCAAGCATTAGGTATATGGGATAGACTAGATACATTATAAGGTCTATTTCCACTCTTTTTTTTTTTGTAATTTATTTTCAGTGTAACAGTATTCATTGTTTTTGCACCACACCCAGTGCTCCATGCAATATGTGCCCTCTTAATACCCACCGCCTAGCTCCCCCAACCTCCCAACCCCCGCCCTTTCAAAACCCTCAGGTTGTTTTTCAGAGTTCATAGTCTTCCCTTCCAATTTCCCTCAACTCCCTTCTCCTCTTAAATTTCATGGGTATTTAATTCTGTATAATGCCTAGAAAACTTTGAATATATAAAAAATTAATACGAAGATTTATGCAGCACCATTTGCAATGCCAAGTGATCTTGATCCTTTGTATAATTCTTAAAACCATAACAAAGTTCTCTGTGCTTCTTTTCTGCCTCTTTTCCTCCTGCTTTACACAATTACTTTTGTGCTCTAAATTTATATTTCAGTTCAATAGTAATAATACTAATGAGGGTTAAATTTTAAACAGTAGAATGATTAATATATGTTTTATATACCAGTGGTTCCAATAATTTAGCAGGCATCAAAATCACCTGGAGAACTGGTTAAGTCAAGAACTGTGAGCCCCATCCTAAAGTTTCTGATTCCGAAAGTTGGTGATGGGGTTAGAGAATTTGCATCCCTAACAACTTCTCAGTCGCTCATGCTGTTGCTGGTTTGGGGACCATACTTTGAGATTCAACATTCACAGCAGCCTATGAAGCCTCTTCTCTCTTCCTCTTTTCTATTCAGTTCTACTTTTCAGAACTAACTGTTGGGTCTTTATTCAACAGGAATCATGATGTAATCTGAAGGAAATCAAAGTCTCATACCCACTTTTATTCTCTTGGGATTTTCAGAATATCCAGCACTGCAGGTTCTACTCTTCCTGGTTTTCTTGTCTATTTATATGGTCATCACTATGAGAAATTTGGGCATGATAATAATTATCAAGATCAATCCAAAACTCCACAAGATCATGTATTTTTTTCCTCAGTCATTTGTCCTTTGTGGATTTTGGTTTTTCCACCATAGTTACACCTACATTGTTGGAGAACTTGATTGTGGAGGACAGAACAATCTCCTTCTTTGGTTGCGTTATGCAATTTTGCTTTGCTTGCATATCTGGAGTAACAGAAACTTTTAAGTTAGCAGTGATGGCCTACGACCATTTTGTGGCATTTGTAACCCCTTGCTGTATACTACCACTGTGTCTCAGAAGCTGTGAGCTCCTCTGGTGGCTGGATCTTACTTGTGGAGTATAGTGTGTTCCCTGACACTCACGTATTTCCTCCTTGCATTATACTGTTGTGAGTCTAGCATCATTAATAATTTTATCTGTGACCACTCTGTAATTGTTTCTGCCTCCTGTTCGGACCCTTATATCAGCCAGATGCTGTGCTTTATTATTGCCATATTCAATGAGGTGAGCAGCCTGATGATTATTCTGATGTCCTATATACTCATTTTTTCACTGTTCTGAGGATGTCTTCTTCAAGTGGGTGCCGGAAAACCTTTTCCACCTGTGCCTCCTACCTCATAGCCATCACCATCTTCCACAGGACCATCCTTTTCCTCTACTCTATCCCCAATCCTAAAAAGTCTTGGCTCATAAAGTGACTTCTGTGTTTTACACCGTGGTGATTCCCATGCTGAATCCCTTGATCTACAGCCTTAGGACCAAAGACATGAAAGATACATTCAGAAGATCAGTTGTCCCAAAATTGCTTTGTCACTCAACATAATATTGTTAGATTCATTATTTTATTTCTGAAAAAAACCTGATTTACTATACTAGAGATTGTTCAATTCTTATTGGGCAGTTGATGATTTAAATCACTTTTCAACAGGCTATTAGTTAATATACTTATAGCAGTACGTTTTATGACTATTGATATTCTGTGCATTAATTTTAGTGAAATATCTCCAGACATGTAAACCAAAATTAAAAAATAAAGTTATTCGATTGTATTATGTAATATTTGTAAGTTATTTTAGAATATTTTATCACTTAGTGTCATTGTATATGTCTGTTTCTAAAATAAAGCTAATTGCCCATTCATCAAATACGTGCAGATCTAGAAAGTTTCCTCTAGAATTGCAATCAGGCTGCTCCTGTTCTGGAGATTGCTTTAACAAGTGTTCCAGCTCACTGCACCTTATACAGCATCAACATTTTGCTATTCTTAGATCGAATGGCAGAAGATGACTTTTATTCAGGAAAAATTTATTTATTTATTTTTTATTTTTATTTTTTTAAAATATTTTATTTATTTATTTGACAGACAGGGATCACAAGTAGGCAGAGAGGCAGGCAGAGAGAGAGGGGGAAGCAGGCTCCCTGCTAAGGGGAGCCCGATGTGGGGCTGAGGCTCAATCCCAGGACCCTGGGATCATGACCTGAGCCAAAGGCAGGGGCTTTAACCCACTGAGCCACCCAGGCACCCCCAGGAAAAATTTAAATGGACTCAAGCACATCTGGTTATTCAAATTTCAGCAAACATGTCAACATAATTCAACGGAAAAAGGATGCTTTTCAACAAGCATTGCAGAGACTGGATATCCAGACGGATAAAGGAGGCTTAACTCTTATCTCACACCACACACAGTTATTAACTTGAATTCAATGAAATGGATCACAGTTCTAAGCATAAAAATTAAACCTAAAGAATTTTAGAATAAAACACAGAAAAAATATAGTTTGAAGTTTGAGGTGCAATTTTTTTTTAGATAAAACACAAAAAGGATGGATTCTCAGAAAACTGATAAAAAGAACTTCATCAACATAAAATTTGTTATAAAAGTGTTTTAGTGGTAAAGGATCTTGATAAAAAAATAAAACTGTAAACCACAGGCTGGGAATAAATATTTTATATATTTGTGTGTGTGTGTGTGTGTGTGTGTGTGTTTGCCACATATATGTGTGTATACACATTTGATAAAGGATTTTTTTGTAGAACATTTTATAAAAAAACTCTTTATGCTCAAAACCGATAGACAAGGGGTGCCTGGGTGGCTCAGTGGATTAAGCTGCTGCCTTCGGCTCAGGTCATGATCCCAGGGTTCTGGGATCAAGCCCCGCATCGGGCTCTCTGCTCAGCAGGGAGCCTGCTCCCCCCTCCCCCCCGCCTACTTGTGATCTCTCTCTCTGTCAAATAAATAAATAAAATCCTTAAAAAAAAAAACCCGATAGACAAATAATCTAGATAAAGGTGAAATCTTTAAGCAGACACTTGACAAAACCAGACATACAAATCATCTATAAACATATGAAAATACAATAAACATTGTTAATCATCAGTGAAATTCTTTTTTTTTTTTTTAGATTTTATTTATTTATTTGTCAGAGAGATAGAGTACAAGCAGGCAGAGTGGCAGGCAGAGTCAGAGGGAGAAGCAGGCTCCCCGCGGAGCAAGAAGCCCAATGTGGGACTCGATCCCAGGATGCTGGGATCATGACCTGAGCCGAAGGCAGCCACTTAACCCACTGAGCCACCCAGGTGTCCCAATCATCAGTGAAATTCTGACTAAAATCACAGTGAGCTACCACTGAACATCAATATGAATGGCCAAAATAAATGACTGAAATGCCACGTATCAGCGAGAATGTGGAGCAAGGAGAATGCTCACACATTTCAGATGGGGATAAAAGGTAAAATGAGTTTGAAAACAGTTTAACAGGGTCTTCTGAAGTTATGTGGACACTTCCCACACACCTGGACAATTCCCTCTTTAGGTGTTCATCCATGAGAAATGAAATCCAACGTACTTTAACTGAAGAGAAATTGTTCTTTATTGCATGTGAAATAATACAGGGAATGGAAGAGTAAGAAAAGCAGTGTGTAGAGGATATTTTTGCTCTTTTATGAACTTTTTTTACTTTGTTCCTTTAAAAGCTGATTTTTAGGGGCACCTGTGTGGCTTAGTCAGTTAAGCTTCTACCTTTGGCTTGGGTCATGATTCCAGAGTCCTGGGATTGAGTCCCACAGCGGGCTCCCTGCTTACCACAGAGACATCTTTTCCCTCTCCCTCTGCCTGCTGCTCCCCCTGCTGGGCTCCCTGTCAAATAAACAAATACAATCTTTAAAATAAATAATAAAATAAAATAAAAAGTGATTTTTCTAGAAGGAGTAGCTTTGCTTTCATAATAAGTTTTTTCTATCAGCCACTAAAAGGTAAACAGGAGATGGCAGGAAAGATATGGGAAGTCTTTGTCACTTTAACATAGAGGAATTTATATTTATATATATAAATGAAGTATGGTACTATATAGATATACTAGTTAATGCATGTAAATCTTGTCTTGCATTGTGCCTTTGATGATCTTCTCATTGTCCCTTTGATGACTTTCTTATACCAAGACTTTGAAAAATGTACTGATGAGGTATAAGTGTTCTGATGTAATTGTCCTTTTGAGAATCAAGGTAAGGGTACAATTTGTTTATAACAGAATGGTTTTCATATTGTTATTAATTCTGAGAAAAGACAGACATGGCATATATGAGTAAATTGTCAGGTCAGCCCAAGAAAACAGTTATTTTTGGCTTTAAACAGGGGAAAATTAGAAGAATGATTTGTCATAATGGTCCTAGAAAGCTTACTGATATAAAAGGGGAAAGAGAGGTATTTCAGAAATTAGCAAAGAAACCATTAAAATCAGCCATCCTGTGATTCATCCCTGTTACTCAAGATTGTTGGCTTTTGACTGAGACCTAACCACTATGTGCCTCCCTCAGATCTCAAAGTGTGCAATGCTTGTGCTCCCCCCGCCTCCCCAGTTTTGGACTTTAGTTCTTTCTTCTCCTTCCCAATGCACCCTAATAGCCAGACAAACATTGTGAGAGGGGAGATGGGAGATGGTCAAGCCTTTGTGAGAGGTCTCAATTCTCTGGTGAGATTTTTAATTATTTTTCTTTAAGCACCATGAAATTTCTTTTTTTTCCTTTCTTTCTTTATTTTTTTTTTATTTGACATATAGAGATCACAAGTAGGCAGAGAGGCAGGCAGAGAGAGAGAGGAGGAAGCAGCCTCCCCGCTGAGCAGAGAGCCCGATGTGAGGCTCCATCCCAGGGCCCTGGGATCATGACCTGAGCCAAAGGCAGAGGCTTTAATGCACTGAGCCACCCAGGCGCCCCAGCACCATGAAATTTCTATGGGGCATTTCAATCTGCCTCTCTGGTTCAGATACCCAGCCTCCCACAGCACTCTAGAGCACAACAAATGCCCAATAGGGAAAATGGGTCATGAGTTTAGGGTTTCTTTAGTTTTCAATTTATCACTAAATTCTTAAATTGATCAAATAAATTTCTCTTGTGTCCACAAAGCACTGCTAGATTGTTTTCTCCGTATTGTCCCTCTGCAAGGGCCAAACGTGCTCAGCCTGTGCCCAAAACCAACAAAAATGTGATTGTGAAGGAAAAAGCTGGTGACTGCCAACAAAAGAAGCCATAAGAAGATTTCTTCAAGCAGAGGGAAAACAAATAGATCTTGGGAAATAACCACAGACCATGGAAAGCTCAACCACATAGTTGCCCTTGGCAGAGGAATATGGCTTAAAGCACATAGTAGGCAATCATTGATTTGGCAAATGTATTATTTTCCTTTCTAATAAGATTTATTTATTTTTGAGGGAAAGACAAAAAGTAGGGGGAGGGACAAAGGGGGAGAGAGAGAGAGAGAGAATCTCAAGCAGACTCCCCACTGAGCAGAGAGCCCAGGGTGGGTCTTCATCTCATGAACCTGAGATCATGACCTGAACCTGAGATCATGACCTGAACCAAAACTAAGAGTTGGATGCTTAACTGACTGAGCCACCCAGGTGCCCCCCCTTTCTAATTTCAAAGGAAATCAGGAACAATTCACATTCCCTAAGTGCAGAGATGCCAATGGTGAGGAGCAGGGAGAGTATGGAACAGATGTTAGTACAAGTGGGAGAAAAACAATGCAGACCCCTGTGATTCTGGAGAAAGGCCACGTCATCTAAAATAAATAATTCTACTCTTTGTGATAAAATAGCCTCGTTATGTTAGGGGTTCCTGGTAGTGTCTGGCAAGAGTTCTTCAGGTTGTCAGGTGCCCAGGGGAAGTGTTGAATGAATCTAACTGGGTGGTATTTGGGCAAAGTAGAACCAATGGATTGCTTGACATCCACTGGTTTTAGAAAGAAACATACTTCCAAAATACATTTGTCAGTTTTCAGAATGTATGGACACAAAGAGATTATAATATTCAATTATGTTAATATAACCTTGGAAGAATAGATTGACCATATTTGGAAAAAAAACACAAATTAGTTTCAATGAAGTAAATCAGTGTTTCCACAGAACAACAACAAAAAAATGATCATTTTGTGTTAAATGAAAAGGCTAGAATCCAAATTATGTTGTTTATACATCTCAAGAAAACACATTTTGCAGAGAAAAAGAGGAAAATCACACGGCAAGTGCTAACAGCAGTTATCTCTGAATGGTTGTGTATGAGATAATTTATCCTTCCTGTGTTTACTGTAGTCACCATATTTTCTAAGTCAAATTGTATATTTTCTATAATTACATTTTAGAGGAAATTCATGAGGTAGGCTTGATGAAACATTGTCTCTAGTGACTTGGAAGAAATTACATTCCTGTAAAATGCCACCCAGGCTAGAATTCAATCTAATTTCTGAGTGTTTTGATGTAAAAAAAAAAAAAAAAAAAAAAGGTTCACTACAAATTCTCTAGGGCCTAAGTCTCTGAGGTCATGGAGTCATACATAAACCCAACACTTTGTTCCTAGGACTCAGATTCTCCCTCAGATTCTCACTCACCTAGGACTCAGATTCTCACCCTCCCTCTCACGCATGTCTGAGTTTTTCTAGGTACTAAGAAAGAAATATATTCCTGTCACATTAATTAAAAATTATAGTCTACTGCTGCAATATTTACAAACATCTTAAGATTTGAATTCTAAAGGGGAACTTCCTTGGATACATTAATAAGAGGAACAGGATCTTCAGGCGAGTTGGTCTCAGACTGGCTGATCTCTTTCGTGTCATCTTTCATTTATATGGGGGACATTGAAGTCCTACGGTCTTTGAGATAGGGAACACTCTTCGTTAGTCTAAATGCCACGATATCTCTGGAGACCATCTTTTGGCAAGCTCACATTGTTGAGCTTTGATTTCTTCCCCCTTCCCTAGGTAGCATATCATCCTGATTTTAAACTTGAGGATATCAACCATGTGTCTAGCGTAGTGTAGTCACACTGAAAATTTAAGAGGAATCTTATAATATCTGAGATTGTCCTCAACATCTCAAGATCTTATAGAAGGATAAGAATAGTATGTATAAAGTAACAGTAAACACAACAGATCGTGAAACTTTGATTTCCTGAGAGTAATATCTGTAGGTATACCAAGAATGTGGAAAATATTGCTGGAGTGAAAAGAGACAGTTTCTTTGTGATAATAGTTTTCATTTAATTCTTCATATATTGCAAGTGTGGCATCAGCACACCATAAAAAAAAAGGAGGTTATTTCAGGTCAAAGAAAAGAAAAACCAAATAAGCCACAATCAATGAGCATGTGCTGTTGATTATCAGTCAGGAATCCTGGCTTTAAAGAAGGTTGGATGCTAGGAAATGGCTAGGGTCAGGCTTTAGGTAAAGCTAAGCAGAGACACTGAGATTTGATAAATTACTCCAAATTTGATAAAAGAACTCCAAGTTTTCAGAGCTAATGACTGTCCCAATAGCCACAGTAATCACAGGAAGAAGAATTTGATGTTCTCCCAGTGCAAGCTAGCAGCGCTAAGGGAAGTTGGCTGTGCTTTGGCTGCTATCGTCCGCCAGAGTAATGATTGCAGTTTGCTAGGTCTCTGCATGTGCCAACCTGAGATTAGATAAGGAAGACAAGAAAGAGTCAGACAATAATGAGAAAGTGAAGGGGGAAACAGAGAGAATTTACTGAAGGACAGTAATTGGCAAAATAAGATGAAGAGTGTCAGAAGAAGATTCAGGAAAGAAAACTGGGCTTCCCCATGTGCCCCAAGTGGCACCCACATGTCTATTGCTGCCCACTTTGGCCCTTGATTCATTTTTTATATTTTTAATAATATAAGGGTTGAAAATAATATTAATTAGTCACCGCCCGAAGAATTTTTTTTTTTTTAAAGGTGAGAGTGTGTAAGGCCACATCTCCTGGAGTCCACAATTTTTAGACTCTGTGCTAAGTACATGAGTATCATTTCCTAATTTAATGCTTGGACACCAGTGCAATATGTATAATGCCATCATTGTTATTGACAAAATTGAAGCTCAGAAAATTTGAGTCAGTCACCAAAGATCACATAATAAGTGACAAAACCTGAAATTGAATTTAAATCTAGGTTTCAAGCACATGCTTCTTTCATTAGCTCTTTGTCACTTTCCTACAGATTCTTTTTCTGCACGTAGAAAATATATTTTCAGGAGTATTATCAAATAGCAGTTAGCTATGAATGAAATAATAGTTTCTTTCTACCTTGTTCTGGTCAGATAAAATTAAAATAGTGTCTTTGTTTATGAGATTCATGCTAATAGGGTTTTAAAAAAAATCTAAACATTTCAAACATGTATCTATTTTTATTGTTGAATGATTAAAGATACGTTTTTTTAGGTTTTATTTATTTATTCATGAGACGCATACAGAGAGAGGCAGAGGGAGAAGCAGGCTCCCCCCTTCAGACCTTGATCCCAGGACCCTGGGATTAGGACCTGAGTTAAAGGCAGAGGTTTAACCGACTGAGCCGCCCAGCTTCCTTGATTAAAAAGACTTCTGTGGTTATAAACTGCTTATGAATACAATATGCTTTGGTTTCTCAAAATAATAGGTACAAATAAACAAAGATTATATGACTCACAACAAGATAATCACATATGTAGCTTTAATCGAAACCAATGTCCCTACTAGAAATTTATAGGGTGATTATGTAACCATAGGTGTTTATTGTCATATTCTCTAGCTTGAGCAAAACACATTTTAAGTTAAACTTCAATTCAGATACTCTATGAGTATTTAATATTGTGTATGTTTAGTAAAGTTACCAGGTTAAAAACTAATACAACATTAAAAGGTATAATTATGGAATCTAGAGAAGTCTGCTGAAAGCATCCATGACACTAAGTGAGAAAATAGTTAAGTAGGAAAGGAAACACAGGAGTGAGGGAACAGCATGACACAAAGGCAAATATATTTATTTTACCAGGTTGTTACATTGTTTTTGGAACCCTGAGGGGATTCTTGTAGCAATTGGATGGAATCAGTAGAAAGCTTACGGATATGCAGCTAGGGCTACGTTCTGTCAACATCTTATGGTGGCTTCTAAAGGCTGTCTTTCCTATAAGTTTCAGTTTGAATATCCTAGCTCGAGAGATACTATTGCCTCTAATGTTTTACTTCTGATCCTTCCTTTATAAACTTGATTGCTAAATTTATCTTCATGGTTATGTCAGTGCTCTGAAAATGCACAGATCTTCAGAATGATGGAGCTGTGAAAGATATGTGTTTTCTACAACGATGTACAGTAATTCTCCATCTGTTCCTGAGCTTAATTTGTACTCTGTCACTCAGGATCAACTTCTGTACCCAGCTCATCACTAATAAGCTGTGTAACCTTAGTCAAGTTCCTGACCTTATACACGCCTCCCCATCCTTAAGTAAAATATGAGGCTACTTATTTTATAACAGGATATAATAATATCCTGTTATTTGAGGATCTGAATCAATATATTTTAGTTTTAGCACAATGCCTGCCATATGGTAAATGTCATAGTAATGTGCTATCATTATTATCACTGTTACTATTTTTATTTTATTTCAGGCTTTTCTCCAAGCACAGTCATGTTGTTAGCAGAAGGAAATCAGAGTACTGGAGCCACGTTCACCCTGTTGGGCTTCTCAGAATACCCACACCTCAGATTCCTTTGTTCCTGGTTTTCCTGACCATCTACACAGTGACTGTGGTGGTGAACCTGGGCATGATCATGACCATTAGGGTCAGTCCCCAACTCCACACGCCCATGTACTTTTTCCTCAGCCACTTGTCCTTAGCGGATTTCTGTTATTCCACCACAGTCACACCCAAACTGTTGGAGATCTTGGTGGTGGAAGACAGAACCATCTCCTTCATAGGCTGTGTCATGCAGTTCTTCTTGGCTTGCGTATGTGCAGTGGCAGAAACGTTCATGTTGGCCGTAATGGCCTATGACCGATTCGTGGCCATTTGTGACCCTCTTCTCTACATGGTTGTTATGTCCCCAAAGCTGTGTGTATCCTTAGTGGCAGGGCTGTACATATGGGGTCTAGTTTCTTCCCTGACCCTCACCTATTTTCTCCTGACATTATCCTTCTGTGGGTCTAACATCATAAATAACTTTGTTTGTGAGCATTCTGTCATTGTCTCTGTCTCCTGCTCTGACCCCTATATCAACCAAATACTTTGTTTCGCCATCGCCATATTCAATGAGGTGAGCAGCCTAGTCATCATCCTCACAACTTTTATTTTCATTTTTATCACGGTCATAAAAATGTCTTCTGCTGGTGGGCGCCAAAAAGCCTTCTCCACTTGCGCCTCCCACCTGACTGCCATCACCATCTTCCATGGGACTATCCTGTTCCTTTATTGTGTGCCCAATTCCCAAAACTCGTGGCTCATAGTAAAAGTAGGTTCTTTGTTTTATACAGTGGTGATTCCCATGCTGAACCCTCTGATCTATAGCCTCCGAAACAAAGATGTGAAGGAGAGTGTAAGGAAGTGAATGAATCACTCAATACAATTTTGTCGGAGTTTCTTATTTCCAAAAGAGATTTGATTTATTTTATTGAGAATTGTCCGATGTTTCTAGTAGAGATGATGGACTCAAATTATTTAGTCAATTGACTGAATTTTAAAATCTTTGGTTGTAATAAGCCAGTTATTTGATTATTTTATTTCTATTCACCCCAAAGTTTGGTAAAAGAGCTATGAATCATATGTGCAGTAACATAGTATTGCAGATTGAATGGAGCCCCCCACCCCCCAAATATCCATGTCCATCTAAGAAGTTCAGAATGTGACCTTATTTGAAGATAGGATATTTGTGGATGTAATGAAGATAAGGTTTGATATGAGATCATGCTGGATTAGGTCAGGCCCTAAATCCAACAAGTACGTCCATATAAGAGACAGAAAAAAGGACACCCAGGGAAGGCTATGTGAAGATTGGTGTTTTGTCACTACCAACCAGATGGCTCTAGGAGGATGTAAGAAGGATTTTCCCCTAGCAACATCAGAGGGAACATAACACTGACAGCACCTCGATTTCAGGTTTCTGGTCTCAAGAACCACGAGGTAATGCATTTCCACTGTTTTAAGCCACCACATTTGTGGTAACTTACTACAACTTTTCTAAAAAAACTTATTTAACAGTAAATATCAGACCATAACGTCCAAGTCTCTTGAATTGCATATTGGCATGGTACATCATTCTAAAAACATTCTTCAGTTCGGGGCACCTGGGTGGCTCAGTGGGTTAAGCCTCTGCCTTCAGCTCAGGTCATGGTCCCAGGGTCCTGGGATCAAGCCCCACATTAGGCTCTCTGCTCAGCGGGGAGCCCGCTTCCCCCACTCTCTCTCTTCCTGCCTCTCTGCCTACTTGTGATCTCTCTCTGTCAAATAAATAAATAAAATCTTTTTAAAAAATAAAAAATAAAAACTAAATAAAAATAAAAACATTCTTCAGTTCTATGTAAGAGAATTTTAGAGTTAAGGAGAAATTCTGAAAACTGATAAGTAACTAAGAATGAAAATATGGAAGATTAGCAATGACTGTGGAGGTGCTTTTTCTAAGATCTGGCCAACTTCTTTGCTCCTTCTCTTGTACTTTTATTATAGTATGGGAAATGATGTGAAACATGATGACTTTGAATACCAAATAAAAATTATTTTACACAAGTTTACAAAAGGATTACCACAGGGACCAAAAACAAAAAAATCAGTTATTTATCTCACATGTCTCACAGCCTGGTGTGTCAAAACTGATTTTGTAAATGCTGTTTACTAATAGAGTGAATATTGTAATACATTTCAAGCATAGTTTGTATAATTCCAACTTTGCTTTTAAAGGTTAATCTTTAGTTAATTACACATTTTACCTGCTGGCATAGCTTCAACTGCCAGACAAATATGGGATGGTTTTAACTATTTTGACTGAAATGTTCTCTAAAATTGATTATTCAGGGCCACCTGAATAATGGGTGGCTCAGTGGGTTAAGCCCTGGCCTTCAGCTCAGGTCATGATCTCAGGATCCTGGAATCCAGCCACCTGTCAGGCTCCCTGCTCAGCAGGAGATTGAGGGGAATCTGCTTCTCCCTTTCCCTCTCCCTCTCCCTCTGCTCCTCCCTGGCTTGATTCCTGCTCTCCTTTCCTCTTCCTCACTCTCTCAAACAAATAAAATTTTTAAAAAATTAATTATTCATTTGTTGGTCTTAACCCACTGACTGAATTTTGAAAAAAAATCAAAATGTTCTCTGTTTCTTTCTTGCTAATCATTATTTGTATCACACAAGGTTCCTAGGTTATGCACAGTATAGATATGCAACATTGTTACTATAATTGAATGATAATCACATCTCCAAGAGCAAGTGTGTTATCTTAAATATGACTTTTTAACTTCATCTTATGCTGTAAAAGTAACACAAACCTTTGCCTTACATGCGAAAGTAAACAATTGTAAAACATAAAATAAATAAGTATCCTACTTTTAATTTTCCTCAGTTATAAGATTAGAGATTCCATATAACTTTACCATATTATTCTGACCAATTACTAATATACTATATTGCATACTTTCCAGATAATGCAACTCAAGGTTTGTTCACTCTGGGAAATGAAACAACTTTCTGTTTTAATTCTACCAGGGAAGACTGTATGATTCTCTTTCTCCATGTCTGTGCAGTATTGTGTTTATAAAGGATACAAAATATATATACTTCCTCTTCCAAGACCTTTATGACAAAGTAACCATTATCAATCATTACCCTTCAGAACTAATCGATTTATTACATATGTTGTGGTACATTGGCTTTTGAATGGAGAAAGGGTAAATTATCGTTGGACTTAGGTTGTTTGTGAATAAAAGAGGAAAACAGGTGATCAGCAACCATGAAGAGAAAGGCAGAAAAAATATGTGAGTTTATTCACTTATTTATTTTTAGTTTAGCAGAATGTCTAGCCAAATCACCAGAATTCCCATTAAACCAAAAGTATCAAAACCAGCGATTTTCAAACTTTATTATTCACACAAATTATCTGAGGTGCTATCAAGTGCTGATTTGGATGCAGTGGGCATGTGAGGGGCCCAAGATTCTCCATTTCTAATAGACATCCAAGTGATGTTGGTGATCCAGGCATTGGATCAGACTCTGGGTAGCAAGACTTTAACCAACAGATTTTATTTTAAATGAAGTTGAGTTGGTGTGGACTCATGTCTATGTGTGGAGTCCATAGAGCACCTATAGAATGAACTTGTTTCTCTTTTCTTCCATTGACAACAATTTGAATAATTATTAAATCATTTTGATCATGTTAAATAAAAGATTTTAATTATGAAATTTTAGTAACTGCACGAACTTTATAACAAGCACAATTTTGCAAATATATGAAACACTTAAAGAAATAAAGTTTTCATCATTCTTGTGCTCCTTATATACTCTCCTTCTAAAATTCCTCTGAATCATTCAAATCTTTGCAGACAAATTTCCTGCAAGAGTGAGCCAGGTGAAGAACAGCAGGATAGGAAGTCAGAAAGACAGGAAGCATGATCAAGCAGAGCTTTGTAGTACATTTTAAGAGCTTTGGCTTTTATTTTGAGTGAAATGGGGAAACACCATAGGGGTTTACAAGAGTGATTTGATCTAACAAAAATTTTAAAAGAAAAACCTTGGCTGACGTTGAGAACAAGCTGTGAGATGAGAAAAAGGGTAGAAAAGGTAGAAATTGTTTAGGGGTCTGTTTAGTGAAGTGCCCCTGACTGCAGGATTCTTCTGCCAGTATCACTTTGGCTCGTCATGTGGCTGCAATCACTTGGGAGGTCTGCTGGGGCTTAAAACTGTAAATGAAGTCACTCTTTTGTTGGGTGACTTGGTGCTGACCTGGCTGGAGTGCCTCAGTTTCTCTCACAGTCTCTCATCTGCTGGTAGGTTACACTGGCTTCCTTATATGGTGACCTCAGTACAGCGTGTAAAGACTGGAAGAAGAAGCTATAAGGCATATCCATGCCTCTACTCCAGAATCTACTTGCCATCATTCCCACTGCATTTTTTATTTAATTATTATTATTATTTTATTATTTTTGGAGGGGGTTAAAGAAGTCACACTTCCAGCTTCATGGATCCATCACTGTGTTCCCTAGTAGAAACATTACTCCTCTAAACTACAGAGGCTCATGGTTTCTTACTGGAAACAGAGGTTTAGCAGGTGGATCATTAAGTACGTAGAAGAGCCACCTTCATTTCCACCCTGGACCCTCCAGTTCTGGGTCGCACAAATTATTGGAGAAAAAGCAATGTTTCCTGGTTTCAGATTTAATGTACATAACACATTTTGGAGGTGATTCTTCTATCCCTATAAAGTATTGACAACAAAGCTAGCCCATAATCAAGTATAAAAAAAAAACTATTCCAATGTTCCAGGCATACTTTTTGAATTTTCTAAATATTAGATGAATTTTCCTTCAATGCTGTTTTTCAGGAATACCCCAGGGCAGGACTATAGAGCTATAATGGTGTGTGTGTATGTGTATATGTGTGTGTGTGTGTGTGTGTGTGTGTGTCTGTGGTGCCAGCATGCTGTGTAGAATCATCTGAAAATAAGGCCCAGCATTTTCTTCCATATATGGGTTGTCATGAGGCTACAAGCTCAAAGCTTTGAAGGAGAAAGCAATACAACAGGAGTATGGACTGTAGGTATCTGGATCACTTGCTCCTGCATTCACTTCTGTCTTCAGGAACAGGAGTGCTGTTATGTTATGTGTTGGTGAGTCAGACAACATCCAGTTTGTGATGATGGGTGTGGACTACATGGTAACTTGGTAGCCTATTGTCAGATCATTCAATCTCCAACGGGGTCCATGAATAAACCAGAAGCTCTTTTTAAGAAGGTGAATACTTATTTGCAAAGGGAGTCAATGTTTTGCTTTAAAATCCCAAAAAGTCTGATTTGTAATTCACTATAAAGTCTCATCCAAAATTCTACATAATTCGTTATTTGCAAATATACGTCAATGACAATTACATATGCTGGGTCATGTGGCCCAAATAGCACAGCAGCTGGCACGGAGGACTGGACT
The DNA here is from genome assembly GCF_002288905.1 of Enhydra lutris kenyoni. Lineage (NCBI taxonomy): Eukaryota > Metazoa > Chordata > Mammalia > Carnivora > Mustelidae > Enhydra > Enhydra lutris. Next base: position 14,449,451 of record NW_019154106.1, on the reverse strand, counting down.
TAGTAGAATTTTCTCTTGATCTGGGATGTACTCAAAATGGACAGATTTTTGGGTAGCTTTGTAGATGGGTTTTTGTAACTTGCCTAAAATTAGTATATGTGCCCTGCAAAATCAAGGAGCCCACTGAATTTTGGTGTAGATGAGGCAGGATTAGGGAAATAATGCCTCACCTTAGTTTTATTCATTCAGAGGGCATTTTAATTACCTGCCACCAAAGCCTGGTAGTCAATTTGAAGCTGCAATTTTTCCATGTAATTTTGAGGAAATTTTAATCATTAAAAATTGTACATGACACCTGGCATTTGCCTTAATGCAGGTTTTGATGATTGTGAGGAATGAGTTGCTTGTGATTCTCCAGAGTCTGAGTCCCTAGGGCTAAAGTGTTTGCTACAACAGCCTTGGTGGCCCAGTCATACTCAGCTTAAGGAGAAACAGGGGGGTAGTGGCCTGTTTCTCTGTAGTCGGTAAGTTTATTCAGGTTTTCTATGAAACTGTGGGATTATTATTTTCCTGATATGGTAACTAGGGTCTTCTTTTATTTTACTTTTCATGTTAAGTCACAGTAAATGCTATCCAATTGTGAACCCAACAATATTAAAGAAAGGTTAATCCTCATGGAAATATTCAGCTTTAAGTCAGTTTCCAGCCATTTTACAAAGAATAGAATGAATTTACCACCTGGAAATGGATATTTATTCATTTCCTCTTTAAATGCACCTGAAACTGGCATTTAAACTTTCACAAATGAATTGGTTTTAAGAGATTCCTACCTAATAAATCTTGGAAACCACAGATTTATATACATAATGTCTGGGCTCTAAAGGAAACTAAGCCTTCGGGTGTAAACCTAATAAACCTCTGTTCAGAAATCAAAAGGAAGCATTGTCCTTCTGAACCCCTCAGGAGCTAATCCATTCAGCGAGAGAAGTAGCCTTTACTAAACAAAAGGTGTTAAAAGGGGATTGTAATGATGTTTTCCTAGATTTCTCTAATATTTTGCTTTGACCTTAGAATAGAAACGTCTTCTTAATGAGTTTATTGATTTGTGTATACAAGCAAGTTATTGTAGCAATGTAAGTTCTGGGGCAACCATTGCATGTTTCTTAAAACTCTTTCACTAGTTTATGCATTTATATGCAAACATTTACTCTCAGTTACATACATGTTACCCCACTAGCTAATGTGTGAATGTACGTACTGCAATACAGTATTTTTTTTCTTTTTTAAAGATTTTATTTATTTACTTGTTTGAGAGACAGTGAGAGGAAGAGAGAGAGAAGGAGCATGGAGAGGGGCAGAGGGGAGGGAGAAGCAGGATCCCCGCTGAGCAGGGAAACCAATGTGGGACTTGATCTCAGGATCCTGAGACCATGCCTGAGCTGAAAGCAGACATTTAACTGGCTGAGCCACCCAGGGACCCTGGTAATTATTTCCTAAGGAAACACGAAACGCAGTAGAAATTCAGAGACATTTCAGAGATTCAGCTCAGAGACCCAGTTATATCCATAGGAGATCTGCATGAGGCATGTTCTGTATGGAAGGAACTAAGACTGGTAACGCTAGCTTCATTCTCTTTCTCTCTCTCTCTCTCCCTCTCCCCCCATTTGTGTGTGTGTGTGTGTGTGTGTTTGTATGTACCATAAAGCATCGTGTATTTCTGTCACTAACTCCCCAAAGCTTCTCTTTGACAGAAACAACCTCTTCCTGTACCCTGCCCCCCTCACCGCCTTTTGAGGGCACTGTGGTGATGGCGGTAAGAAATCTGATTGTGGAGACAACTTTTTGCCTCCTGGGTTTCACTGATTACCCAGAACTTCAGATACCTCTTTTCCTCGTGTTTTTGATCATGTACATTATCACTGTGGTAGGAAATCTTGGGATGATAGTAATCATCAAGATTAACCCCAAATTCCACACACCCATGTATTTTTTCCTCAGCCACCTTTCTTTGGTCGATTTTTGTTACTCTTCCATCGTGACTCCCAAGCTGCTTGAGAACCTGGTCATGGCGGATAAAAGCATCTACTACTTCAGCTGTATGTTGCAATACTTCCTGTCCTGCACCGCTGTGGTGACCAAATCCTTCCTGCTGGCAGTGATGGCCTATGATCGCTTCGTGGCCATCTGTAACCCTCTGCTGTATACAGTGGTCATGTCCCAGCGGCTCTGTGCCCTACTGGTGTCTGGCTCATATCTCTGGGGTATGTTTGGTCCCCTGGTACTCCTCTGCTATGCTCTCCAGCTAAACTTTTCTGGACATAACATAATCAACCATTTTTTCTGTGAATATACTGCTCTCCTCGCTGCCACGAGCTCCGACATATTCATTCCCCATTTGCTGCTTTTTGGCTTTGCCACTTTCAATGAGGTGAGTACACTACTGATCATCCTCACTTCATACATTTTTTTAATTTTTTTTATTATTATTATTTTTTTTAATTTTATTTTTATAAACATATACTATATTCTTATCCCCAGGGGTACAGGTCTGTGAATCGCCAGGTTTACACACCTCACAGCACTCACCATAGCACATACCCTCCCCAATGTCCATAATCCCACCCCCCCAACCCCCCTCCCCCCATCAACCCTCAGTTTGTTTTGTGAGATTAAGAGTCACTTATGGTTTGTCTCCCTCCCAATCCCATCTTGTTTCATTTACTCTTCTCCTACCCCCTTAACCCCCCATGTTGCATCTCCTCTCCCTCATATCAGGGAGATCATATGATAGTTGTCTTTCTCCGATTGACTTACTTCGCTAAGCATGATACCCTCTAGTTCCATCCACGTCATCGCAAATGGCAAGATTTCATTTCTTTTAATGGCTGCATAGTATTCCATTGTGTACATATACCACATCTTCTTTATCCATTCGTCTGTTGATGGACATCTAGGTTCTTTCCATAGTTTGGCTATTGTAGACATTGCTGCTATAAACATTCGGGTGTACGTGCCCTTTCAGATCACTACGTTTGTATCTTTAAGGTAAATATCCAGCAGTGCAATTGCTGGGTCATAGGGTAGTTCTATTTTCAACATTTTGAGGAACCTCCATGCTGTTTTCCAGAGTGGTTGCACCAGCTTGCATTCCCACCAACAGTGTAGGAGGGTTCCCCTTTCTCCGCATCCTCGCCAGCATCTGTCATTTCCTGACTTGTTAATTTTAGCCATTCTGACTGGTGTGAGGTGATATCTCATTGTGGTTTTGATTTGTATTTCCCTGATGCCGAGTGATATGGAGCACTTTTTCATGTGTCTGTTGGCCATCTGGATGTCTCCTTTGCAGAAATGTCTGTTCATGTCCTCTGCCCATTTCTTGATTGGATTATTTGTTCTTTGGGTGTTGAGTTTGCTAAGTTCTTTATAGATTTTGGACACTAGCCCTTTATCTGATATGTCATTTGCAAATATCTTCTCCCATTCTGTCAGTTGTCTTTTGGTTTTGTTAACTGTTTCCTTTGCTGTGCAAAAGCTTTTGATCTTGATAAAATCCCAATAGTTCATTTTGCCCTTGCTTCCCTTGCCTTTGGCGATGTTCCTAGGAAGATGTTGCTGCGGCTGAGGTCGAAGAGGTTGCTGCCTGTGTTCTCCTCAAGGATTTTGATGGATTCCTTTCTCACATTGAGATCCTTCATCCATTTTGAGTCTATTTTCATGTGTGGTGTAAGAAAATGATCCAATTTCATTTTTCTGCATGTGGCTGTCCAATTTTCCCAACACCATTTATTGAAGAGGCTGTCTTTTTTCCATTGGACATTCTTTCCTGCTTTGTCGAAGATTAGTTGGCCATAGAGTTGAGGGTCTATTTCTGGGCTCTCTATTCTGTTCCATTGATCTATGTGTCTATTTTTGTGCCAGTACCATGCTGTCTTGACGATGACAGCTTTGTAATAGAGCTTGAAGTCCAGAATTGTGATGCCACCGACTTTGGCTTTCTTTTTCAATATTGCTTTGGCTATTCGAGGTCTTTTCTGGTTCCATATAAATTTTAGGATTATTTGTTCCATTTCTTTGAAAAAAATGGATGGTACTTTGATAGGAATTGCATTAAATGTGTAGATTGCTTTAGGTAGCATAGACATTTTCACAATATTTATTCTTCCAATCCAGGAGCATGGAACATTTTTCCATTTCTTTGTGTCTTCCTCAATTTCTTTCATGAGTACTTTATAGTTTTCTGTGTATAGATTCTTAGTCTCTTTGGTTAGGTTTATTCCTAGGTATCTTATAGTTTTGGGTGCAATTGTAAATGGGATTGACTCCTTAATTTCTCTTTCTTCTGTCTTGTTGTTGGTGTAGAGAAATGCAATGGATTTCTGGACATTGACTTTATATCCTGTCACTTTACTGAATTCCTGTACAAGTTCTAGCAGTTTTGGAGTGGAGTCTTTTGGGTTTTCCACATATAGTATCATATCATCTGCAAAGAGTGATAGTTTGACTTCTTCTTTGCCGATTTGGATGCCTTTAATTTCCTTTTGTTGTCTGATTGCTGAGGCTAGGACTTCTAGTACTATGTTGAATAGCAGTGGTGATAACGGACATCCCTGCCGTGTTCCTTACCTTAGCGGAAAAGCTTTCAGTTTTTCTCCATTGAGAATGATATTTGCGGTGGGTTTGTCATAGATGGCTTTGATAATATTGAGGTATGTGCCCTCTATCCCTACACTTTGAAGAGTTTTGATCAGGAAGGGATGCTGTACTTTGTCAAATGCTTTTTCGGCATCTATGGAGAGTATCATATGGTTCTTGTTCTTTCTTTTATTAATGTGTTGTATCACATTGATTGATTTGCGGATGTTGAACCAACCTTGCAGCCCTAGAATAAATCCCACTTGGTCGTGGTGAATAATCCTTTTAATGTACTGTTGAATCCTATTGACTAGTATTTTGGTGAGAATTTTTGCATCTGTGTTCATCAAGGATATTGGTCTGTAGTTCTCTTTTTTGATGGGATCCTTGTCTGGTTTTGGGATCAAGGTGATGCTGGCCTCATAAAATGAGTTTGGAAGTTTTACTTCTATTTCTATTTTTTGGAACAGTTTCAGGAGAATAGGAATTAGTTCTTCTTCAAATGTTTGGTAGAATTCCCCCGGGAAGCCATCTGGCCCTGGGCTTTTGTTTGTTTGGAGATTTTTGATGACTGTTTCAATCTCCTTACTGGTTATGGGTCTGTTCAGGCTTTCTATTTCTTCCTGGTTCAGTTGTGGTAGTTTATATGTCTCTAGGAATGCATCCATTTCTTCCAGATTGTCAAATTTGTTGGCGTAGAGTTGCTCATAGTATGTTCTTATAATTGTCTGTATTTCTTTGGTGTTCGTTGTGATCTCTCCTCTTTCATTCATGATTTTATTTATTTGGGTCCTTTCTCTTTTCTTTTTGATAAGTCTGGCCAGGGGTTTATTGATCTTATTAATTCTTTCAAAGAACCAGCTCCTAGTTTCGTTGATTTGTTCTATTGTTTTTTTGGTTTCTATTTCATTGATTTCTGCTCTGATCTTTATGATTTCTCTTCTCCTGCTGGGTTTAGGGTTTCTTTCTTGTTCTTTCTCTAGCTCTTTTAGGTGTAGGGTTAGGTTGTGTACCTGAGACCTTTCTTGTTTCTTGAGAAAGGCTTGTACCGCTATATATTTTCCTCTCAGGACTGCCTTTGTTGTGTCCCACAGATTTTGAACCATTGTGTTTTCATTATCATTTGTTTCCATGAATTTTTTCAACTCTTCTTTAATTTCCTGGTTGACCCATTCATTCTTTAGAAGGATGCTGTTTAGTCTCCATGTATTTGGGTTCTTTCCAAATTTCCTCTTGTGATTGAGTTCTAGCTTCAGAGCATTGTGGTCTGAAAATATGCAGGGAATGATTCCAATCTTTTGATAACGGTTGAGACCTGATTTAGGACCAAGAATGTGATCTATTCTGGAGAATGTTCCATGCGCACTAGAGAAGAATGTGTATTCTGTTGCTTTGGGATGAAATGTTCTGAATATATCTGTGATATCCATCTGGTCCAGTGTGTCATTTAAGGCCTTTATTTCCTTGTTGATCTTTTGCTTGGATGATCTGTCCATTTCAGTGAGGGGAGTGTTAAAGTCCCCTACTATTATTGTATTATTGTCGATATGTTTCTTTGATTTTGTTATTAATTGGTTTATATAGTTGGCTGCTCCCACGTTAGGGGCATAGATATTTAAAATTGTTAGATCTTCTTGTTGGACAGATCCTTTGAGTATGATATAGTGTCCTTCCTCATCTCTTATTATAGTCTTTGGCTTAAAATCTAATTGATCTGATATAAGGATTGCCACTCCTGCTTTCTTCTGATGTCCATTAGCATGGTAAATTCTTTTCCACCCCCTCACTTTAAATCTGGAGGTGTCTTCGGGTTTAAGATGAGTTTCTTGTAGGCAACATATAGATGGGTTTTGTTTTTTTATCCATTCTGATACCCTGTGTCTTTTGATTGGGGCATTTAGCCCATTAACATTCAGGGTAAGTATTGAGAGATATGAATTTAGTGCCATTGTATTGCCTGTAAGGTGACTGTTATTGTATATTGTCTCTGTTCCTTTCTGATCTACTACTTTTCGGGTCTCTCTTTGCTTAGAGGACCCCTTTCAATATTTCCTGTAGAGCTGGTTTGGTGTTTGCAAATTCTTTCAGTTTTTGTTTGTCCTGGAAGCTTTTAATCTCTCCTTCTATTTTCAATGATAGCCTAGCTGGATATAGTATTCTTGGCTGCATGTTTTTCTCGTTTAGTACTCTGAATATATCATGCCAGCTCTTTCTGGCCTGCCAGGTCTCTGTGGATAAGTCTGCTGCCAATCTAATATTTTTACCATTGTACGTTACAGACTTCTTTTCCCGGGCTGCTTTCAGGATCTTCTCTTTGTCACTAAGACTTGTCAATTTTACTATTAGGTGACGGGGTGTGGACCTATTCTTATTGATTTTGAGGGGGGTTCTCTGAACCTCCTGGATTTTGATGCTTGTTCCCTTTGCCATATTGGGGAAATTCTCTCCAATAATTCTCTCCAATATACCTTCTGCTCCCCTCTCTCTTTCTTCTTCTTCTGGAATCCCAATTATTCTAATGTTGTTTCATCTTATGGTGTCACTTATCTCTCGAATTCTCCCCTCATGGTCCAGTAGCTGTTTGTCCCTCTTTTGCTCAGCTTCTTTATTCTCTGTCATTTGGTCTTCTATATCGCTAATTCTTTCTTCTGCCTCATTTATCCTAGCAGTGAGAGCCTCCATTTTTGATTGCACCTCATTAATAGCTTCTTTGATTTCAACTTGGTTAGATTTTAGTTCTTTTATTTCTCCAGAAAGGGCTTTTATATCTCCTGAGAGGGTTTCTCTAATATCTTCCATGCCTTTTTGGAGCCCGGCTAGAACCTTGAGAATCGTCATTCTGAACTCTAGATCTGACATATTACCAATGTCTGTATTGATCAGGTCCCTAGCCTTTGGTAGTGCCTCTTGTTCTTTTTTTTTGTGGTGAATTTTTCCACTTTGTCATTTTGTCCAGAGAAGAGTAGATGAAGGAGCAAGTAGAATACTAAAAGGGTGGCAACAACCCCAGGAAAATATGCTTTAGGCAAATCAGAAGAGATCCCAAATCGTGAGGGGGGAGAAAGGGGATAAAAAGAGGTTCAGAAAGAAGAAAAAAGAAAAAAAAAAAGAAAGAAACAATTAAAAAAAGAAAACCAATAAAGAAAAAATATTAAAAGGAAAATATGTATATATATATATATATATATATATATATATATTAGATAAACTAGTTAAAAAACGTTAAAAAAGAAAAGGGTAAAAGTTAAAAAAATTTAGCAGAAGAAGAAAGATAAATTGAAAAAGAAAAAAAATTAAATTAACTGTAAGGCTAAAGAATCATGGGGAGAAAGCCATGAGATCCGTGCTTTGCTTTCTCCTCCTTTGGAATTCCGCTGCTCTCCTTGGTATTGAAACCGCACTCCTTGGTAGGTGAACTTGGTCCTGGATGGGCTTCTTGTTGATCTTCTGGGGGAGCGGCCTGTTGTAGTGATTCTCAAGTGTCTTTGCCCCGGGCGGAGTTGAACCGCCCTTACCAGGGGCCTGGCTGAGTAATCCGCTCGGGTTTGCTTTCAGGAGCTTTTGTTCCCTGAGCGCTTTCCGTAGAGTTCCGGAGGGCGGGAATGAAGATGGCGGCCTCCTGGTCTCCGGCCCAGAGGAGCCGAGAGCCCGGGGCCCCACTCCTCAGTGCGCCCTCAGAGAACAGCGCCGATTTACTCACGTCACCCTCCTCCGGCCACGCTCCGAGCTGACCGAGCCTGCGACCGGTTCAAGGTAACCCCGAGCTTAGAGCTCACTCCTCGGCTCTGTCTCTGTAGCCGGCTTCCCTGTTCTAATACCTGTAAGCTCTGCGACACTCAGACACCCCAGATCCTTCTGTGACCCTGCGGGACCTGAGGCCACGCTGACCCTGCGTGGGCTTCACCCCGGTTAAGCCTCTGGAGCGATGTCCCTCAGCGGAACAGACTTTTAAAAGTCCTGATTTTGTGCTCCGTTGCTCCGCGGCTTGCCGGGAGCCGGCCCCTCCCCCCACGGTCTATCTTCCTATCGCTTTGGATTCACTTCTCCACCAGTCCTACCTTTCAGAAAGTGGTTGATTTTCTGTTTCTAGAGTTGCTGTTCTTCTTCTCTTCGATCTCCCGTTGGATTTGTAGGTGTTTGCAATCTTTAGATAAGCTATCTAGCTGATCTCCCGCTACCTGAAGTAGTCTCAGCCTGCTACTTCTCCGCCATCTTGACTCCTCCCCCCATACATTTTTATTTTTGTGACTGTACTTAATATCCGCTCTGTCAGCGGGCATCACAAAGCCTTCTCCACCTGTGTCTCCCACCTGACCGCCATCACCATCTTCCACAGGACCATCCTTTTCCTCTACTGTGTGCCTAACTCCAAGAACTCCAGGCACACTGTCAAAGTGGCCTCTGTATTTTACACAGTGGTCAACCCTATGCTGAATCCTCTGATCTACAGCCTGAGGAATAAAGATGTGAAGGATGCCCTCCGGAAATTAATAGACACAAAAGTCCCATTCCACTGAACTAATCTCAACAGATGTTTTTAATCCCAATGAACAATCGTAACAGAGGCTTGTAAAACCTTTAGCATACATTTGCACGAGGTTTTTTAAATGACTTTAATGTTACTATATTGTGAATTTGTAAGCTCAAAACCCTGAAGATGCAAGGTAATTCTGGATTTTGATTCATAAAATTTCTATTTCTTCAAATTGCCTAAAAGCAAATACATAAAATATTACAAAGCCCAGGAGATGATTCTGTGTGGGGAATAAAGGTACTGAAGGATCATGTTAACTTGCCATAGAAAAAGCCTTTCTGATTTGTTACTTCATATGAAGACTAGTTACTTGCCTTTTTTTTTAAATTAACATATAATGTATTATTTGCTTCAAGGGTACAGATCTGTGAATCATCAGTCTTACACAATTCACAGCACTCACCATAGCATATACCCTCCCCAATGTCCATAACTCAGTCACCCTATCCATCCCCCTGCCAAGCAACCCTCAGTTTGTTTCCTGAGATTAAGAGTCTCTTATGATTTGTCTCCCGTCCCAGTCCCATCTTGTTTCATTTTTTCCCTCTCTACCCCCCACAACCCCTGCCTTCCTCTCAAATTCCTTATATCAGATAGATCATAGTTACTTGCCTTTAAAGTTATGTGTGTGTAGTCACTAAAGCACTGTCTTTTGGGGGAGATGCAGATGGATATAATGTGTGATAAAAGGAGAGGGTGCTGATTCTTTTCTGACACCTTCATTCCTTGGGCTTTATGAATTCTATGAATGGATGGTCTTACACTTCAAGCAGGTTGTATTGAGAAGTACACAGGGCAAGGACAATTATATCTATTGTGTAGATAATGACACAGAGTTTCAAGAAACTAGTCTAGAAATGACTGAAATGATTGATCTATGATTAAAGGGTCTCAACTCTGTTGACTATAAATCAAGTGTCCTTTCATGGTATTATCAAGGCTATTAGTCTGAGAGGTCACAGAAGTTCATTTTCTCCTAGATTGCCTGGGACAATCTCTAGAGTCATTTCAATATTCTTTCATTATGCTTGGATAGGATTACTCAGAAGGCTGCATTCTCAGTATTATCAGGTCTGGAAATCTCTACAAGCATTATTTAGTCTAGTTCATATGTATTAGGCCTGGGATGAAGGCAATATATGTTCTATTTGGGCATACTGAAGAATCATATTTCGAAGTTTCTGTTCTAATGTTTATATGAATGACTAAACAAGAACAAATATCTGGTAACAAATACCTTAAAAATTAAATTAAATGGTAATAGGAAGACTAAATTTAAAGTCATTATTATTAAAAGCAGTGTCATATTGGGACAAATAGAGAACCATACGAAGAAAAAGATAAAACTAGATCTCTTCCTTATTTCACACACCAAAAGAGAGTTCTAAAAGCAAGTTTGAAACTTGGATTACATGAATATACAAAACTTCTTGGCAAAACAACATAAAGGAAATTAAAATGACAAAACTGAGAAAAAGTCACTACTTATATCACATATAGTAGAGAAGAAAATGACAGTCTTAAAGGAAAGTTGACATGAAATATAATTAAGTAGTCTATATAAAAGGAATAAAAAATACCCTTTAAATATTTGAGGATTTTTTTTTTAGCCTCAAACTAATAGAAATACAAAGGAAATCTGCCCTGAGGTATCACTTCTCACCTATTAGGACAGAAATCCTAAAGTTTAATGATGTATCAGGTAAGTGAATCTGCAGGGAAATAGACATTTTATGCATTGGGGTCAGGAAAACCACATGTTTCACATGATAGGAGCTACAAGCAACCTTACATACACACTCCTCCTCTTCTAACATTGATGGTTCTAGGAATCATTCCCAAAGACAGAGTAGCAGATAAACTGTAAATAATATACTCACTGGCATTATTTATAATAACAACATACTGGATGCAATCCAGCATAAAGGTGGCTGAGTAACCTACGTGTCACAATAAAAAGTATCTGGTCATGAAAATGGAAAGAGGAACATTTCTATTTATTGCTGTGAAGGACATTTTCCATGTTCTCCAGTTCATTTTCTTAAAGGAATAAAGACAAGACGTAGAATACTTTTTTATTAGAGGGAAAGGAAACAAAATTAATAAAGATAGGAAGAGGTGAAAGGAAACTTTGAGGAATGTACTTTGTAGCTTTTTAATTTTTTTAAGATTTTATTTATTTATTTGACAGACAGAGATCACAAGTAGGCAGAGAGGCAGTTAGAGAGTAGAAGGGAAGCAGGCTCCCCTCTGAGCAGAGAGCTGGGCACAGGGGGGTTGGGGGGGGCTTGATCCCAGGACTCTGGGCTCATGACCCCAGCTGAAGGCAGAGGCTTTAACCCACTGAGCCACCTAGGCACCCCTACTTTGTAGCTTTGACTTAGGGGAAATTCGATATTGGACATGTCTTAAAAGGCATATATTTAGGTTAAAAGGTAAAAATAAATATTTAAAACTTGAAAACAGATAATAACGGATCTGTTTATAATATCGGAAACATGATCAAATGGTGTAAACATTTTTTCTAAAGGACATTACTTTGAGTATACCTTTCCACTATATACGATGTTTATTTTAGTATACCTAAGTAACTATTAAAACACCATTGAAACAAAAGTTATCAGCATGAGGGAAAATTACAGCTCTAAAGTATGAAAAGGTAAGTAAAAAACATTTTCATCTTAATTTGAGTTAGAAATCTAGATAGAAATTACTTTTTTAATTTTAATTTTTATTTATTTATTTATTTTTGCTCTTCTAAATAATACCACCAATAATGACAACTCAGTAGCAATGAGTGTCCTTATTCCCCAAATTTCTCTGAAAGGAAATATTTGCTTTGTAAACAGAACTGTTTTTGTTGTTGTTGTTGGTGGTGGTGTTTTTTTTTTTGTTTGTTTGTTTGTTTGTTTGTTTGTTCGTTTGTTTGTTTAGACAAATAGCTGATCTGAAGTCTGAGGCAGAGATTTAATGAACGTTGAGCAACTTGATTTTCCAGAAAGCAAGAATAGTATTAACAGCTAGTTGGATCATTTCAAAGAGACATAGGAGACAATTTGAAATGGCTCCAACTAGCTTATAGTTAACATGCAAATAAATATTGACTGCAATTAATTTAAAGCCATAAAATGTGTTTAAGCCTAAAAATTAAAATCTAGATACTTAAAAAAAAGTCATTGACTACTATTAAGGGTTGTTGGAGGGTTCAAGGCATTACTCTTAAAACTGGTAAATAGAGAGATAAATATTTATCCTGTCTTTCCTTTATGAATTGTATTTTGGGGTCACCTAATGGTCTATGAGGGGAAATTCAGAAAGAATGAAAGTAGAAAATAGGATGGAATTAGAAAATCACTATCTCTGAGATCTGAATAAAAATTATGGATCAAGGCAATGGCTTCAATAAGTATTAAAATCATTAAGCAAAATGTTGGTGGGAAATGCTAAAATGAAGTAATCTAGCTAACACTACCTGAATTCAGAGATCACACTGAGAATCACTAAGAGTCAGACAATCAGTTAACAGGTGCTTTGAAATTTGATGCAATGGGAGTCATCAGAACCACATATGAAGAATTCTTGCCTAACGGAAACTACAAGAGTGACCTAGAACTAGTAAGATTTCTTGGTGTATCAGTTTTAAAGAGCTGGATCAGGAACAAGTCAAAAGACACCAAACAAAGCAGTAAAACCAATGAGGGACATGCAACATTCCACAAATGGTCCAATTTTTGCACAAAATTACCTGAACACACATACACGTAGGTGCACATGTGCCTGAACACACACACACACACACACACACACACACACAGAACTGTTACATAATATATGGGACATAATGTTACATAATACACTGTTTTCATAAGAAAGGGAACTTATAACAGCTAAATGTGTGTGGAATTTTTAAGAATATATTTTTGTGAGGTGCTATTTTGGCATGGGTACATATTTTCACATTTTTGTTTCCTTGATTATTTTCAAAAAACTTAATTTTTTAAGATTTTATTTATTTATTTGTCAGAGAAAGAGAGAGCACTCACAAGCAGGGGAGCAGCAGGCAGAGGGAGAAGCAGGCTTTCCACTGAGCAGGGAGCCCAATGCGGGACTCTATCCCAAGACCCTGGGATCATGACCTGAGCCAAAGACAGATGCTTAATGGACTGAGCCTCCCAGGTGCCCCAAAAACTTAAAGTTTTAAAATTTCACAGATAAGTCTTTTTAAAGTTTTATTGTGTCAGTTTATTTCTGCAGACCTGAAATTACTCAGTGTTTTTTTTTTTTAATGAAAATGTACTACAGAAGTACTCAACAAATGTCATCTGATATTTTATCATTCTAAGAAATACCAACATAGTGGCATAAATAGGGCTTTAAAGGACACCCACAGATATACCCAAGTAGGTTTCCTTCTTTTTCATTCTGCCATAAATAATGTCACCCTGAAATATCCAAGTTATAATTTTGAAAGCAGGTTTAGACAGCAGAGAACATCACCTCAACTGCAGAATTATTGAGATGAATAATAAAACTGAGTGTATGTTTTTTAAAGTTTTTATTTTAAATCCACTTCCATACAGTGTAATTTAAGTTTCAGGTATATAATTTAGTGATTCTACATTCAAATAGACTACCCAGAGCTCATCACAAGTGCATTCATGAACACCCATCACTTATTCACCGCCCCTCCCAGTAACCCTCCGTTTGTTCTCTATAGTTAAGAGTCTGTTTCCTGGTTTGCTTCTTTTACCCCCCAACTGCGTTCCTCTGTTTTGTTTCTTAAATTCCACATATGAATGAAATCATGTGGTATTTCTCTTTCTCTGGCTGACTTATTTTGATTAGCATAATACCCTCTAGCTTCATCCATGTCAGGATGCAGAGAAAAGGGAACCCTCTTACACTTGATAGGAATACAAACTGCTGCAGCCACTCTGGAAAACAGTATGTAGGTTCCTCAAAAAGTTAAAAATAGAACTACTTTATGATCCAGTGATGACACTACTAGGTATTTATCCAAAGGATACAAAAATATTGATTTGAAGGCATGCATGCACCCCGATAGGTATAATGGCATTATCAACAATAGCCAAATTATGGAGAGAACCTAAATGTCCATTGATTGAGGGGATGAAGAAGATGTGGTATATACATAACTCTATGGTCAACTAATCTTCAACAACACGGGAAAGAATATCCAATGGAGAAAAGGACAGTCTCGTCAATAATAAGTGGTGTTGGAGAAAATGGACAGCCATATGCAGAAGAATGAAGCTGGACACTTTCTTATACCACACACAAAAATAAATTCAAAATGTATGAAAGATCTAAATGTGTGTCAGGAATCCATCAAAATCCTAGAGGAGAACACAGGCAGCAAACTCTGTGACCACAGTCACAGCAACTTCTTACTAGACCCATAGCTGGAGGCAAGGGAAACAAAAGCTAAAATGAACTATGGAGACTTCATCGAGATAGATCTGCACAGCCAAGGACACAATCAAGAAAACTAGAAGGCAGCCTATGGAATGGGAGAAGATAGTTGGAAATGACATGTCTGACAAAGGATTAGTATCAAAAATCAACAAAGAACTTATCAAACTCAATATCCATAAAACAATCTAGTTTAGAAATGGCCAGAAGACATGAGTAGACTTTTTTTTCAAAGAAGATATACAGATGGTTAACAGACCCATGAAAAGATGCTCCACATCACTCATCATCAGGGGAAATACAGATCAAAACCATGATGAGATAGCACCTCACACCTGTCAGAATGGCTAAAATTAACAATACAGGAAACAACAGATTTGGTAAGGATGCAGAGAAAGAGGAACCCTCCTGTGCTGTTGGTGAGAATGCAAACTGGTGAGGCCACTCTGGAAAACACTATGGAGGTTCTTCAAAAAGTTAAAAGTAGAACTACTCTATAATCCAGCAACTGCACTACTGCATATTTATCTAAAGGACACAAAAATATAGATCCAAAGTGGTACATGAACCCCAATGCTTATAGAAGCATTATCAAAAATAACCAAACTATGAAAAGAGTCCAAATGTCCATTAAATGATGAATGGATAAAGAAGAGGTAGCATATATATATACAACGTAATATTACTCAGCCATCAAAAAAAAAAAATGAAATCTTGTCATTTGCATTGACATGGATGGAGCTCAAGTGTATTATGTTAGGGAAAATAAGTCAATCAGAGAAAGAAAAATACCATATGCTTTTACTCATATGTGAAGTTTAAGAAACAAAACAGCTGAACATGTGGGAAGGAAAAAAAAAAGAGGGAAGCAAACCATAAGACATTCTTAATGATAGAGAACAAACTGGGGGTTGATGGAGGGAGGTAGGTAGGTGGGGAATGGGCCAAATGGGTGTTGGGTACTACAGAAAGCACCTGTTATGATGAGCGCTGGGCATTACATGAAAGTGATGAATGCTAAATTCTATTCCTGAAACCGGTATTACACTATATGCACACTATGTGTTAACTAACTAGATTTTAAATGAAAATTTGGGGAAAAAAAGATGTGGTATATCTATATAAAATTTTACCATGTGGTACATGATCTTGAAAATTTCAAGATTTTTGTTGTAATAAACCTGACTAGAGATAGGAAGTTCAGTGGAGTGGACATTTGTTTAGGTTTGTTTATGTTTTGTTTTATTTTGACTGCACAGTTTCAATAATTACTTCTGAAACATTCTTATTCTTTGTGAACTATCTCCTCTCTGTAGTGAAATTCCTCATAGTTCTGGTAGTTTGGCTCTATTTCCAGTTCCTTTGGAAAGTCATATTTATTATTCATTAAAGATTCATGGTACACTGACTTTATGTTGGTCATTCACCTAGGAGCTTGGAATATATTAGTGAACAAAGCAATGAATGGTCTCTGCTTTCCTGCAAGTTTTATCTTAGTAAGGGGAACCAAACAATATACAATAAAAGAAATAAATAAGGGTTAAAATATATTTGAACTGTGTGAAGTAATTTAAACACTCAATTAAGTAATGGAGTAGGTCCTGCAGGAATATAGTTAAGTTCCTGGAAGAATTCACTGAAAAGGTACATTTCAACAAAAACTTAAGGGAAAGCATTTCAGCATGTAGGAAACGTGAGTAGAAAAGACCATAGAGAAGGAGTGGGTAATATTCAAACAACAACAAAAAGCAAGGAACGAAAGCAAGGAGGTCAGACTAGCTGCAGGAAGCAGAGGTGGGAAAAACTAATAGAATAGGACAAGATTTCAAAGGGGCTAGGTCATTTTCTCAACTTGATACTTAACCTTGTAAATATTTCTGCTTTAATTCTCAATGAATCTTAAAGACCTAAAATATAGATCTTCACACTTACCCAACAGGTTAGAGTGGATGGTAGAAAGAGGCTTATGCCCAGCATATAGTTGTCACTCAGTATTTGGTAAAGATGATTTTTATAATTCCATAATATTGATAATTGTAAGATGGTATGGGAATAATCAGAAGTTGAGGACGGGTGCCTGGCAGGCTTGGTTAGTTAAGCATCTGCCTTTGGCTCAGGTCATGATCTCAGGGTCCTGGGATTGAGCCCCATGTCAGGCTTTCAGCTCATTGGGAAGTCTGCTTCTTTCTCTCACTCTCCCTCTCCTCTTTCTCTCTCTCTCTCTCTTTCTTTCACATTAAAAAATATATATATATTTAAAAAATAAAAAAAATAAATTAAATAAAATATAAATTTTTATCTGAAATGTTCCCAGTGCTTCTCCAGGTTTGTAAGAATTACATCAGAGAAAGGTGATTAATTTTAATTGTGGATTTCATGACCTCAAGAGAATGGGCAAGTCATAATCCCTAGAGTTCGTATCCCAAAGGTTGTACTGCAGATATAAGCATATATCCATCAGTCCCAGCCAGGAGAGGCCCTACATGTGCCGTCAGCAGGTTTGTTTTAAGATTCTAGAGACAGATGGGTGTTAACTTCAGGGTATATATTTTATATTTTATAATTAGTTATAAATATAATTATATTTTATAACTTCTATAAAACAACATGGGAGGTGGAAATTTATCCTTTAGATATAGACAGTTCTTGAGAAATATTTAGTCACTGCAAGAGTATATCTAAACATGCAAGGAAGGGAAAGTGCATTTATTCACACAGTTTTGTGTTAGAGGGGCTCGCTCAGATGAACAAGGAGTACCTGTGGTGGGAGAATAGAAGAAATGTGAAATCTGGGGATGTGCATTGTCTTGTTTCTATAATTTACTGAATAAATAGGCAAGGTAGAATAGAGAAGATTTAAATAAAATGAGAATAGCAGAGTTGGAACAGACTTTATTGTGAAAAAAATTGAAAGGGACCAGCTTTAATTAAGATTATAAAACAAGGGGGCGCTTGGGTGGCTCAGTGGGTTAAAGCCTCTGCCTTCAGTCAGGTCATGATCCCAGGGTCCTGGGATCGAGACCCACATCGGGCTCTCTGTGAAGCAGGGAGCCTGCTTCCCTTCCTCTCTCTCTGCCTGCCTCTCTGTCTACTTGTGATCTCTGTCAAATAAATAAAATAAAATCTTAAAAAAAAAAAAAAAGAAAAAAGCTAGTCTGTGAAGCTGGGCGTCGTTGCTCTCTCCCTAACAGACGGTCCCGGCCGATCGGTTTGATTTAAAAAAAAAAAAAAAAATTATAAAACAGGAAACACATGTGTCTAAACAAAAATGATAACAAAATGGGGGAAAAACAGGTAAGAAGATTACAGCTCTTATGTTTCTTGGATTCAGTGATACAGGATATTTTTACCAACAATTTAATAATAGCATTTGGGATACCAGGAGCATCACATTAAATGTAACATTGGTTTAAAATAACTTCTTTTTTTTTAAAAGATTTTTTTAATATATTTTTGACAGACAGAGATCACAAGTAGGCAGAGAGGCAGACAGAGAGAGAGGGGATGAAGCAGGCTCCCTGCTGAGCACAGAGCCCCTGTGGGGCTCGATCCCAGGACCCTGAGATCATGACCTGAGTCGAAGGCAGAGGCTTTAACCCACTGAGCCACCCAGGTGCCCCGTATTTTTTTTTAAGATTTTATTTATTAGAACATCAGTCAGAGTCTGATGTGGAGGAATGGACACATGGCTAGGATTCCAATCAGGGCTCTAGTCACAGATGTGTAGACTGATCCTTATTTACATGTCTTAGGAAAAGTCAAGGTTTCTCCAGCTTTTGTTTTGTCATCTCTAGAATAAGGAAGTAGACATTATTATATTTATCATCTATTCTAATTTTATTATTCATCAAGCAATGCAGAAGGATTGACAGGAGCCCAGCAGTTGAGAGGATTACTCTGGAAAAACTAATTAAGATTTATTTTGGATATCAGATTTACTGAGTCAGAGAGAAAAAGATTAAAGTGTTATATGAAACGAAAAGTAAAGGCAAAAATATAAATTGTTAGGAGTGTTTATTCTTATTTTTTTTTAATTTAAGTTCAATTAGCCAACATATAGTCCATCATTAGTTTTTGGTGTAGTGTTCAACAATTCATTAGTTGCTTAATACCCAGTGCTCATCAGATCACTTGCCCTCCTTAATGGCCATCACCCAGTTACCCCATCTCCCTACCTCCCTCCCTTCTACAACCCTCAGTTTGTTTCCTGGAGTCCAGAGTCTCTCATGGTTTCTCTCTCTCTTTCTCTGATTTCTTCACATTCAGTTTTCATTCCCTTCCCTATGGTCCTCTGTGCTATTCCTTATATTCCACATATGAGTGAAACTAATTGTCTTTCTCTGCTTGACTTATTTCATTTAGCATAATACCCTCCAGTTCCATCCATATCAAAGCAAATGGTCAGTACTCATCCTTTCTGATTGCTGAGTAATATTCCCTTGTATATATAAACCACATCTTATGGTTATATATATAAAATCATCAGCTGATATGGACATCTCAGCTCCTTCCATAGTTTGACTATTGTGGACATCGATACTATAAACATTGGGGTACATGTGTCCCTTCTTTTCGTTACCTGGTGTAAGGTGGTATCTCATTGTGGTTTTGATTTGTATTTTCATGAAGGCAAGTGCTGTGGAGCATTTTTTCATGTGTCTGCTAGCCATTTGTGTATCTTCTTTGGAGAAGTGTCTGTTCATGTCTTCTGCCCATTTCTTGACTGAATTATTTTTTGGGGGGGTTGTTGAGTTTGAGAAGTGTTTTATAGATCTTGGATACCAGCCTTTTATGTGTTATGCCATTTGCAAATATCTTCTCCAATTCTGCAAGTTCCCTTTTAGTTTTGTTGACAGTTTCCTTTGCTGTGCAGAAGCTTTTTATCTTGATGAAGGCCCAGTAGTTTATCTTTGCTTTTGTTTCCCTTGCCTTTGGAGACGTGTCTTGCAAGAAGTTCCTGCAGTCAAGGTCAAAGAGGGTGTTTATTCTTCATGTCACAGTATGAGCCTATGACAAAAAATTAATTTGTTTGGAAATTTTTCATTTTTGTACTGTTTTTAGGACCAGCAGACTCAATCATCATATTATGCTAGCCATACCATTTATGAATTTATAATGTTCAAGGACAGCTAAATGTGCTATAGGAAGATTTCATTTAAAATAACCACAAATCCCTTTATCTCATATTCTTCTTTGTAAATATTAAACATTACAGTTGAGAACTTACAAATTTTTAAGTCAGTAATTGTATTGCTTTTTTACCTAAAGAAAATTTTAAAAATGATTTTCATGTTTTAAAATCTTAGACATTGGGGGCACCTGGGTGACTCAGTGGGTTAGGCCTCTGCCTTCAGCTCAGGTCATGATCTCAGGGTCCTGGGATTGAGCCCCGCATGGGGCTCTCTGCTCAGCAGAGAGCCTGCTTCCCCCTTTCTATCTGCCTGCCTCTCTGCCCACTTGTGATCTCTCTCTCTCTCTCTGTCAAATAAATAAATAAAATCTTTAAAAAAAATAAAACCTTAGACATTTAGCATACCTTGCGTAATAAACACATAGCACAGAGAAACTGTGAAAAGATATTTTGCTTCCTTTTCTACTCTTGCTAAGGGGTAGCTAAGCAAACTTCTCATATCCTCACTCTCCTTATTTTTGTTTTCAGGACCAATTCAGATTCTGACAAGCAGAAACCATCATGTTGCTGTCAGAGAGAAATAAAAGTGGGGCTACATTCACCCTCCTGGGCTTCTCAGATTATCCAGAGCTGCAAGTCCCCCTCTTCTTGATTTTTATGACTATCTATAGTGTCACTGTCATAGGGAATATTGGGAGGATAGTCATAATCAAGATTAACCCCAAACTGCACACCCCCATGTACTTCTTCCTCAGCCACCTCTCATTTGTGGATTTCTGCTACTCCTCCATCATTGCTCCCAAGGCCCTGGAAAACCTGACTGTAGAAGACAGAACCATTTCATTTCCAGGATGTGTAGTAAAATTCTTTTTCTTTTGTACCTTTGTGGTAACTGAATCCTTTTTATTAGCTGTGATGGCCTATGATCGCTTTGTGGCCATTTGCAACCCTCTGCTCTACACAGTTGCCATGAC
This sequence comes from Enhydra lutris kenyoni, assembly GCF_002288905.1. Taxonomy (NCBI): domain Eukaryota; kingdom Metazoa; phylum Chordata; class Mammalia; order Carnivora; family Mustelidae; genus Enhydra; species Enhydra lutris. The sequence goes on along the minus strand of NW_019154106.1, from coordinate 14,428,807 downwards.
CAGGAAACTCTGTGCCATGCTGGTGGTCGGATCATATACATGGGGAGTAGCATGTTCCTTGATACTCACATGCTCTGCTATCAAATTATCTTTTCAGGGTTTCAACACAATCAATCACTTCTTCTGTGAGTTCTCTGCATTGCTCTCTGTGTCTTACTCTAATACTTATATCAACCAGTTGCTGCTTTTCATTTTTGTCACCTTTAATGAGGTCAGCACACTGCTCATCATTCTCTTGTCTTATGTATTTATCATTGTCACCATCCTCAAGATGCGTTCAGCCAGTGGTCGCCGCAAAGCCTTCTCCACCTGTGCCTCCCACCTGACCGCCATCACCATCTTCCACGGGACCATCCTCTTCCTCTACTGTGTGCCTAACTCCAAGAACTCCAGACACACAGTCAAAGTGGCATCTGTGTTTTACACCGTGGTGATCCCCATGTTGAATCCCCTGATCTACAGTCTGAGAAATAAGGATGTCAAGGGTACAGTTGGCAAGTTAATGGGCACTAAAGTCTTTTCTTCTTGAGCATATGATTTTAGTAGCATTTATCCCTGAGATATAAATACAGTGTGTCCATAAAGGTTGATTGTAAAGGTAACTTTAAAATTAATGAAGAGTTAAGGTACAATGGGAATGATGTGGATTTTGATTCAAAGAGACTACCCTTGTCTCTTGCTCACTGGAAAAAAAAAAAAAAACCAACAACAGTCTCTCTCATCTTTGGTTTTTAATTTACACAATTGTAACATAATCTAGCTCTTAATCTGATTGTGAAGACCAGAAGATAATATAGATACCATGTGGAATACTTTATGTGATCTCAATAAAGATTCATTTCATTGCCCTTTCCTTTTTATTTTTTTAAGATTTTATTTTTTTATTTGACAGACAGAGATCACAAGTAGGCAGAGAGGCAGGGAGAGAGAGAGAGGAGGAAGCAGGCTCCCAGCTGAGCAGAGAACCTGATGCGGGGCTCCATCCCAGGACCCTGAGATCATGACCTGAGCCGAAGGCAGAGGCTTTAACCCACTGAGCCAACCAGGTGCCCCTCATTGCCCTTTTTTATAACATACCTGCAGTACACTTGGCTCTCAATAAACATGTGAATTTATCTCATAAAAATCCAAGTAGCAGTTAAAATGAGACACAGTCTCCATCTTCAAGGAATGCAAAATCCAGTGTTGACCGTAAGGCAGTGAAGAAGGAGGCCATGGTGTTTGAAAGAAAGAAAAGTTCAAGTCCATTTCGGGGTTTTAGAGTAATGCCTTCAAAAAATAGCTTTTGGGGGCGCCTGGGTGGCTCAGTGGGTTAAAGCCTCTGCCTTTGGCTCAGGTCATGATCCCAGAGTGCTGGCATCGAGCCCCGCATCAGGCTCTCTGCTCAGCAGGGAGCCTGCTTCCTCCTCTCGCTCTCTCTGCCTGCCTCTCTGCCTACTTGTGATCTCTATCTATCAAATAAATAAATAAAATCTTGAATAAAAATAGCTTTTGTCTGATCTTGGCTTTGGATGACAGGATGGACAGAGTTTTAGGGTATGAGTGGTAGGTGGAAAAGAAACCCAGAAAAATACCTCAAACTCAGGGAATTATCAGATGAATCCATCTTAGGAAAATCCATGTAAGATAACGACAATTTGAAAAATGATTATCTGTAACTAATTACATCCATGGAGTTCTTGAAATGTGTGATTATATGCAAGAATACAAACACAGGCTGTGGTTTGTAGCCCGTTGGGTTAGGAGGCATTCTACAGCCAGTAAAGGAGCAGAGCTGGGGGAAATCCTTGTGCCAATTCTGTTTAATGGCATCTGGCATCCAGCAGGGAGATGCTGTCCCATCATGGTCAGAAGCTCTGCTCTTCCTTACATGGTCATATTGGTGCCACAGATCAAAAAGCAGCATATGGCCTCATTTTATCTGTGACTTTTGGGTGTGACTTTGGCAAGTTAAAACAGTCTGGGCCTCAGTCATCTTATGGTAAATGGGCATAACTATACTGATCTCACTTATTTTTATAAACAAAATGTGCAAATAGTTGTATTCAGAACAGTACCAAAGACATAGAAAGTGTTCAGTGTATGTGAGCATTTATTACTATTCTCAGTAAAGGAGGCTTGTTATTCCCACCCATTTCTGGCATTTGGCAGAATTCTGGTTTGACTTCAGAACACATGCATTCTAAGAAAGAGCTTTTGAGTATAGCACAGGCAAAGTTTATAAGGCCTGTTCACATATTTCATGACTACAGCATGATGCCCAGTTCTCAGAGCAATGCTTGGATCCAACATGCATTTCTCTGCAATTTATCATGAACTCTGGAAGGAACCTTACTGAATTGTAATATGGGATATTACAAGCTGGGATAGCCTTTCTCCTTGTTAATACTTCATAGAGGTCATTAGTTGTTTGAGTGTCAGGATAGTATGGTTTTCTTGATATCTGATTTATATGCTACAAATATCATTAATTACTTTGGGGACCTTAAGGAACATGAGTCCCAGAGATACATACACACAAAAGCATAAACCTTTCCATGATAGCATCTTCAGAAATGGAGGAAGCAATATTTACACAGAGATTAGTAGCACTCCAATAAATGATATTTTCTGGAAGCTGGAAGATTTTTCTCTCCTTTCTTCTTCTCATAAGATAAGTTATTATAGCCATGTATACGAGAATGAGGAACTGTAGAGGAGGACACTAGTATTAAACATATTTTAAAAAACCTGTGTTAGACAGTGGACTCTGAGGAACTAACTGAGGGTTTTGGAGGGGAGTGGGGTGGGAGGTTGGGTGAGCCTGGTGGTGGGTATTGTGGAGGGCACGTATTGCATGGAGCACTGGGTGTGCTGCATAAACAATGAATTCTGGAACACTGAGAAGAAATTAAATAAATTTTAAAAAAACTGTGTTTTGCTCTTTCTTAATTAGAGAGTATTTTAAGAAATGCCATGTTTGGATTATTCCCTTATGAAAACATTTTTTTCTTTGTGTATTGAGAAACCGTCTCAATGAGGAATGGAAACAGTCTAATCTGCACAACCAAGTACCTTGTAACAGATGCTAGAATAAGAGGGAAAAGGGTATAAGCAAGTAGGGAAGAATGTCTGGCCCCCTCCTTTATTTTTCCTCTCGCTCACACTGACTCCATCCATGGAATCTGGCAAAGACCGCATGGAGATACCCCTCACAGTCACTCTGATGCTGAGAATAGCAGGAAGAGGTCCTCCGGACTGTTTGTGGAGGGACACAGAAGTAGGGACCACCTCTGAAGCAGAAAGGAAAGGAATTATTTCATTCTTGGGCACCACACTTAGAAATGTCCTTCCAAAGCAGGTGTCCTAGCCTTGGAACTATGGACCTTTTGAGCCACATACTATTTTTGTGTTTGCATGTGTTCTTGGTATGTGTGTGAAGGGAGGCGGGGTTTGGGGCTGTCTTGGGCATCTTAGCATGTCCAGCAGCAAGCCTGGTCTCTAGCCACTAGATGTCACTAGCACTCCTTTCTATAGTCAAAACCAATAATGTCTTCAGAGAGCCAAATGTCCCAGAGGGATCAAAATCGCTTCTGGTTAAGAGGCACTTCTCTATAAATAGTAATCAACAGCCTGATTTTTTCACCTTTAGTCTTGAAAACGAGTGGGGTTTTCAAAATTATATGCTACGTTGAACTGAGAAAGAGACAACTGACTTCTGTTGGCTATTGAAGAGAGAAAACCATATTATCAGAATAATTATTTGTTTTCAAACTGGGATTTCTTAAGGCACATATGCTTTACCTCTTTGAAATCATTTGAAAAAAATGATTTTAAATTTCAAACCTTTTTTGAAAAAAAAACAAAAAAAAAGAAGAAATGCCTGACCTCATTGAATTTTAGTGTAGACTCTGTTTGCTCCAGGAATAATCAATGTGTCTCCATGTCATGAATTAAGGCAAGTTTCTACATTTTTTTTTCAAATGATTAGAATAAAATATTTAGGTTTCATGGATTTCATGAGCGATAAATACTCAAAACAACTTATGTATACATGTATATAATGTTCTATCTGTGCCATCTGGCTTACTGTTGTTGTTTTTTTTTTTTTTTTTTTAAGGATCAGCCCTTCCTTTTTTTTTTTTTTAAAGATTTTATTTATTTAATTGACAGACAGAGATCACAAGCAGGCAGAGAGAGAGAGAGGGAAGCAGGCTCCCCGCCGAGCAGAGAGCCTGATGCGGGGCCCGATCCCAGGATGCTGAGATCATGCCCTGAGCCAAAGACAGAGGCTTTAACCCACTGAGCCACCCAGGCGCCCCTGGTTTACTGTTTTTTAACTTGTCATTTTATCATACCTATTTGTCAGGTCATTAAATGTTCTTCAAAAATATCCCCTTAATAGCTGCAAAGTTTTGCATAATATATAGGTACCATAGCTTTGACCATTTCTCTCTTGTTGACACTTTCTTTATGAGTTTTACTATCACAAATAATGTTGCAATGCATCACCAAACATTTAATACTTTCATGGTACATCTCTGATTAGTTCTTCAAATAGATTTAAAGCAGTGAACGTATTTGTCAGAGGTCATTATAAGGCTTCAGAGTCATAGTTATAAGAAGTTTGAATCCAGGGCCAATTCCCTGAAAAATGGCTGGCATTGAATAGCATAATTAACAAAATCACTATGCTAATTTTACAGAAAAAATGCCAGTAAGGACCATAAAACTACTTCTCCATTTAAAACATAGTGATAAAAAAATGAACACTTGTGAATTAACAATCTTAAATACATAGACTTTTTATTATTTCTGTGGAAAACAGAGAATTCTGTGTATTTTAAAAAATTATTTCCTGAGATCTCAATATTCCCAATACTCATTAAACATTCTGCCAGGAAAGAGGGATTTGAGTTTCATAAAACAATATGGCTAATTAAATAATGTTTGATGTCTTTCCAATGATTCAATTTCAAGCTCTCAATTGTGTAGGCCTCGTTTAAGGAGTCATATAAACTGTTCGGGATGTGAATGTTTTTGTGTAATCTGTGAATTAAACTGGTGTCTTGTGCATCTTTGCCACAATCCCTGCAGGAAAGCAATGTCCTATTTCTTCACTGAAAACATTACCTATCATATTTGTTATCATATTTTTTTAGAAGACAGTCAAAAATTGCATTTTGGGGGCACCTGGGTGGCTCAGTGGGTTAAAGCCTCTGCCTTCGGCTCAGGTCGTGATCCCAGGGTCCTGGGATCGAGCCCCGCATCGGACTCTCTGCTCAGTGGGGAGACTGCTTCCTCCTCTCTCTCTGCCTGCCTCTCTGCCTACTTGTGATTTCTGTCTGTCAAATAAATTAAAAAAAAAAAATTGAATTTTGGATCATATAATGGAGAGTAACTATTAATATTTTCTCTAACCTCGATAAAGTGGAAACATGGAGAAGGAAAACTGCACCAATGTGACTGAGTTCATCCTTCTTGGATTAACAGATGCCCCTGAGCTGAAAGTCTTCCTCTTCCTGCTGTTCCTTCTCATCTATGGAGTCACAGTTTTGGGAAATCTAGGCATGATTGCCGTGATTCAGGTCAGCTCTCAACTTCACACTCCCATGTACTTTTTCCTCAGCCACTTGTCCTTTGTGGATTTTTGCTACTCCACGATCATTGTGCCAAAGATACTGTCCAATATCTTAAACAGGGACAAAACCATCTCCTTCCTGGGATGCACGGTGCAATTCTATTTGTTTTGCACGTGTGTGGTAACTGAGGTCTTCCTGCTGGCTGTGATGGCCTATGACCGCTTTGTGGCCATCTGTAACCCACTGCTGTACATGGTCACCATGTCCCAGGATCTCTGTATAGAGCTGGTGTCTTTCTGCTATCTTTCTGGGATGGTGTGTTCTCTGATCCACTTGTGTTTAGTTCTTGAGATCCCATCCTATAGATCAAATGTGATTGATCATTTCTTTTGTGATCTACCCCCTCTCTTATCACTTGCTTGCTCTGATGTCTCTGTCAATGAACTGCTGCTGTACATCCTGGCCACCTTCAATGAGATCACCACCATCGTGATCATCCTCACTTCCTACTCACTTATTCTCATCACCATCCTGAAGATGCACTCGGCAGAGGGAAGGCACAAAGCCTTTTCCACCTGTGCCTCCCACCTCACAGCCATCCTTGTCTTCCATGGAACTATTCTTTTCATTTACTGCCGGCCCAGTTCTGGCAACAGTGTGGATACTGACAAGGTGGCTACTGTGTTCTACACCATAGTGATTCCCATGCTGAACCCCCTCATCTACAGCTTGAGGAACAAGGATGTAAAAGAAGCTCTCAGAAAAGTGGTGAGCTCCAAAATATTTTCCTAGAAAATATTTTCTTAGGAAGACTCAGGGTCCCAAAGTGGAGGCTGGTGGAGGGGTCAATGTGTGGGCTGTAGTGCTCGAGTGGAGGGAAGAGCCAGGAGATAGGTGTTTTTGAGTGATTCTTTTTGATTCATTTGCCTTTGTGCCTCTTCAATTGACCTCAAGGGTAGGACTGAGCCCATTTCAAACTTGAAGCTTACTTCTTCGCTTTCCTTAAATCTCAAATGTCTTAAATGAATATTAGTAATGGATCCTTAAGATACATTTAGTTTGCTGTATAACCTTCATGTGTTTTATGAAAAGCACTTGAAAATCACACTTTTCTCAGTATCTGTTGTGGAAATTTCGATTCTTTCCAAAATTCGATTCTTCCTATTTTATAATGAAGAACACATCTTTGTCCAACAGTTTATATATAGAATGAGATTTCCACAAAAGTATGTGATTTTTTTTAAGATTTTATTTATTAATTTGACAGAGAGAGAGAGAGAGACAAGCAGGCAGAGCAGCAGGCAGCGGTGGGGGGGGACAGGCTCCCCACTGAGCAGAGGGCCTGATGTGGGGCTCGATCCCAGGACCCTGAGATCATGACCCGAGCCAAAGGCAGAGGCTTAAACCACTGAGCCACCAAGGTGCTCCTGTTTTTTACCTTTTTATCTTTTTTTAGATTTATTGCTTATTTCTTGTTTTCTTTATTCTTGTTGTTGTTGCTGTTAGTGTTACTGGGTCCAGTGATTTTGGAACTTCAGATATGAAATCAGCTGAAAAAAATGGAGATAGTATTAATTAACTCCCATGAATGTTAGGAAAATTAAATTACATGTCATGTGTAAAGAGCCTAGAATGACCCCTGGCTCACAATCTCTCTCTCTCCCTTTCTGTCCTTTTCTCCTCTTCCCTCTCTTATATTGTATTTATATTTCATATCTACTCTCTATCTTATATATGTGTGTATATAGAATATATATACACACATACACACATATATAAACGTGTAGTTATATGTAAAAACTCCACAAACACACATATAGTTGACATAGTGAATAAACATTACTATAAACACAGGCATCTCTGACCTAGGTCACTCATTATATTGTGGTTTTTTTGTTTGTTTGTTTGTTTTATACTTCAAGTCTCCACTCTAACTCTCCATTGGAATAAAATGCTGTCACTTAAAGTTGAATTCTAAACCTACTTGTAGAACACATAAATGTTTCATCTTTAAGCCAAATTATGGAAGGAGCCCAAATATTCACTGACTGATGAATGGATAAAGAAGATGTGGTTTATATACACAATGGAATATTAACCAGCCATCAAAAAGGATGAAATTTTGCCATTTGCAAAGATGTGGTTGGAGCTAGAGAGAGTTAAGCTAAGCAAAATAAGTCAGTTGGAGAAAGAAAAATAGTATATGATTTCACTCATATGTGGATTTAAGAAACAAAGCAAATGAACATAGGGGGTGGAAAAAGAGATGCAAACCAGAAAATAGACTCTTAACTATAGAGAAGAAACTGAGGGTTGCTGGTGAGGGGTTGGGTGCAGGATGGGTTAAAAGGGTGATGGGTGTCAAGAAGCGAGAGAGAGAGAAAGAGAATCTCATCAGACTTGGCACTGACTGCAGAGCCAGTTGTGGGATTCCATCCCAGAAATCTGAGATCATGACCTGAGCTGAAATCAAGAGTCCATAGCTTAACCACCCCAGGCACCCAGGTACCCCTTTAGAGTGGTTTTAAATTAACTGTAATTTTTAATTATAACTAAACAAAGAAGTAAAAAAAGTCTAGATTATTGTGCCTATTAGGAAGGATTTATTTTTTTAGTACTAGCAATTTTTATTATAAAATGTCTAAATAGATATGGGTTCTTAATTTTCAAAAAATTTATGACATCATGTTTATCTTTCTTCTACCATTAATTTTGCTTGAATGACTTATATATTCTTTGTTCTGTACTCCATTTGTGGATAAATCTCAAATTAGTCCAGGAAACTATTGAGAGAAAAATACTAGCTGTTTTTGTTGAGGGTAATGTAAAAACTTCACCATAATCTTATATTTGTTCATGAAACAATTTGGAAGAGTGATATGATTTTAAACTTATAGTAATGAATTAAAATCAACTTGATTTCACAAATTCGGATATATAACTATATCCCACACTATTTTATATAATCATATATATTCACATACATGAAACTGCCTTCCTTTACACATTGTCACTTCCTTGATTTGAACTCACCTGGAACACTTGTAGAAAAGTAGCAGAAATGTTATGTTACTCTTGATTTAAGTCAATGAAGAAAATGAAAAACAACCTATGAAATTTTAATAGATGCTTTTTAGTGTTTACAAGGAAATTTAGGTCTTCAAATAACTATATTAGAAAAGAGAAAAACTTTTGAAACTATAAACATATCTTCCACATTAAGAAAGTAAAACAAACAAACAAAAGAATAAACAAAGGAAGTTTATAATAGACTAGAGCACAAACCAATAAAGTAGGAAGATGAAGATCAGAGATCAGTGAGTTTATACTGTGAAAAGATTAATATAATTGACAAAATTAGCTAGAATTAATAAGAAGAAAGGAAACAAGAAACAAAATTAATGCAGTCATTGAGGAGCGTAATCCTGAGTAAGTTAAAATAAGTATAACGAATAGTATAAACAGTTTTATACTATTTATACTAACATATACAATTATATACTATACCAACAATTTAGTCAACTTAGATGACACAAATCTGAAAAACATAAATTTACCAAAACTGACAAAGAAATAGAAAATCTGAATAGATATGTAGACAATAAATTCAATTTATAATGAAGATATCCCTGCCTCTCCCATCAATATCCAGACATAGATTGTTTCACCAGATGTTTTTACTAAATAAATATATAAGCAATAGTACCAATTGTTAATTAACTCATATAGAAGATAGAGGACATGATGCTCTTTTGAGTTCATTGGATTTTGCCAGTATTCCCCTGATAACAAAGCAAAACAAAGACAACATAAGAAAGAAAACACAGGGGTGCCTGGGTGGCTCAGTTGGTTAAGCAACTGACTGGTTCAGGTCTGATCCTAGGGTCTTGTGATTGAGCCCTGCATCTGGGTCCCTGCTCAGTAGGGAGCCTGCTTTTCCCTCTTGCTCTGACCCTCTACCCTGCTCTTGCTCTCTGTTTCTCTCTCAATTGAATAAATAAAATCTATAAGAAAAGAGAAAACACAAACCAATATCTCTCATGGATATAAACACAAGAATTCTCAACAAAATACTATATCCAATAATGAAATAAAATAAATGCAAAAAAACATATGTTTTATTAATAGGATTATGAACCATGATCAAGTGAGATTTATCACAGAAATGCAAGGTTGGTTTAACATATGAAAAACAATGTAATACATCACTTATGTAGAATAATAGGCAACACAAATCACATGTCCACCATATAGATACAGAGAAATTATTTGACACCATCCAGCAACCAATCAAGATAAAAATTACAAATTAAGTAGAAGTAGAGGATATTACTTCAATCTTACCAAAGCTGTTGCTATCATCCCAATTAATGGATAAGGAATGACTGACTTCCCTATTGTTAAAAAACAATGCAGAATGTCTACTTTCAGTAATCACAGACAGATTGAAATATTAATAGATTGATAAGTATACATAGAAAGATGGATAAATAGATTAATAAATTAATTGGTCACTAGTCAGTCATCCAGATTTGAAGTAAAACTGGTTTTATTCACATTATACATGATCTTTTAAGAAGAAAATTCTAAGCAATCCACACACATACACACGTGTGTGCACATTTTAGAACTATGAGTATAATCAAATTCACCATGATCACAAAATATAGCCTCAGTATTTCAAAATAATCTTATTTCTTCATAGTACTAAAATAAAATACCAATGTAAAACTAAGAAAATAAATTCTTAAACACATCAAAATATTGCAATAATTAGAAATAAATAACAAGAGACCGCTGAGAAACTGAAAATTAAAAAAATATATATATTGTAACCGGTACTGTTATATGGTGAACATATACTAAAGCATAATAGAAGTGAGGGTCCAAAAGTAAACAGATTTATGGTTGACTGATTCTGACAACCTACTGAGGCAGTCTCCTGGAGATGGACAGTCTTTTCAATAAATGGCAATGAGCACCTGGGTAGTCGTATGCAAAAAAGATAAATTTCAACTTACCTCACACCACGCACAGACATTAGCTCAAAACAGACCATAGACTTAAATTTGGGAGCAAAAAGTGCAAGTTCTACAGCTGAGAAGGGATGTGTGCCCATAACATATAAAGAATACTTACTAATGGAACATAGAAAACCAAGTAAGCCAAATATTTGGCCAGACATTTATAGACGTTGTAATCTGAAACAGAAATTGTTTAAGATGGAAAGAGGGAGAGATGCATGCCATGTGTTGCAGGTTCCCTTGAAAAATGAGGGCGCCTGGGTGGCTTGGGGGGTTAAGTCTCTGCCTTTGGCTCAGGTCATGATCTCAGGGTCCTGGAATAGAGCCCTGCATCAGGCCTCTCTGCTCAGCAAGGAGCCTGCTTCCCCCTCTCTCTCTGCCTTCCTCCCTGCCTGCTTGTGATCTCCCTCTGTGTCAAAAAAATAAATAAAATATTTAAAATAAAATAAAATATGACAAATGGCCTTAAGAACACCAATAATCACAGCTCTCTCTTTCTTTTGGCCTACAGATTTCTGTTCATGGGGCAACTAAAAAAAAAAAAAAAAAAAGTTGGTGAGAGCTTGTCTTCTCTTTTGTTAATTGTGAGAGGTGATTTGGGAATAAAGAACCAAAGGGAATATCTCCTCAAACTTGGGTGTTACCTTTGGCACAGCAATTTTAGGACTATATTATGTGGTAGTTGAGAGTGTGCAAATTTATTTACTTGAGATTACTTGTTGACTACATATACCTTTAAAAATATATATGTACAGCCAGTGAATCCTGTGGCCTAGAATGATATTATAAAGTCAGAAGAAGAGGGGCGCCTGGGTGGCTCAGTGGGTTAAAGCCTCTGCCTTCAGCTCGGGTCATGGTCCCAGGGTCCTGGGATCGAGCCCCACATTGGGCTCTCTGCTCTGTGGGGAGCCTGCTTCCTCCTCTCTCTCTCTCTCTCTACCTGCCTCTCTACCTACTTGTGATTTCTGTCTGTCAAATAAATAAATAAAATCTTTTAAAAAAAAAGTCAGAAGAAAAACACATCTAGAAGAGATAATTGATGTAATCCCATTCAATGGCTTCCAGCATTGGACATGCACTGAAGAAAAATGCAACCTCAGAAATCTCTCTGGTTTTGTTCTTTTTTTCATACATTCCTATGAGTGGAAAAACCAGATGGCTGTAGTTGCTTTTATTGGCTATTTATTTTGAGTTGATCCAAGTGGCCACTGTCTGTGTCTCCATCCTCTCCTTTGTAAGATAAGCATGAAACCCAGAACTCTGTCCTGGCTTGTTATTAGGAAGCTAAAAGGAATTAATACTTACATAATATTTAGAATAGTTTTCAACACCTAGCAAGAGCTCAATAAATGTGATCTATTCTATAGTTATATGACGAGTAGCATCATTAATTTTACAGTATTTAAAGGAATTCTAATATGATATTTGTCACTATGCCCTATAGGAAGAATCTAAGGGATTCTATCATGCTATTAGAAAGGAAGAAATACTCATGCTATTTCATTATGGTCTTAAAGCTGTGTCCCACACATTTGACCCTTAGATTTAATATCACATAGCACCATGAAGGCTGGGAAGGGGCATGTTTAGTCTTAAACAGTTGTTTCGCAAATTGGGATAATTCAAAAAATAAATTTTCTGATGATACGTCCTAAAGATTATTAGGTATGTTACATGACATAGAGTCTCAGTTTGATTTTTATATATTTTGCCCTAGGGATTAGTAATTGTTTGGGGCCTAAGGAGCTCATTTCCCAGGAGCTTAAATTACAGTATAAGTCTCTGTCTACTGTATATGTCTTAATGTCTTCAACACCAGGGAGAAAATGTCTGTCACTCAGGTCTGTTAGCTAGAGCTAGACTCTGGTTACTTGAAAATAAAAATGAATGTATGTTCCCTATCCACAGTTATTTTAAAGATGTATTGAAGCCATCTCTCCTCTAATTAGATAATGTTTTAATAGGACTTCTACTTGTATGCAGTTACTGTTTAAAATTCTTTTATGTTTTAGTTTTCAGAAACACTTATTTTTGAATTTAGAACATTTTCTCTGTAACATCAAACAGGGGTGTGTATGAAAGAATACAGAATAAGCAAATGGTAACCCTCTTCTCTCTCTCTTTCTGATTGCTCTTAACACCTTTTTTTCAGACCAGTTTCTGTGATGAAATCAAGATCTTGGAGAGGCTCTTTCATTGTCATGCTAATGCCGAGGGTTGCAGTCACCTGCCCACCACACTGTTCACAGACAGTCAAGACCTGTGAACTCACTCTCAGAAAATGAGATTAATTCTTTTGGAGTTGTTTAGAAGTTGACATGAAATAGTTTCTTATCAACAGCCTAGAACATTCAGAAAAAAATTTAACAAGTTGGCTTTCCTGTTGAACTGGGAAGCCCGCAAATAACTCAGGTACTTTGTTTTGGTTTGGTTTTGGTTTTGTTTTATCTCTATTCTTGTCTGGATAATGAAAAAAACATGACTTCCGGAAAGTGATATGCTTCTACTTCTTTAAAGATAGTTCAATATATGGAGAAAATACCAAGTTATTCTTCTAGTTCAGAACGTCTTCACTCAATTTTCAGTACACGTACGTGCAGAGGTCACGCGTATACTCCTCCTGCTCTTTAGAAGGGAGGGCAGAGAATGGAGTCCCTCCATACCTATTGGGCTTTTCTTTAAGGAAAGGTCTCAGTGCTAGATCCCACTATTTTGAGTAGACTAAATAACCACTTTTCCCAGCCAACTGCTTAGAAACTTGAGAGAGTTTTCAGGAACTTCTCTTTGGCGTGGGTCAAGGATGAATATTTCAGTATAGCCAAATCAAAGCTGTTGGTAACAGACCTATCTGATGTATTCATACCTCTCTACGTACATCTTTATATACATTTACATATGTACACCAAGTAGACTATTTGGTATCTCGTTTCTTTTTTTTTTTAATTAACCACCAGCATGATAATTTTCTCTCCTAGATATGACCTACTGTAATTTAATAATTGCCCTATTGTTGATCATTCACATTTTCCATTTTAACATTATTAACAATACTGAAATGTAGAGTTTGATTAGTGTTTCACAATTTTATTAAGGTGATGAAATATTTCTCTAACTTATTAAGAATGAAATCTCTCATAAAAATATATAGTTTTTAAAAATATATATATATATATAGTTTTTATTGTTCTCAGGATTAAGGCTTTATTGCTGTAGATTATTGCTATGATAATTGATTAAACCGCTCTGTTACTTTGGTGTAAAATTTTCATTTTCAGTCTATATTTTAAATCTCTTGGCTCATAATTTGAAATTTATTAGTGTTTTGTGAGCTGCAGACCTCAAAAAATTTATCATACTCCCTAAAGATGGAATGTTAAAAAAACTTTGCTTCAAATACATGTTCCTGAAAGACTCAATGAAAAAAAAAAGTATATGTTTTATAGAATCACAGTAGGTGCTACTGAGCTGGCCAAGATTCTTAAGGGTTTTCAGAGAACAGAGGTTCATTTCTGTGTGGCTTTGAAAATCATTGACTCTATTTTAAACTTGATCAAATAATCAAACTTAGTTAATCATCTTGATGTATTGTGGTAAATGTTGCAATCATTTAAGTTTTTTAATATTTCTTTTTTTTTAAATGCTTTTGTTGATGCTAGAGTCAGTTTTGATCAGTGGGATCTACTGAGACATTTAACATTTTGAATTATTTGACAACACTGTTTTTGTTGATTCTTATAAGTACAATATTTGCTACCAATGCTATATTTTTCTAATTATTATTAATCTGTTTTTACTCCCTTTTTAGAAGAAACACAAATTTAACGTTTGTTATCCTAAGGCTGACACATGACAGAAATGAAGGAGGAGAACTGCACCTCCATGACAGAGTTCATCCTTCTTGGATTAACAGATGTCCCTGAGCTGAAAGTCTTCCTCTTCCTGCTGTTCCTCCTCATCTATGGAGTCACGGTTTTGGGAAATCTAGGCATGATTGCCGTGATTCAGGTCAGCTCTCAACTTCATACTCCCATGTACTTTTTCCTCAGCCACTTGTCCTTTGTGGATTTTTGCTACTCCACGATCATCGTGCCAAAGATGCTGTCCAATATCTTAAACAGGGACAAAATCATCTCCTTCCTGGGATGCACGGTGCAATTCTACTTGTTTTGTTCCTTTGCAATCACTGAGGTCTTCCTGCTGGCTGTGATGGCCTATGACCGCTTTGTGGCCATCTGTAACCCACTGCTGTACATGGTCACCATGTCCCAGGATCTCTGTATGGAGCTGGTTTCCTGCTGCTACTTCTGGGGGATGGTGTGTTCTCTGATCCACTTGTGTTTAGCTCTTGAGATCCCATCCTATAGATCAAATGTGATTAACCACTTCTTTTGTGATCTACCCCCTCTCTTATCACTTGCTTGCTCTGATGTCTCTGTTAATGAACTCATGGTGTTCATTGTGGCCACTGTCAATGAGATCATCACCATTGTGATCATTTTCACCTCCTACTTGCTGATTCTCATCACCATCCTGAGGATGCACTCTGCAGAGGGAAGGCACAAAGCCTTTTCCACCTGTGCTTCCCACCTCACAGCCATCCTTGTCTTCCATGGAACTATTCTTTTCATTTATTGCCGGCCCAGTTCTGGCAACAGTGTGGATACTGACAAGGTGGCCACGGTGTTCTACATCATAGTGATTCCCATGCTGAACCCCCTCATCTACAGCTTGAGGAACAAGGATGTGAAAGCAGCTCTCAAGAAAGTACTGGGATCTAGATTACCTTTTAAAAAATTATTTTCTTAACTAGACTCAGAGGTTCATCAGAGACTTTTAATGAGTGGCTGATTTTGAGTGGATGTAAACAAAAAGTAAAGTAGGAAAGGATTTTATGACCTGGGGGCCTAAGCATGCTTCTTGCTTTCCAGTTGCTTATCTTATTAAACCATATGTTATCTCTTTATGGATAATTTGAATGCACTTGTTGCCTTTTCTGCTCTTCTTCAATGTCTGATTACTTTGAATTGGTTGGTGTGGTATTGTTAGACTCGATATCTTACTTTGAGAAAACCATTACATTTCTCACAAAGTACACATGGATAGACATGTCTTTTCATCATCATTAGAGCATGTAACCTTTTTTTTACTAAATTAATTTCATTTTTTTACATGGAATGAATGTACATCTGTCTGATATCCTATGTTTTTTAATAAAAAGTGAGTAAATTTATGTGTATTTTTATTCACTCTTTAATTATTTTTACCTTTGCAGTATTATAATTAAGACTTTTAAAACTTCTTTCAGGGGGATTAAGAAGCACAAACTTCTAGTTATAAAATAAATAAGTCAAAGGGATGAAAAGTACAGCAAAAGAAATACAGATAATAACATTGTAATAATGTTGTATGGTGACAGATGATAACCACACTTCCCAAGGTGAATGCACAGGAATTGTCAAATAATGACATTGTACCCCTAAAACTAATTAAAATATAAGATTGTATGTTGAGTATACTTCAATAAAAAAATAAATAACTTTAAAAAAAAAAAAACCTTTTGGTCTACAAGGTAGAGATAATACTCTAATTTTCTAATGAGATTTGCATGAAAATTAAATGATGTATCTTAAATTCTTGCCACTATATATGGTATATTATAAGTGATTAATAATGTATTTGCTGATCTTGCTATTGCTACTTTTAGTTTTACCTTTTTTTCTCTATTCTATCTTATTTCTTAATAAATAAGTTAGATCATGTATTTGATGGTTTACTTTTCTTAAGTTTCTGGGGTTTTGTTAATTATTTTTGTTTTGTTTTGCCTGATACTATTTTAGTCATTTACTATATTTTTAAGCCTATTGTATTCTAAACCTATTGATTGCATTAATTTCCTATGGCTTCTAAAAAAATACTATGCATTTATTGGCTTACTACAATAGACTTTATTCTCTTACAGTTCTAAGGGCAGAAATTTGAAATCAGTGTCACTGGGCCAAAATTAATGTGTCAGCTGTGCCATACTCCCACAGGAGGTTGTCAGGGACAACACCTTCCCTTATCTCTTTCAGTTTGTGGAGACCACAGGCATTCTTTGTCTTGTGGTTGTATTATTTCAGTCTTCAAGACTGGCATCTTCAAACTTCTCTACTCTTCATCTTTCCTACCTTTCTTGCACATACACCCACGCACGTATGTGTGTGTGTGTGTGTGTGTGTGTGTGTGTGGAATAGCCTCCCGCATTCTTTTTTTTTTTTTTTTTACGATTTTATTTACTTATTTGACAGAGAGAGAGAGAGAGAGAACAATAGGGGGAGTGGCAGAAGGAGAGGAAGAAAGAGGCTCCCTACTGGGCAAGGAGCCAGACACGAGGCTCCATCCCTGGACCCTGGGATCATAACCTGAGCCAAAGGCAGACACTTAATTGACTGAGTCACCAAGGTGCCCCTAGTCTCCTTCTCTTGTATAAGATCATCTGTGAAGGCATATACAGCACACAGATAATCTAAAATAATCTCCTGATATCCAGATCCTTACCCTAATCACATGTAAACACCCTTCCTCCAAATAAGGTGGCATTTACAGGTTCCATGTATTAGAACTTGATATATATATAAAGGTCCATTTTCAAACTTAACACACCCACCTTTTAAAGGCCAAAGTATGATTTATTTTTCCTGTATTCTTGCAATGTGAACACTTCGTTTTCTTACTTTCTTAGGATTTCATTTTATATTTGTTATTGTTTATATTTTTATTGGAATGGGTTATTTAAAATAACATAGGTCTTTGATGCTTTAATAAAGTATGATGGACATTGGATTTTTAAATAGCTGGGTCCAGGTTCGGAGCTTAAAGAGTGATTTTGAGGAAGATAGTTAAACTTGCTTAATTTTGAGTCTCTTAAATATAAACTGGAGATAAACTGCCAGCCTCAGGGTTATCACTGAACTTAAACATAATAACTAAATAACTGCAAAAACCTGGCTTATGAAATTCATTCTTCCTAATGTTTCTTAAAAAGACATCTTTGAGGGGCGCCTGGGTGGCTCAGGAGGTTAAGCCTCTGCCTTCGGCTCAGGTCATGATCTCAGGGTCCTGGGATCGAGCCCCACATTAGGCTCTCTGCTCAGCGGGGAGCTGCTTCCCCCCCATCTCTGCCTGCCTCTCTGCCTACTTGTGATTTCTGTCTGTCAAATAAATAAATAAAATCTTTAAAAAAAAAGAAAGACATCTTTGATATGGTCATTGAGGAGGGTATGTGCTATGGTGAGTGCTGTGAATTGTGTAATTGTGTAAAAGATGATTCACAGACATTTACCCCCTGGGGAAAAAAAAAATTATATGTTAATTTAACAAAAGAAAAAAAAGACATCTTTGAGGGCAAGAGTTATTTTAAAATATTCCAATAAAGACAGCTACTCATTATTTATTTTAATAAATGAATAAATATTGACTAATAGAATAGAATATATTGTGAGTTTGATGAAAATATGGCTCTGTATTGCTTTTCAAATGTTCTAAGTGGAGCAAATTTCCCACATCACACAAGGGACTTTGGATTTTAAGATGAAGGTAAAGTAAACATCTTTCTCTTTTGGTCCTCCAACTGGAACAGAGTTACTCCACCTTGCCACTCTTAGTCAAGGTATACCATACACACACACACACACACACACACCCCTAGCATTATCTCTCTTCATGAGAACACATCTTCTCTAAATCTCATTTTCATGTCTGCAATTATGCCACACACTTTCCAATCTTTATGCAATTGCTTATGTTGTTTCTTTTACCTTCTCTCATTCACTATTCTGTACCTGACAAACTTCTTAAATGTGTAGTGCAAATTATCCTCTTTTCTGTTTTGCCACCTGGCATACAAATTCACAGAGTATATGTATTTTTTTAAGTTTATTTATTTAAGGAAACTCTACTCCCAACATGGGGCTCAAACTTATGACCGTGAGATGAAGAGTTGCATGTTCTTCAACTGAGCCAAGCCAGTTGCACCTAATAGATGTATTTGTTAAAGAAATATTCTCCAATCTATGCTGGCCTTGGATGGCCAGAATTCCACGTGTAATAGACCCACACATAGCACATATCAGAGTGATTAACTTCATTCATACTTGGTTTTCCACTGATGTTTGATTTTCAAGGTCTTCTAATTCTCAACAGCCAGATAGATATATCTTTGCTTCTTTCTAGTTTTTCTATTATCCTATCACATAGAATACTACTCTGATAGTTTGATAAATTGCTCTAAGCTGGTTAAATCAAATTAGACAGCAAATAATACAATCTAGTTTTGTATATAATCTACCATTTCAAAACTAAAAATAGATTTTTCTTTGAGACATCCTCAAGATGTATAAAAACATATTGCATTGTTTCATATTGTTTTTAATCAATTCCTCATAGAACTGTTTAATTGCTCATGTATCTTTTCCCACTGGGATTTTCATATCAGATTTTGAGTTCCTGGGATCCTAGGTGAGCTCTGGAAGCTAACCTCAAAAGACTCTAGGCAAATATAAAAGGTCCCACATTATCTTAAGGAACCACTATCTTCCTAAGGGAGGCACAGGTTTCTTTTATGAAAACAAAAGAACTGCCCAAATGGATTACGGAAAATGTTGCAATGGGTTAATTTTTTAAATATTTAGCTGTCAACACTGATTTTTCAAGTGAAAAATGAATTGATGCTGACAACAGTCTCATAAGAAGGTAAATGAAAGATAGAATCTGGTAAGTGCTCTTCACATAATCCTGGGATATCAGAGTTGGGCAAGATTTTAATTGCTCATCCTATAATTATTTATTTTACATGCAGGAAACTGATGTTTTGAGAATACATGTGCCCAGCATAACACACGTTTTAATTCTCAAGGCATTTCCAACAAACACACCACCACCAACAAAAAAGCACATTTAATGGATGATAGTCTTAAGACAATCTTTAGTACTATTGGACTCAGATTAGAAATCTAACTATAAACACAGGGTTCATTGCCTATTATTTTTTTTTAAAGTTAAGCAGACTGAGATATAAAATAAAGGCTCACCCAATTTGTATATCATATCATTTATTCTATCCTGTGGTTATGTGTTGATATGAGCGGTTATCAATACACAGGTGACAGGACGGGGGTAGGGTTAAGGGAGTGGATTTGAGGGAACAGAAAAAAAATGGTTTACAAAGGTAGGGACTAGGGCTCACTATAGAGAAGTGACTACAGGAATAGGTAATTCTGCTAAACACTTTTAGAGTTCATTCTCATTCTCACCTGCCAGTTACGTAGAAGAACAGATATATTTGACTCCTCTTTGGACTCTTAATTTTTTTCTCGTATTCCCTTCCTCTTCTATTGTTCCCTTGACTTTCATATTTCATGTTTCAATTCTGAAAGCTTTTTTTGGTCTTAAAGCATATGACATCTTTGAAAGATTATTACAAGTAAATATTCTCTATATAAGTGGATTTTTTCAGTACCTCTACTTCTATGATTAGAAATTAAGGATTTGGGATGCCTGGTTGACTCAGTCGGTTAAGCATCTGCCTTCCGCTCAGGTCATGATCCCAAAGTCCTAGGATCGAGTCCCACATCAGGATCCTTGCTCAACAGGGAGCCTGCTTCTCCCTCTCCCAGCTCAACAGGGAGCCTGCTTCTCCCTCTCCCTGCTCTGCCTGTTCTGCCTGCAGCTTTCTGTGCTTCTGCTCTCTCGCTCTCTCTCTGACAAATAAATAAATAAAATCTTTAAAAGAAAAAAAAAACAAGAAAAATAGAAATTAAAGATTTGGTAGAAAATAACTTCAACAAAAAAGTGGTTGTTCTCCATGGCTCAGAACCCAAGCTTATTTAAGGATTGTCCTAAAGAGGAGCCTCTTTCTTTCATGCCTACTTTTTGATAATAATTTTTCATAATTTGCAAAAAAGTGAATGGCACAACAAAGAAACATTTTCATCCACCTTTGCCTTTCTAGCCACTGACTATATATATATATATATATATATATATATATATATATAGTCAATAATATATATATGTATATATTTTTTTCCTTTTGCCTTGCTAGCAGTGGCCATTGTTCCACTTTTAGGTCGATCTACAATTTTGCCTCTCATATTCGTAGACAGGAACAGATGGGCTGTCACTCAATGAGAGTTGATATTTTCTAAGGAGGATGCCATATATATTTCAGGAAAGGAGAGTTCCAAATAGTTGACTAGTAAATCTGAGATGCTTCTTTCTCCAATTAACACTTTTTTTAAGACAAAGTATTTGGAGTGAGATGGAATATAGGAGATAAAAATGGGAATATATATGAAAACTGAGTGTATTTAAATACTGAGCTTGTAAGGAACAGGGAATAATTTAAGTGTTTAAGAAGGAAACACGGGCGCCTGGGTGGCTCAGTGGGTTAAGCCGCTGCCTTCGGCTCAGGTCATGATCTCAGAGTCCTCGGATCGAGCCCTGCATCGGGATCTCTGCTCAGCAGGGAGCCTGCTTCCCTCTCTCTCTCTCTCTCTCTGCCTGCCTCTCTGTCTACTTGTAATCTCTCTCTGTCAAATAAATAAATAAAATCTTTAAAAAAAAAAAAAGAAGAAGGAAACACATTACAAAATCTGTTTTATACAGGTGAGTCTTACAGTAGTTTATGGGTACATTTTGGATCATGTTTGGAAATAAGATGGGAATTAGAGAGAATGAGGCCAATTTAGAGGTTTGAATTGAGGAAAATGAGGGATGACATTAAATAATGGGATGTGATGACAAGAAATAGACATTGGATATTTGCCACATTTCACAGATTGAATCAATGGCTCTTGTTCTGTTTTGAGGTAGAGGTTGTTTCTTATTTGGACTAGCAATGGAGGTGGTAGAGATGAATACCAAGATAGGGATCATAGAAAAGGCATAAGTTGTAGGAAGTGATAGTAATTAAATTTTGTTTTAAGCATGCTGAAACGTACACATGCTTATTTGGTAGTTCACTTTAGTTGGACAAATGCTTTTGGAATGGGTATATGGAAACTATCACTGTATACCTAGTATTGTAAGAAAAGGTGCAGAAAATGTAAGGAAAGTATGCATGGTGAGGAGAGAAGCAGGTTGAGAATGAAGCCCTAGGAAAGTGCCACGATGTATGAAGGAGACTGAGTAGGGGTATATCGACATTAGTACTGAAATCAAGAGAGGTATATAGAAGCCATAAGAGAAGGGGGTTTTGAGAAGAAAGGAGAGGTCAAAGCTCTTACATGGAGTAGAGAAATAAAGTTTACTACCTAACAAAAAAATCTTTGGATTTGACAGTGAGGGTATAGTTTGAGATTGAAACAAAAAGGGTTTTAAGTTGTTGGCATAAAAATCCTATATCAGTAGGCTGAAGTGAGAAAGTGGAAATCAGTGTAGATGTCTGTAAGAAAATTTTGGCATAAAATAAAAGAGAATAAATAGAAATAGATACAGAGTAATATTTTTAAAAGTGAGATTGACTTCAATGGTACATGCTGCAAGTTTATGAAGGAGACATTAGTAGTAATAGTATAAATATATTAACTGATATAGATAGTCAGAATTGGGTGCATAGTTGCAAGGATTAACCTCAGGGCACCTGGGTGGCTCAGTAGGTTAAGCCTTTGCCTTTGGCTCAGGTCATGGTCTCAGGGTCCTGGGATTGAGCCCCACATCGGGCTCTCTGCTCAGCAGGGAGCCTGCTTCCTCCTCTCTCTCTCTCTCTCTCTCTCTCTGCCTGCCTCTCTGCCTACTTGTGATCTCTCTGTGTCAAATAAATAAATAAAATATTTAAAAAAAAAAAAAGAAAGGATTAACCTCATAGAGGAGGGGCATGGAAAGAAAGGGAGAGAGGAGGTCACTGATGAGCCTAAATATTTATATGATGACTTGATGAGAAAGTTGAACACATACTTATTTGTTACCTGATATTTTTCTCTACAAGACAGAAATCTTCTTCTAGCAGTGAGAAGAAGGTTGCAGAATGAGACGTAGGACAAATTATGAAGGTTTATAATAGTGATTAAAGGAGAAAAATAGTTGTGTGTGATATGCAATAGTAAAGAACAATTTATTCAACCATGTGTGATATGCAATACTAAAGAACAATTTATTCAACCATATATACAATATATATGTCTAACTTTTATACAAATATAAGATGAAACCATGTCAGTGATTTTACTTCATTTATTCATTAATTCATTCAACTGTTCCAACTGGTATAAAAGATAATGCAAAGAATTATAGAACAAGAATTCACAAATAAATATACAAATAGATAGAAAACTGGAAAAAGCCAGCTTTTTCCACAGGAGGGAGGGGAATCAATTATCTCACTGGATTAAGTGTGCATATCTGTAGACAAGTACCACTTGTGTTGCTACTGGTTGTCCAACAACTTTCTAAACTAGAGCAAAGACAATGAAAGGCAGAAAGGTAAAGTAGGTAGATGAGGCTTTCTCAACATCTTTTACAATTTTTCACTGCGGAGGGCATGGAAACATTCCTGGATATCATCTTCTCATTGCCTGGATTGAATTTAACACATTTGTGGGCATGAGGATTTCTCCAGTTTTAATCCATAGCTTAAATACCAGAAAAATAAAACAGATGTCTGGATTGACTCAGAATTGCTATGCTGCCAGCTTTAGAACCACAAAAGGACAAGATGGTGAGGAGATTGAATCTGTAGAAGGACATTCATTTAACACTTGCATTTTGATGGGAAAGGTACTATCTCTCTCATAGATGACAGACTGAAACTCGGTGGTTCTTTGGCCTGACTGAGGTCTCACAACTTCTGAGCAACAGAGCTGGGATTCAGTGACTTTTATAACTAATGCAGAACCTTTCTCCTTTCTCTTTTATCAGTGGATTTCAAACAACTCATAGGAGTTCTTTGGTTCCTCAGAGGTGAAACCACATCTCAAGGTGAGAAACGTATAACTTCTGCTCCTCTACCTAAATGGGGGTTCACCTGGACCAGTGATACTGTCTCTTGTGAAAATAAAAACAACACAAGTGGGGATAGAGGCTATTTATTCAGTTTGTTATATAACCATGTGGCTAACCAACATTACTTGACATTGGTGGAAGATGAGGAAGTTGATAAAAGTGGAGTTCAACAACTCATTTGATGGTGGTGTCTCTATGGAAAACAATAGTTTTAAGCAAGACAACTGATGCATTGTCAATTTAATAAAAAGTTGAAAATCTGGGGTACTTGGGTGACTCAGTCAGTTGAGCATCTGCTTTTGGCTCAGGTCATGATCCCGGGGTCCTAGAATTGAGCCCTGCCTTGGGCTCCCTGCTCAACAGGGAGTCTGCTTTCCCCCTCTCCCTCTGCTTCTTCCTGCTGCTCATGCTCTCATTATCTCTCTCTCTCTCTCTCAAATAATTAAAATCTTTTAAAAAATTTAAAATCTGAAAATTTGAAATGCATAACTCTATCCTAGCAGTAGATGTGCCTAGCTGTTACCAGGATGCCCAAGTGGATGCGGAATTTTCTTGTATCTATGTTGACTGTTTTAGTTCTTATTTTTTAGTGAATGCTGAGGTTGCTATTAATATTGCCATCATTGCTGTGCCACAACTTCAGAAGTCCAAGGGCACTGCAGAGGATGGAGATTGGGAACCACACTGTGAAGACTGAGTTTTTTCTCTTGGGATTTAGTGACCATCCAGAACTTTGGAGGATTCTTTTCGCTGTGTTTCTTTTTATCTACTCTGTTACCCTCATGGGGAATTTTGGGATGATGTTATTAATCACAACCAGTTCCCACTTGCACACTCCGATGTACTTTTTCCTCTGTGTATTGTCATTTGTAGATGTATGCTACTCTTCTGTAATTGCCCCCAAATTACTTGTGGACTTGGTTTCTGATAAAAAAACCATTTCTTATAAAGGCTGTGCTGCACAATTATATTTTTTCTGCTCTTTGGTTGACACAGAATCTTTCCTCTTGGCTGTCATGGCTTATGACCGGTACATAGCAATCTGCAACCCACTGCTTTATACAGTTATTATGTCCCAGAAGATTTGCTGCCAGCTTGCCCTTGGAGCATTTTTGGGAGGTACCATGAGCTCAATTATTCACACTACTAATACCTTTCATCTGTCTTTCTGCTCCAAAGAAATTAACCATTTCTTCTGTGATATCTCCCCACTCTTCTCTCTGTCCTGCTCTGATACTTACATGCATGACATTATTCTGGTAGTCTTCGCTGGTTTGGTGGAGGCGATCTGTCTTCTAGCAGTCCTTCTCTCTTATGTCTGCATCATAGCAGCTATTCTTAAAACAGGTTCTGCTGAAGGAAGAAGAAAAGGGTTTTCCACTTGCGCCTCCCATCTGACCATAGTGACTATCTACCATGGCACTCTCATTTTTATTTATTTGCGCCCCAGCACTGGTCATTCACTGGATATTGACAAAGTGACCTCTGTGTTCTACACATTGATTATACCTGTGTTGAATCCCCTAATTTATAGTCTAAGGAACAAAGATGTCAAAAAAGCCTTAAGGAAAATGATCAGCCGAAAATTGTTTTCTTAAGGAAGAATGAAACTGAGCCTGACAACTTTTCAGCAATGTCAGGAAAAGTCAGTTTAAAAGGATTGTTCCCCAAATCTGTGGGTAATGAGGTCTCAACTACAGAATAGGGCCCAAGCATGACATCAGAACAGAGTCTGTCACATTACCTGTATTATGTCTATCTCTTTATTATTTTAAAGTTGACATTTTTAATATATATTCCAGGAATAGATTTACCCTTTGCCTAATGTCTATATTTCATATTTTTATTCCTTTTCTCTCCCATCCTAAATGTATTGCAATTATTCTCAATTTTGACTAAGCCATTAAAATACCACAACTCTTTTTTTGTGAAAGAAAATAAATGCAATTTACTGAAAACATTTTTCAATTAATTTTTATTTCCATATAAATATGTGTGCACTGTAGCTTGGCAGTCTAATTATATTCTCTCTAAAAAAATTCTTCCTCAAATTTTAATTACCATATGATTTTTTTATACCAATTCAATTCAATTATAGATGGTAAGTCACATCCCAAACCTCACTAGAATCTTAAGTGTGCTACTTTTAAGACTCTTAGAATTTTCTATCTAATCTTGTAGTTGTATGTGTCTGTGTTTTGTCCCTCTACTAGACCTTTCATTAATTATTGTCCCTCATTTGATGCATTGCCTCTTTATCACAGTATTTTCTCCAGTGTAGATACTGAGTAAATTTTTATGAAATAAACATGAGTATATTTGTTATTGATTGTTTTTAATTTAGATTATATACCTGTAACTATTTCTCTTGCAGTTTTTTTGTTTGTTTGCTTCTTTCTCTAGAATGGTACTGTATATACATGTGACTACTGCAAAATATTGTCAAGTATGACGACTTATTTAAAAACAATTTGTAAAATCACCAAAATTAAAGTCTGGCTAATAAACTAGTCCCTCAAGAATAGGTTCAGTTTGAGATCTCTTGATTGGTAAGCAAACTTTCTTGGGAGGTTAACCTCTGACAGCAAGAGATGGGATCAGAAGCCAACAGATGGTAGCATCACAGGTGGGCTCCTGGGACATGACCCATAGACAAGGTGTGGCGGAAAGCCTAAAGAAAGTGCCAAACCAAAGGTAAAGTTGGATAGTGGGACAGAGTAAATTAGAGAGAAAAGCCATCTGTCAGTGAAAATGCAGGCTGGGTTATAAACCAAAATCACAGTTCTATTCACTGCAGTGGAAATTATCTTTAAAAGTAGGTTTTTGTCCATACAGCTCAGTAGTGAGTTAAGGCTCTGGTCAGTGGGGGCTGTCAATAGGGAAGAGTAGAATGGCAGCTTGATGTCAATGAGAAGCAAGTGTTTCATCTTAAATACTGAGTAGAAAACGTTTACCACAGTGAATGGGTTCATCACAACAGATGGATATTTGTTCCTTTGTTGTTAAGTGTAAGTTGGATCAGAACATCACCCATACACCCACCTCACAGAGGCTGAGGAGAGATGGAAGAAAGAGGCAGACCACTCCAGACTGGTAGGTGGCAGGTGTAATGAACTTACATATGAAGCCTATCTTGGAGAGTCATAAAATGAGCAGATCTTCACTCCAGAATCCTAGAAGTTTATACAGAGGCCTTAACTGGGGTTCAGTCATGTATATCATCTAGGTCGTCTCAACAGCACATTGATCTCTCAAGGCTATGCCCTTGGAACACTTCAAACTGTGGGACTGGTGGGCAGAATGTACATTCCAAGGACAGGGGATGGGTGAGGATCCTCTGATTCCTTGGGTCCAGCTTACAGGTCGACCAGTGATCACATCCTCTCCACAACTTCCTCCAACAACATTCTGTTTCAGCGGTTGTCCTTGGGATAGGGACAATAGGGTAACACAAAATGTGGTATTCTGAGATTAATTATCTAAACTTATTTCTTGGTAATGTGGGGTCAGAGACTGAGATCAGAAGTACAATTTCAGGTATCTGGACTGGACATGTGAAGGGTGCGGGCCAGCATGGGTAGCAGTGAAGAAGTCTTTGCTCAGCTCCAACCAGTAGTAAAGGAAGCATCAGGAAAAACAAGTCCCAGTGTGGCTGAGCTCCAAGAGGACCCAAGGTTACAATGTACAACTGGAATCTGAATGAATGGGCTCTAAAGTGAATGACAATGGATCCTGGAGACACCATTTCATGACAGGATGCCATGAATATGCCATGTTTTCTTTCAGGACCAGAGTTTAGTTCCTGAGAGGGAGTTGGTTGGCTCTGAATGACATTAGAATGTTAGAAACTCCATTATCATTCCTCAGACTAATAGACATATAACCAATTATAATACATATATATATATAAAAGTCATGGTAAAGAGATGAGGACACTGAGTGTTAACAGGACGAGTAATCTATGGTCATGAAGCTAACAAGTAAATGATATATAGATGTGAACCATTTCTATCTCTCTTTAAATTCCTGTTCTTATCTTAAATTTTCTCTCATCTTTACCATTTTTTAAAAATGAAAATAAAGCACAAACACAAACAAAACAAAACAAAATCCTGGTTTCCTGGTCATGTGTAAAGGCTATTAAATTAAAATCTTTAAAAGAAAATATAAAGAAGAACAAATATATACTATTCTTACACATATATGAAAGCTGGCCAGTGAATCCAATTTTCTATAACATGGATAGGTTTAATCTTTACAGATAGGAATATATTTAATACAATTTCAATAAAGTACATTGTGATGGGAAGGGATTTGGACAGTGATGGAGAGGTCCTGATAAATGATATATTCTATGAACAACAAATAAATTGAGATTGTAAAGTAAAATACTCAATAGATAATGATATACTTTGATTTGTCTTAAAATTCTGTTCAATCAGTCATGAAAGACAAATAACTTGCTGAATATTACACCATTTAAATGTGTTATTTAATTCTTATGATATTCTGAAGTACACTCAGCCCATTTTTTACACTAAAGGAATGTATAAAAATAGGGAAGAAGATTTAAATGAAAAACCTTGTACTATCATTGCTCTCTGCTCCTGGAACCAGAAAAAAAAAAATTCCCCTTATTGTTCCCTTCTTGACAATGACCTAAAATAAAAAGAATACTCTTGAGAACCTTTTGTTATGTTTTTCATAAATGGATTAGTTGTTAGTTGATGACAGTGCAAACAACACATGCAATTAAGTTTATGGAAAAAAATACAAGATTACCTAACATCCAGCTACTCAGTGATGACCATTATTAAAATTGTGTTTATTTCACCGAAGCTCAGAGATCCAATTATTACAAATAAAATTCTACATAAATATTACTTTGTTCTTTGCTTTTTTTATTGAACATTTTATAGAGCTAATAAATTTTCCTTTCAACTTAAACTGTATAAATTAGGCAATTTTTAAAAATTTTATTCGTGTAATGCTATGAACACATCAAGAGAGACTAAGTCGTCTTTCCAGTGGCCTTCATTCAAGGTGCAGGTCCCAACTTTCTCTGTGCAGCATCTGTACAGTTGTCAACAGCACGATATCTGTTCTCCAGAGTGAGGTCAGAAGGGAAATCCACAGGCTGGTGTGCACTCTGGGGTAGAGTATAAATCTAGAGCAATTGTTAATTTGCAAAGGCTCCTTTGCATCAGTTTTGCAGGGGACACTTATGCCTTTATTTAATAAATATTTTAAATGACATTTGGACCTGAGCTTTGTAAATCATAAAGTAGAAATATTAGTGAACAATACTGGAAAGGGCATTGCAATTACGGAACCTTGAACAGAGAAGACAAGTATAAAAAAGATGTTTTTTGCAAACCAGCAATTGACCCTGGTATTACTTTTTCTTAGCTGGAA
Organism: Enhydra lutris kenyoni; assembly: GCF_002288905.1. Taxonomy (NCBI): domain Eukaryota; kingdom Metazoa; phylum Chordata; class Mammalia; order Carnivora; family Mustelidae; genus Enhydra; species Enhydra lutris. Next base: position 14,399,829 of record NW_019154106.1, on the reverse strand, counting down.
CACAAGACCAAGATCAATAATGACTCTTCTCACACTCAATTTAGGTACAATGATAAATAATTGGAAACATCTAGAAAATTGTGTTGGTGAAACTACGGGAACATATGTCAAAAGACCTCAGCTTTAGTTCACAAAATCTTTAAATAATTACCATTGGGTGAAAAATACAACTTCACCCAGAACACAATTTGGTGCTGATTGCTTTTTTCAGGGCACCTTTCACATCCTTATTCCTTAAGCTGTAGATGAGTGGGTTTAACATAGGAATGACCACCGTGTAGAAGACAGAGGACATTTTGTCTGTGTCCATGGAGTAACTGGAGCTGGGTCGGAAATACATGAACAGGAGTGTGCCATGAAATATAGCCACTGCGGTCAAGTGGGAGGCACATGTAGAGAAGGCTTTGCGTCTCCCCTCAGCTGAGTTCATTCTAAGGATGGTAGCAACAATGTAGCTATAGGAGAGGAGAACAGTAATGATGCTGCACCCCACCACGCAACCGATGAAAGTGAACATCACTATCTCATTGATGGATGTATCTGACGAGGAGAGGGCTAGCAAGGGTGGGATGTCACAGAAAAAGTGGTTGATGACTTTGGAATTGCAGAATGACAGTCGGAATGTGCAGCAGGTGTGGATTGCTGAATCCACTAAGCCCACAAAGTAGGCAAGGGACACGAGCTGGATGCAGATTTTCCTGGACATGGCGATTGTGTAAAGAAGTGGGTTACAAATGGCGACATACCGGTCATAAGCCATGACAGCCAACATGAGACATTCCACATCTGCAAAGACCCCAAAAAAATACATCTGAATTGCACATAAATTATATGGAATCCTCTTTTGCTCAGATAAGAAGTCAACCAGCATCTTGGGAGAGACAGTGGAGGAGTAGCAGACATCGCAGAAAGACAGATTGCTCAGGAAATAATACATGGGCATGTGGAGCCTGGAGTCAAGCTTGATCAGCAGGATCATCCCTAAATTGGCAACTATGGTTATCCCATAAACCAGCAGAAAGAGCACAAAGAGCCCCTGTTGCACATCCTTTCTGCTGGAGAGTCCTAGGAGTAGGAAGTCAGTAATCATGGTGCAGTTCTCAACAGCCATCTCTCAGATCTGGGAATCTCTGCTTGTGAGAGAAGGAAATGGAACCAGGATTAACATCATCTTACTATCTTAGTAGTTAAACTGCTGGTTCTCTCTGTTTTTCTACATTTAGGAAGAGAGACAAGCAATGTCAGGGTTGTTTAGGTGAACCAGACTATCCTGGAAACCCACCCAAATTGCCTATGTCTGTACACCACTGTACAGAATTTGTAGCACAATTTCATCCAAATTAAAGCATGTTGTTTGGGGCACCTGGGTGGCTCAGTGGGTTAAAGCCTCTGCCTTCAGCTCGGGTCATGATCCCAGGGTCCTGGGATAGAGCCCCACATCGGGCTCTCTGCTCAGCAGGGAGCCTGCTTCATCCCCCCCACCCCCGCCTACCTCTCTGCATACTTGTGATCTGTATCTGTCAAATAAATAAATAAAATCTTAAAAAAAATTAAAGCATGCTATTTGCATACCAATATATGTTGCATTTATGATAAGTTTTGCTAATTATTTCTTCTATAAGGAAATTAATGTCCTCACTGTTTAAGGCCATAGTTCTTACAATTATTTGGCCAGGTTACCATGTGTTCAGCAAGGCGTTTTTTTTTTTTACATCTAGTAGAAATACTGTTATATTCTATAATAGAGAGGCATAACTGAGAGGCACTCAGTTATGAATATATTGAATAGGCATTCAGTAATAAATATATTCTTTTGTTTTCCCCCCAAAATCCAAAATAGTGGGCCATATGAAGAATTCCTTCAGACAACATGCTTCCACTTCCCCACCCACCCCATGTCCTTTCCAGTCTCAGTAAACAAGGGATAGAGCCAGTCTGAGGTTCAGGACCCATTGGAGCAGGGAGGGTGTGGTTGCTGAGAAGCAAGTTGGAGGGTGTCCAGGAGCCACACTCTAAAATGGGAAGACAGGAAATTTCCAGGTCTAACCATGCTCCCTTCGGACACCTGCTCTTGCTCCGGGGAGATTATGAAGAACATTTGGGCTCTAATCATAGACATTCTGGTAGCAGGTAACAGAGCAGCAAACAAGGGAGTGTAGTTTACTGTGTGAGTCTCTCTGCCCCAATTTACTAGGATTTTGATGGTCTATTCATCAATAGCTCAGATCTATAAGAGGCATGTTAGAAGTACTCATGTCCCCAACCCTAAACTCCAGAGAGATTCAAATTTGAACTGCACCTTTTCCAAATTCCCAGACTTTTTAATATTGTTTTATTTTATCCCATCTACTTTTAAATATCTTTGAAATCTGCCTCCCTTTGCTTTAAAAAAATGGTCATTTGAATTATATGTTCAACTGTTTTATTTTACCCAAACCAATTATATTTTATGTAATATCATACAAGTCCTCCTCTGTTTGTGAGAATTTAGGAAATGTGGAGATGAAGTTAGATGAAGAAGAGATAAAAAAAAAATCTGAATAATGATCTAGTGATCAATGGACAGGTCTCCAAACTCTTAGCTTAAACTCATTTAAATTAAATATCAGTCTCTGTAGAAACATATTTTTAAAAATATTTCCTTAAAAATTTTAAGAAAAAAATTTTAAGAATATATAAAACTACAAGACATGTGGGACGCCTGGGTGGCTCAGTTGGTTAGGCAGCTGCCTTCGGCTCAGGTCATGATCCCAGCGTCCTGGGATCGAGTCCCGCATCGGGCTCCTTGCTCATCAGGGAGCCTGCTTCTTCCTCTGCCTGTGCCTGCCATTCTGTCTGCCTGTGCTTGCTCTCTCTCCCTCTCTCTCTCTGACAAATAAATAAATAAAATCTTTAAAAAAAAAAAAAAAAAAAATACAAGACATGAAAAACAATAAAAAATAGGTGACATCTGTGCAATCCATACTTGCTTTCTTTGTTTTCCCTGCTTTCTACATGTGTATTTATTTTAAATAAGTAGATTCATAAAAGTAATTGAAATGAAAGTTTGTATAATATATCAGACACTTCCTTGGTTTTATATCATGCTTTCAGTTAAAAAAGGGTTAAAAAAATCTGGGGTATAAATGAGAGAAACAGCAAAAAAAGTTAGTACATTTAGTTAGTTAGTACCAGAATTACTGACCTCCGTTCCACGCAGTTCTGCCTGTAGGAGGCTTCAGCATTGTCTCCTGACTGACCTGGATTATATAATCATCTCTGAGTCTGGTCCCTGGTGCTCAACACTGGGTCTCATAGGAATAAGCGAGATAGCTTATACTGTGGTGGTTTGTTTTCTGATATTTCATAGGGGTAAGGTGATTGAATAAGAAATACAGACCATTAAAAAAATATGTCCTTCTCTACCTTACCACTTAAAATTGTACCTATTTTAGGAATAGCAAAACGTCCCCATTCAACAAGCATTCCTTATTTCTAATTCCCCAATTCCTATACTCTACTAGAATTGATTTTTGTGATAATTTCATAATTTACAGAACAAATACACACCCATTCATGTCCAGGTATTTACACAGATACACAAACTTGTTCCCATTAAATTGATTCACCATGTAGATTTTTGTGGAAACAGCAAAAAACCAATGACTGATATCACATTGCCTATTGATAACTGCATTTTGTTGTCTGTGTTACTGAATTTTTATTTTTTAAATAAGTGATGTCATGATATAAACATCATATATATATAAATAAATATGATGAATACAGGCCATGGATTCCATTGATTCCATATACAATGGATTCCATTGTATATAGAATATAGAATAAATTAATATAATATAGAATAAATAAATTAATAAATAATTATTAATAAATAATTATTTATTACTTTATTAATAAATTAATAAATATGATGAATATAGGCCATGGATTCCATATACAATGGATTCCATTGTATATAGAATATAGAATAAATTAATATAATATAGAATAAATTAATTTATTAATTTATTCTATAAATTTATTAATTTATTAATTTATTCTATATATCCTCTGTCAAATGACCACTTGATTTATATGTAATTCCACATATCATTAAAACTTTGATATGAATAAAATTATGCAAATATAATTTATCGTATCTATATACTCTTATTTTTTTAAGGATTATCTTTATTTATTTAAGAGAGAGCACACAGAGGGCAGAGGGAGAAGGAGAAACAGACCCCTCGCTGAGCAGAGAGCCTGACGCATGCGGGGCTAGATCCCAGGACCTTGGGTTTGTGACCTGAGCTGAAGGCAGACACTTAACCTACTGAACCACCCAGACACCACCATATCCACATATATATATATATATATTTTTTTTTAAAGATTTTATTTATTTGACAGAGAGAGATCACAAGTAGAGAGAGAGAGAGAGAGAGGAGGAAGCAGGCTCCCTGCCTAGCTGAGAGCCCAATGTGGGACTCGATCCCAGGACCCTGAGATCATGACGCTAGCTGAAGGCAGAGGCTTAACCTACTGAGCCACCCAGGCAGCCCCCACATATATTTTTTTCAAAGATTTTATTTTTTTAAATTTTAAAAAAAATTTTTTTAAAGATTTTATTTATTTATTTGACAGACAGAGATCACAAGTAGGCAGAGAAGCAGGCAGAGAGAGAGGGGGGTAGCAGAAGCAGCCTCCTTACTGAGCAAACAGCCCTATGCAGGGCTCGATTCCAGGACCTCAAGATCATGACCTGAGCCGAAGGCAGAGGCTTTAACCCACTGAGCCACCCAGGCGCCCCATATATCCACATATTTTTAAAAATAAATTCTGTGAATGATTTTTAAGAGCACAGAGATTGACCTTAAATAAAGGCACTCTTGGCCTTTTTAACCATAGTCAGAAGTTTTATGTTGTCTAATTATAGGCACATATTATGATGCATTTCATATGTACCACATGTCCTGGCTTGTCTCTAACCACATCATAACATGATATAGAAATTGAAATGAGAAGTAATAAGTCAGGTTCTAGAGTCTCACTAAGTTTCATTGAATCTACAGAAAATGTTCACAAGAGATTCCTGCATATATTTCAGTGAAACAAATTTTGTCTTAAAAAGCTAGCACTCCAGGGCGCCTGGATGGCTCAGTGGGTTAAGCCGCTGCCTTCGGCTCAGGTCATGATCTCAGGGTACTGGGATCGAGTCCCGCATCGGGCTCTCTGCTCAGCAGGGAGCCTGCTTCCCTTCCTCTCTCTCTGCCTGCCTCTCCGCCTACTTGTGATCTCTGTCTGTCAAATAAATAAATAAAATCTTTAAAAAAAAAAAAAAAAAAAAAGCTAGCACTCCAAACCCCCCAGCAGAACGTGATAGTGTGTTTGTGTTGAAGTGACATTCAAAAATTCACAAATTTCCCAAAGACTCCCTCGATTTCTAATAGATGAGAGATGACTCAGTCCCACTTCACCAAGGTGGAACCCCAATGACAATGGAGGGCAGAAGTGTTACCACATGGGAGTAATTCAATTTAATTATATTAGCTGGGTACTTGAACATTATTAATGTTGGTGTGAAGAAAAAGTGATTTGAAAGCTCCCTGCGTTGCACAATTCCATGAACCAAATAGGAAAGAAATGTTATTTCCTTGCATTTGTGCAACCTCGAAGTTCAGGGGAATAATCCCAGTATTGTCTGTTTCCAGAGTCATAGTTTGTCATGTGTGTGAATCATTGCTATGCACTTTACAAGCACACATTGCTATGTATTCTTTAAATGCCTCCTCTTCTTTTTTTTTTTAAGATTTTATTTATTTATTTGACAGACAAAGATCACAAGTAGGCAGAGAGGCAGGCAGAGAGAGGGGGGGAAACAGAAGCAGGCTCCCTGCTGAGCAGAGAGCCGGATGCAGGGCTCCCAGGACCTCAGGATCATGACCTAAGCTGAAGGCAGAGGCTTTAACCACTGAGCCACCCAGGCGCCCCTTAAGTGCCTACTCTTGATTAATGTTACCAAAAAAGGTAAAAATGTCACATATAGTATATTTTGAGGCAGGTAATTTAATTGCCCCAAACCTAAATGCAAAATGTGTGTAGGCAAACTCAAGAAAGTGAGAGCTTTCCTACTGTTCTCTCTCTCTCTTATTTGAAGGAGGAGCAGCCATCCTCTATCAACTTCTGATTCCTTTCCCTACTCATTTTTTTTCCCCCACAGGTGCTTCTCTGTCTGCAGGGAGGTCAAATCTCCTCAGGCTACCCTCAGTTCACAGGGGAGCCAGACTTGAACATCATAAACATGGTTGCCCTCCAGACAATGTGGTCTCATCCTGGTCCCCATTAGATCTGGAGCGTGTGTGGTAATACACTGCACAAAATTGGATAACCTAAATTAATTCCCAAAGGGATTTGTTTGTTAATAGAGAACAGCTTTCTTTAATTATAAGGAGAAAGGCTAAAGGTAAAATTTAAGAAGTCAGAGACTTAACTAAGTCCTTAACTAAGAAACTCCCTTGGTGCCACTGGAATCCCTAAACATAGCACCACACAGGAACTGTCTACTTACAAACGCTTTCCCTGAGGTGCCTGGGTGGCTCAGCCAATAAGCATCTGCCTTTGGCTCAGGTAATGGTCTCAGGGTTCTGGAATCAAGTCCCGTACTGGGCTCCCTGCTCGGCACGAAGCCTGCTTCTCCCTCTCCCACTCCCCCTGCTTGCGTTCCTTCCCTCACTGTCTCTCTCTGCCAAATAAATAAATAAAATCTCAAAGGAAAAAAAAAAAAGTCTTCCTTCAGGGGCACCTGGGTGGTTCAGTCATTTGAACACTGGACGCTTGATTTTAGCTCAGGTCATGATCTTGTGGTCATGAGATCGAGCCCCACTTAGAGCTCTGTGCTGGGCATGCAGCCTGCTTAAGATTCTCCCTCTCCCCCTCTCCCTCTGCCACCCACCTCCCGTGTGTGTCCTCTCTCTCAAAAACAAAACAAAACAAAAAACCTTCCTTCAGATAATAGTTTTCTGGCCCTGAGTCTTGGGCTGTTTTGAATAAGTTCTCTGCATGATACTGGTACCAAGTTCACTAAGTCTTTCTGTTATAGGAAACAAGAAAATCAGGAGTTGTGCATTGCTAACATCTCTATTTTATAAGCAAGCAGCCCATTTTTAGTAACATATAAGGTGACTAATGAAGTATTTCTAACAGTTAGAAATGCTTTATTAATTTTACAGCACTATCTTGAAAACATTCTATAAAATAAACTGGAGATTTTAAAAATTCATATGAAATTCTGCAGCTGTCTATTGTCTGATAGTAAATATCTTTAATTTTATGATTAATTTTGAAGTTGTGTGTGTGTGTTTATTATTAAAAAAAAAAAAACAACTAGTGACTTTTCAGGAATAAAAATATCTCTGCACACATGACCTAAAACAAAACACGAACATGAGAGCGTTTCAGAGACCATGAGCCCTAACACAAACTGATATCAGTATGATAGTACAGTATGTTTCTTTAATACATTGAAGTGCAATCATTTGGTTTGTAACCTTGTACGTCTTACACTCCTTGTTATGCATATGATTCTCTTATGTTGTTGTACCTGATGGTAACTTACTAACTTTCTTCACTGTGTGGTATCTCAATGGACAAACATACCCTATGCTATTGTCCATTTCCAAATAATGCTACTACCATCATTTTTGTACAAGGTTTGGATGTCCATAGTCACTCATTTGTATTGGATGTAGAGGTAGGGAAGGAATTTTGGGACCAGCTATAGCAGATCCTGCCACACAGTTTTCCAAGGTTGTGGCTCAGTTCTGATCTCTGCTCTCAGTGTGTGAGAGGGAAAATTGTCCCACCTCTACACAAGTACTTGATGTTAATATTGTGAATCATTTTCATTTTGGCCCTTCTTTAGGCGGGTCAAGGTACAGGCCTGAGGTTTTAATTTTTATCTACCTGAATACTAATAATGTTGTACCACAATTTCCGTGAAGTGTCTGTTAGATCCTCAAAGTGGATAGGAGGTTAGGAAAGAAGCTGTGTTTACAAGGACTCAGCCTTCTACCGCTTCTAGCCAATATCATACCATTAGGTCCAATCAGCCTCGAGACACAACGCCATTCTTTTGTATGAAGAGGAAGCCCCTTGTTTGCTTTGTTTGCTTACCTTTATTTTAACATTTCCAACAGTGGGGATACGTTTACACAGCAGTAGAATCACAGGCATAGGGCAATGGATTATGGCAAGTGGAAAGGGTCTTAGAGATAATCTAGTGAGGGATCCTCTTACAGAGTGGGTGTGAGTTCTAATGAGGAAGAGCAAGTTGTTAAACACCACAGTGATTTCAAGTTGTATTAAGTGCCAGGCTCACAGCATATTTCTGGAGAGGACTGTCCAAAGAGGCTTAAAATTTCTGCCTCTGGCTTTCACACAGGATTGGGTTATTGAGTTTTTACCTCTGTTGTATTCTAACACATGGTGCTAGACAGTCTATCATTAGTATGCATCTATCTGCTCACTAGGTGGTCCAAATGCCCAAATCTACCATCAGTATGTCATTTTTATCCTTAGGGATTTCAGTGCAAGGCTGAAGGAAAGGAGTCCAGATACAGAAACGTGCCTATTATATCCATAGTCACTTATAACATAATACTGGATAATAATTTTCTGTCCCTGGTGACTATGTGAGAACCCTGTGATGTAGCCATACAGAGAATGGAAGGGAACTGGTGAGGAAGGAAGTAAATGAGCCAGAATAAACCAAAGCCTTTTAATGTTAGTTTTTTGGTTTTTTTTTCCCCTACTTCTGTAGAATCCCATATGGAAGGGTTAGTTTAGGCCATCTGCCCCAAGTTCCTATTTAAGTCATGAGTCTACTAGTCAACATTCCTAGTGAGTGATTTTTTACTCTCTAATTACATAAATCAGGGAGATGAAGCCTACAGTTAATTAAATTGGTTTCTTCCATTTTTAGACATACATTCGTTGAGCCTAAGATATCTCATTTAATTGGTTTGTGATTTCCTTCTCGACAGTCCAGACTCATTAGATGTGATTCAAGAGGCCAATATGCAGATCAGATCAGTCTTTACATGATATTACTGTCATATGTCATATGGAAGGATGATAGCATATTTATAACTCCTGAATTAGAAGCCTCTGATCCACTCGCTGGTTTAGACTTCAATACATTTCAAAAAGAATGGCTTTTGCTATGTTGCTTCTCATAAGAAAGATTAACAAAAGAGTATTGATAAATTGGGAAAATATGGTACAAGTGGAAACTCAAAACTTTTTTTTTCCAAAAGACAACTTCCCATAGATTTTTTTCATCACATTTTTCCCGCAATCTGTCATAGTTTTCTACAAATGTCACCTTTAAAAGCAGAGGAGCCTTTTGAGGTTTGATTCTGAAATTCTTTCTGAAATTCTTTCATCAAGGACAATTATAATTACTTAAGGGGTAATTATATACAAGGCACACATTATACCTTCATTTAATTATGTTTTTCACAAACACCTAATGAATATTCAAAAATGTTATCAAGGGTGTAGTTTTATTATTTATGTGTTTTTCCATTTTGTGTCCCAGACATGATAAAGAAACTGGATTGATAAGAATGATACTGAACTTGCTGCAAAGAAAATTCATCATTTTACATTGGAGACAATGGTCAAACCAACTGAACCACAAGTACAGTGATGCCTTAAACCACAAAGAGGAGAATTTAACCAGGATGGAGAAGACAGAGGGAAGGAAAAGCCAAGTGGAAGTGACTGAGTTGAATTTCAGCACAAAGATGTACTTTATCAGGACCTTCCACTTTGCACTTTTATCCTTCTCTTGTTGGACTTTGAAGGGGGGCAAAATACACCACCCCAAAAGATACCACTTTGGCTATTTTTTTTTTTTAAGATTTATCTTTTTATGTAAGAGAGAGAATGTGTGTGCACAAAGGGAGTAGTGGGCGTATGGACAGAGGGAGAGGGAGAGAAGCAGACTCCCTGCTGAGCATGGAACTGGCTTGGAGCTTGATCTCACGACCCTGAGATCATGGCCTGAGTGGAAAGCAAGAGTCAGATACTTAACAAACTGATCCAACCAGGTGCCCCAGCCACTGATTATTTTAAGTCAAAGTTTCTTAAGGAATAGCAGGTGCAAGAAGGACACTCTGAGCCTCTTTTGTCTTTCTGAAAGCAGGAAATAAATTTTCTATGTGAAATGTACTCCCTTTGCACCAGGAGAGAGACTTCCTTATAACCAGAGAGGGAACTGATGGCTGAGAAATCTATATAGACAAACTCTGTTACTTCTTTGCTTATTTACTACAGGGAAACCAAACTTCTTTGTCATGTCAATTCTTCACAAATGTATTGTTTCTTTTTCTAAAAATTGTAACAGATACCTTATTTGGCCACTTCTTATTTTTATATTTTTATGAGATCCTGCACACACAAAGTTGATTTTTTTCTCCTGTTAATCTATCTTATATCAATTTAATTATTAGATCAGCCAAGAACCAGGAAGGGAAGAAAGGGAAAATTTTGTTTCCTTACAGTTACATCACCTCTAAGAGGACATTGTCCTATCCGCCTCAGATCTGTAGTTCCAGCCTCTCCATCTGGATTCTTTTTTTCTCCCCATCCCCATTGTACCCTCTTCACCATTTAGATCTGAAACAGAATTTCAAGGAATCGTTTCTTCTCCACACTCTACAGGTAGGCATTTTGTTTGAACTTAGAGTTTCTTACCTTTTCACTTCAGGGAGATTTAGAGGTTATCATGATATTTGTAAGACTATTTAATTTTATTTAATTAATTTTATTTATTTACTTTTAATTAATTTTATTTATTTATATTACATTATTGAATTCACTGGAATATAAACAATGTAATAAACACTTATAGTTCTTATAATAAATTAATGCATAAAATAAACAATAAATGCAAAATTAACACACTAAGATGAAGACAGAAAAGTGTTCCAAATATTAAGTGAGAATTACTTTAAATGGAGATATACAGTAAAATATACCATATTTAGGAAACTCCAAATATTGGTAGCATAGTGACATAGTAAAATACTTCTGTATTAATTAATTTATTTATGACAACTTAATAGCATAGTATAATATAGTGAAATAATACAATATATGAAATCAGAAGAGTATGTTTATGTGTATACATATATAAATATATATTTTATACTATATAACTACTTACTTAAAATCAGATTTTATTTTTCAGTTTTTCCATCATCTCTTTCACATTCTTGTTCCATAGGCTGTGAATCAAAGAATTTAACACAGGACTCACAGGAGTATAAAACAAAGAGTTCATTTTGTCTTAATCTAAGGAGAAGGAAGAATTTGGCCAGGAATATATGAAAAGCATAGCTCCCCAGAAGATTGCCACAACTCCTAGGTGGGAGGTGTAGGTGGAGAAGCTTTGAATCTTCTCTCAGCAGAGTGGATCTTCAAGACTGACAAGATAGAGTCAAGAACTCCTAAAATGGTGCTCAGTTCAAAGAAGACAAAAATGTTAAAAAAAAAAAAAATGAAATCCTTGACCTGTGTATCTAAGCAAGACAACAATAAGAGATGAGCGATATCACAGAAGAAAAGATGAATCCCATGACATATGGAAACATAAGTGGGATGTTAATGTCAGGGATATCAAAGCATCTGACATTCCTACCATGTAAATCCTGGCCATGAGCAGGGAGCACAAGGTGCGGCCAATGACTTTGTACCAGTCAAAGACCGTCACCACAGCAGTAGACACTTAGAATCTGCAGGTACAGAAGGTGAAGAATTGCAGAGCACAGCCAGTGATGGAAACTGATCTGATGTTGGCAAATGCAGCTAGCTGCATCTTGGGTCCAATTGTGTGCTATAGCAGAGATCACAGAAAGAGAAGTGGCTGAGGATAAAGTATTGGTGTGTAATCCATTGTAATTATGATGAACATTCCAAGATCTACCAGGAAATTAATAAGTGTCTAGAAACATGGTACAAGGGTTCCCTTTGTTGTCCAGTTATTGGTAATTCCCAAGAGAAATAATTTCCCTGTCCATCTTCTTTATTCTTGTTGTAAACTCTAACAAAAATAATTAAGAAAATGATAGTTCAGAATTTGACCTTTCCGTATATATCCAAAAAGTATTATCTCTAAGATAGAACATGATTTATTTCTGTAAATTGTCTTTTTTAACCTCAGAAAACTGACCAAGTGTCGCATTTATTTATTTATTTATTCATTTTAATTTACTCTAAATTTATTTTGGATAAATTTTTTCTTTAAGAAATACACTTCTTTATATATAGTAGAAATTAACACTTTAAAATTAAAGAGGAAACATATCATTACTTATGAGAACTCTTTTCAGCAATTCTCCATCTTTGGAAGACTCTATAAATCATGTATTTATTTATTTATTTGCTTATTTATTTATACGTTCAATTAGCCAACATATAGTTTTACCTTAGCTGAACACTTCATTATTATTGTTGTTCAATGAGTTGCTATATTACACAAATCCAGAGAATACATAAAAAGTAAGTAACATAACAATCAGTTTGTTCTCTGTATTTAGAGGTCTGATTCTGCTTTTTGTTTATTTGCTTTGTTTTTCTTTTAGATTCCACATTTACCTGATGGCTGCCAGAGGAGAGGAGGGCAAATACAGGAAAGGGAGTAAGAAATACAGACTTCCAGTTACGGAGTAAGTCACAGGGATGAGAGATACAGCATAGGGAATATAGTCAAAGGTACCACAGTGGCATTGTATGGTGACAGATGGTAGCTACCCTATGGTGAACATAGCATTAAAATATGGACTTGTTGAATCACCATGTTGTACACCTGAAACTAATGTACTATTGTGTCAACTATATTAAAAAAAAGAAAAAAAGTAATGTAGATGGCCCTAAAGTTGGGCAATATGGCAATGTTGGTGGGTACAAACTGTAGGAGCCATGTTCTGTGTGATACTTTCCTACATGTGAATCACTGCAGGATGCTAACTTAAGAGCCATGGCAGGCCACCCCAAATATGCCACTATGGCATATTGATTAGTTATTTAAGAGACAGCCTGTGCAAGGAGTATATTCTGACTCTCCTCTGTCCCCCTGAAAACAGGAACTAAATTTCCCATGCAAAAGGTGCCCTCCTTTTATCAGGAGGTGAAAATAAATCCTTATCACCAGTTATAAGAAATTCAGAGCCTAGAAGGCTGCATAAACAGCCTCGTTATATCTTACTAATTTACTACCACAGACCAAATCCTGTTTAGAATTTCTTACTTTATTGAAGCTTGCAAAGTTCAGTTTTCTTTGTCCTGCCAAATCTTTTTTTTTTAATTTAATTTAATTTTATCTTTTTTCAGTGTTCCAAAATTCATTGTTTATGCACCATACCCAGTGCTCCATGTAATACATGCACTCCATAATACCCACCACCAGGCTCACCTAACCCCCCACCCCCTTCCCCTCCAAAACCCTCAGTTTGTTTCTCAGAGTCCACAGTCTCTCATGCTTTGCCTCCCCCTCCGATTTCCCCAAAGTCACTTATTCTTCCCTTCTTCTGATGTCCTCTGTGTTATTCCTTGTGTTCCACAAGTAAGTGAAACCACAAATAAATGAAACCATATGATAATTGACTCTCTGCTTGACTTATTTCACTCAGCATAATCTCCTCCAGTCCCGTCCATGTTGATACAAAAGTTGGGTATTCATTCTTTCTGATGGAGGCATAATACTCCATTGTATATATTGTCCTGCCAAATCCTTACAGATTTATTGTTTGCTTGTATAAATAATATAAAATCTGTCTGTCTTGGTCATTTCTTTAGATCTCAATTTCATTACTGGGCCATATTGAGCATATAATAAAATTTTGTGTTGTTTTTTTTTTAACTCCTATTAATCTGTCATGTCAATTTCACTCTTAATTCAGTGGGAAGACTTGAAGGGTGGAAGGAAGTTCCTTCACTAATAAGTGCACGTCTATGTGTCATTAAAGCCCACTGTTGACTGCAGTATACAGTAATATATTTAATGTCTTCTGCTCTATGTATTGCCCTACTTCAATTAATTGATTTCCTTCAAATGAATCAAGTAAGTGCCATATCTGTGTATTCAGAAGATAACTTAAGAAGTTACAAGGAGAACCAGTGTATGGGAACAAATATCCCAGGTAGTTTTTTCATCTGAGTCCTCCCAGGGGACTAGACAGGGGCATTCTGGTTTTTCATGGTTCCTATAAATCTAGACCACATCATAGGTTAAAATCACTAAAATAAAGTATTCTTAATGTGGGGGAAATGGCTTTTAGTGATACATTTCAACAGCCTTTTCATTTATTACTATACAAACATGCTGAATCTACTGCCTTAGGAGATGTGATAGAGGCTAAGCTCAAACTACGTAATTGTAGCAATTTGCCACCCATTCAACTGAAGACACCAAAGCATTTGTGGTACCCTAGAACTTTATTACCATTATTTACTTCTCTGCTTCATATTAAAGGAATGAGATGTATCCTTGGTCACTTCAAATGATTCCTTTCCAAACTCATTTTCACATCGAGTGGTTCTCTGTCTCTAGGGATAACAAACCTCTTTAGGTTATGCTCTATTTAGATAGAATCTAAATTTACCTCCCTAAACTTGACTGCCCCATAGACCATTTAGTCTAACTTCCCGTTAAACTTTTCCATTAAAATCTGAGCCTTAGTAATTATATTATTATTAAAAATTGAATAATTAACATCTCAAAGGATTTATTTTTAATTGAAGATGAGTTTCTTAAATAATGAAAGAAAATGACTTCATTGCAGTGTAAGACACCAGAGACAAGCAAGTGAGAAAAGAAACTGTATCTAAATGGCTTCCCTGGTGCCATTGCAATCAATGTAGGTAACTACTTCGAATATCCCTCCCTCAGAAAGTAGTTGTGCAGCTTAGTGATGAGCCTTTGGGAATAAGTTCAGTGAATGGCAATGATACCAAGGAAAACTAGGTGTCCTGAGTCTCCTTATTGTTGAAAACAATATTAGAGGTTATAGGTTAAATAAGACACACTTGTTCTATTAAAAAGACAGCAATTTTTAATAAGAAAAGTCATAGTTGTTCATTGAAATAGTCAATGAAATTTATGCCATGGATCTTATAAAATATATTTTGAACTTTATTGTCTACGTGGCCTTAATGGAGATAAAAGTTTATTATAATAAAATTCTGAAGTCTCCTACAATCTAATGGTGAAGGGACTCTGCTTTTGGAAAACGCTTTGATATTTAAAACATGTATAGAAAATACTTAAATAATTAGTATACTATTGGATAAATAAAAACAGAACAAAATAAAAAACCTGTAGTCAGGACACTGACCAAGAAACAAAACATGACCAGAATGACCAAAGCCTTCCACTTGCTACTTCCTAAGTTACTAGTTTCTTATCCACAAGGAGTATTTACTTTCTTACCTTTTATCAGAACACATTAGTTTCATATTTTTTGAGCCATGCATAAGTAGATGCCTGCTTCATGTACTGTGTTACTCAACAACATGCTTGTGTAACCCAGCACATTCATTCTCACTGTTGTATAGTATTCTTCTATACAGATATAGTATCCAATTGATGTGTTTACTTTAACGTGGATAGGCAGTTATCTTCTCTTTTTCTATTCTCAATAACATTGATGTGAACATTCTTGCATATGTCTTCTAGTAGAGATATACGTTTATTTATCTTGGGTATAAAACCAGGAATAGGAAATGTGTTTGTGTGTGTGTGTGTAAAATTTAGTTTTATCTAATTTTACCACACAATTTTCCAAAGCAGTATGCCAACTTATGCTTCCACTATCCCATTATCAATGAGTGAATCCTGTGTGCATTTCACATAATATTGTCTGCCATTTTAATTTTAGCTATTCTGTAAACTTGACTAAGAAAGTTGGATATTCACTATATCATCTCATAAAAGTCTCATAAAGTCAAAATGAAGAATTGAAAGTTAGTCAAATGGGTTCACTTTATGGTATGAGGGCTCTTGCAATCAGTGCTATCTGTCTGTCATCATTACCAATTACAGTTCACGTAAAAATTGGCCCAGCATTGTAACGTAGTCCTACCCATCTGTTATATTCAAATGTCCCCAAAGATAGAAGTGGCTTTATGCATTATCCATTTATAGAATCATATCAGTATGGGTACTGAATGTGGTATCCGGAATGCACAATAAGGATTATTCAGTTTAAAACCCTTTTTTGATAGAATGGAAACTGAGGCCCAAAGAAGAAAAATGATTTATTGAAGGTCACAATTACCGTGACTTGACCGTAAAGATTCAGACCCAGTTTTGCTGTCATTGTTTTTCCAGCACACAGTATGTTTGCAGAGTTCAAGCAAAAGTTGCTTCCTCTTAAGAAAGAGCTACACAATAACCAATTTGTGAGAATTATTGCTGTTTTAATTTAACAAGTTTCCCTAACCAGCTTTTCCACAGTATGTAGCTCATTGCTTGTATCATTGTACATATTTCCTAATCTTTTATCACTGTAACATTAATGTTTAGGGATGCCAGTGCCTGGTCAGAATAAGAAAGTCTTAAGAAGAAACAGACCTATAATATTGACTCATTACATACAGGCATTGATAATGTCTTACTTGAACTATAGTTGCCACCATTGGAGATGGGTAAACTATGAGAAGCATATGAATTATGGATAAAGAAATTCTAGGAAATGGTTAGGATTGGATTAGATAATATGAATCAGATTAAAATACTTTGATACTACAACTCCCTGACTTTCTATGTAAAACAAAGATATAAATTTCCTGCAGGTCATTCCCAAGCTCCTACTTCAATCATTAATTCCCTAAAGTTTATGTTAAGTGATTATTCATCCTCTGCTATTACAAATTTAGGCATAGGTATCTCATGGATTTTACAAATCAGTCAAATTCCTTTTTAGCCACTCTTTTATTGAACTTAAAATATGTCATTTAATAAATATAAAATTTCTTTCTCTAATTCACACATTAGACTTAGATTTGCTTATAGGAACCAAGATGCAGATTGAATACATTGCCATTGTTCACAGGGGAGGAGCGTGCTAGTCGATGGCATCTTGATGCTTCTGAGGTTGACACCCATCTATGCTTGGGCGTTAGTCTCATTCAAATGCACGTCGGCCATACTGCTTTTCAAGATAATTCCTAATTCATAGATAATATTTGAAAAAAAATGGGGCATTTGAGGAGACATTGTAACTGAAAAATAGCATCCTCTGTTCCTTTTGTTTGTTTGTTTTATCTTTATACCTCCCCTTACCATGCCTCAGAATCCCAGAAAAAAATATCATCAACAACAGAAGGACTATCATTTCCTAGGTGGGCTGTACTGGCAATCTGAAAGGTTTTCACCAAAGGCTTTAACAATGGCACTTAGGTAGACTTAGACATTGAATGATTTTTAGTTTGTGTAATTGTAGCAAAGCTTTAAGAGTGCCCCTGATTCCTGTATGGTTCTTCAAATCCCTGTCTTTGTCCCTGCTTACTCAACAAATCACTGCAGTGATTTGATCATCAGCAAGCGAGAGCAGAGAGCCAAGGTAAGTTGCAAATAGGCTGTAAACACCTGGATAAAAGCTCTTTGGCTTAATTATTTTCCAAATCATTTATATGTCTTTAACTTTCCCTTATGTTAGCATCCACAACCATTATATGTGCTTATGTATATGATACAAAAATGTATTTAAGGCACATACTTGACTCAGTGATTTTTTTTTCTTTTGCCTCCTATAAATAAACATTTGATGAAAATTAACTTTTTTCAGTATCTTTCTTCCTTTCTTTACCCACATGCTATGGTGGCATTTGAATAAATAGACAAAAATGCACAGTCCTTAAACTCTGCATATTCATTTCCCCACATTGAAGGGAATGATTTAGGAAACAGTTATGGATTCAACAATGCTCCCGGACAAGGTGATGTGTGAACCAAGTTTAACAAGTGTTGGAGGGAAGGAAAACCAGTGGAGGAAGTGAATGAGTTGTGAACTGCAGAACTATAATGCAACCACACTGGTTGTCTTTAAATTCCAAAGAAATGAAATGGTCTCGTCCCCCTGAGGGCACCCTAGTTGCTGATCTATCAGCATAGAATGCTTTTTCTACTTACAGGTATCTCTCAGTTGATCCCTACTTACCTGTTAAGTCTCAGATTATCTCCAGTACCAGAAGCACTTTCCAACATTCTTCACTATATTTGAACATTGTGCATTGTTTTACAGTGTTCAGTCTTTTTACTTTATGGAATAATTTCTTTTATTATAAATAATTTGAATGATTAATTAATATTTGTCACTTCCATTAGATGATGAGATTCATTAGCATAAAACTACCAGATTTGCTATAAAATACAGAGTGGATGCAATAGGTACTGAGGAAACTCTCAATAACATTTAGAAACTTCATTTCATGCACAAATGAAAGATCGAGGAAACAATTATTAGGCAAACTAGAAGTCCAGAAATTTTCAATTAAAGAGTACCAATACAAAGTCAAGACATAAAGTGAACCAGAGAGTACTTAGGGAATGATACACTTGGGTATGGTTGAAACAGTTTATAAATATTTCTTGTTTCACATCACATCACATTAGTCAAAACAATTTTAATGTTTATAAATTTTACTGTAAGATTGGAAGGAAAATACACACGTAAAAGTTTTCAATGAAACCACTTTTTATTTTTAAGGTTCTTCAGGGCATCTTTCACATCCTTATTCTGTAGGCTATAAATCAGAGGGTTTAGTATGGGAATCACAAGGGTATAAAACAATGAGTTCATTTTGTCCTGATCAAGAGAGTAGGAAGAACTCGGCCGGAAATACATAAAGAGCAGAGTTCCCTGGAAAGTCGCAACAGCTGTTAAGTGGGAGGTGCAGGTGGAGAAAGCTTTGAACCTCCCCTCCCCTCCGCAGAGTTAATCTTTATCACTGCTAGGATGATATAGCAGTAAGACACAAACAGCCCTGAAAGAGTAATCAGTTCAATGAAGCCAAAAATGGTGAATATCACTAACTCATTAACCTGTATGTCTGAGCAAGACAACACGAGGAGAGGTGGGACATCACAGAAGAAATGGTTAATCACATTAGACCCACAGAAACAGAGCCGGAATGTTAGTATGGTATTTACTGAAGCATCTACAATTCCCACCATGTAAACCCCAGCCATGAGCAAGGAGCACAGTCTGCTGGACATGCTGACCGTGTAGCGCAAGGGGTTGCTAATGGCTTTGTACCAGTCAAAGGCCATTGCTGCCAGCAGCAGACACTCAGAATCTGCAAAAGTACAGAAGATCAAGAATTGCAGAGCACAGCCATGGAAGGGAATTGACTTGTTCTTGGCAATGAAGCCTACCAGCATCCTGGGTCCAACTGCTGTAGAGTAACAGAGGTCACTGAAGGAGAGGTGGCTGAGGAAGAAATACATGGGTGTGTGAAGGTGGGAATCCATTCTGATTAAAATGATCATCCCCAGGTTTGCAACAAGAATGATTAGATAGACAATAAGAAATGTGATAAACAGAGTCATTTTAACTCCAGGTTCATTGCTAATTCCCAAGAGAAGGAATTCATTCACAGAAGAGCAAATTTTTCCATCCATTCTTCTTAATTCTTCCAAGATGCTACAGAAATGATCAAGGAATGGTATATCAAGATTTTAATTCTTCTTAACATTCACAAAAATATAATCTGTATGTCAGAAAGTATTTATTTCAGAAAATAGCCTGGACAAATTTCACTGTCATATTGTTGACAAAGTTAAAGTGTTTGGAATAGAATTTAGAGAGTTTGATTCTAAATTTGGAGATCACCTACAAGATATATAACTTGGGTGCTACCTTCCCTGCTTTATCTCATTGGCAATCACAAATAAAGGCGCAGTGCAGGTCAAATATAATATGAAAGTCATAGCTAAATTAAAGACAAGGTTGAATATACATTCTTATATCTGAAAAATAAATATCCAATTGAGTACAAAAGAGATTACTCTTACTGAGTTCCTCAGAAATCAAGATATGTTTGAGACTCTGTTTAATTTAGAAATAGTACACATATCTCTGATTTAAAAATACTGAGCAATACGATGATTTTTACTGCTTTGCCACATTATTGTTACTTACACTCAGGAGTGGTCTGGTGCCAAAAGTCATGTCTCTTGACCAGCAAAGGAAAACGGCTAAAAACAAACAAAAACAACTTAACATATACAACTCCATCTCTTTGGATGTTAAATCTGAGTTTTTCATCAAAAATAAGAGATGGAAGGTATGCCTTGGTAGTGCCTTTGGTTAGGCATTTGAATCTTGGTTTCAGCTCAGATCATGATCTCACGGTGATGGAATCTAGCCCCAAAGCAGGCTTTGCACTCAGCAGAGATTCTGCTTAAGATTCTCTCCCCTTTCCCTTTACCCTTCCACCTGCTCTCTCTCCCACTCTCTCTCAAATAAATAAACAAGTTTTTTAAAAAAATAAAGCTGGGTACAAGAAATAGATATTTTTGATATATATAGGCTTCTATTTGTGTATATATGTACATATATGCATGCACCTGTCTTTCTGTTGATAGATGACAATTGGAATATAAGTGATGGCCTCAGTTTGTTTTGGATGGGCATATATATGGTATGTGTTCATATGGGGCTGAATTTATACAAATTGGTATTTGTATTGTGATATCTCGATTTTTATTGGTTTAAAAACTAGAAAAAAATCTTAAATTTACATATACCCTTTCTCATGATTAAATAATGTTTTTCTTCTTTACTTTGGTTTAGATACAAGAAAAACTATAAATTCACTAGTGAAAATTACTCCAAAACACCCTGTTTTATAAGAAATATATATTTTTGCCACTAGATGACAGATTATTACCCAAATGAAATAAGTAAAAAAAAAAAAATACTCATTTATATTTTCTGAATATTTGATTCCTCACTTTTCCAATAGAAAGTTTTTTATTCATCATTCTTTAAATTTGGTGACTTGGAAAACTACCCGTGATGAGCAAGTCTTGCTATGCTTGCCCCTGGTAGCTGAACACCACAAACAGATTGCATTTTGTTTTTATTTAGTGTCCTTTGGGACTGAAGTCTCTCACGCCTTTGCCCTCACACTTCTGTATACAAACATGTGATGGGACTGAAGTTTCTCACGCCTTTGCCCTCACACTTCTGTATACAAACATGTGATTAATCAGATTTCTAGTTCTGTATTTTCCCCTGTGACTGCTGCAACAATTTTAGCAAAGGCTGAATTTGAATTCTTTGCACTTGCATCACATGGATCATCTTTAGGAAGGTAAAATGATATTACAGTATGAGTCGTTGCTATCCTGAGTCTATGGCATCTTCCTCCAGACATCTAATGAAATTTAAATAGACCCTTTATTTCATTGTTTTTATCTCAATTATTATTTATTTTAATTTATTAAATTCATAAATTTATTAAATAAGTATTTGTTAATCATTATTTATTATTACTTCTTTCTATACTGGTTCTTCCACTTCCAAAACAATCTCTTCCCCTTTCCCACTTAGAAGTATAACCATTCTTTAACAGTTATATTTAATACTTTGTTTTCATGAAGCACATTTGATGTCATTCTTACAACCATGTTATCCAGCAGGATTTGAATTAATTTATGACTATAACACCCATATACTTAACACCCTTTTTCTTGAATTATTTTTATTTCATTCAGATATAAGCTTTTTTTTTTCTTTTTTTCTCTTTTTCTTTTTTATTTTCAGCATAACTGACTTCATCAAAATCAAAAGCTTCTACACAGCAAAGGAAACAGTCAAGAAAACAAAGAGGCAACCCACGGAATGGGAGAAGATATTTGCAAATGACAGTACAGACAAAAGTTTGATATCCAGGATCTATAAAGAACTCCTCAAACTCAACACACACAAAACAGATAATCATATCAAAAAATGGGCAGAAGATATGAACAGACACTTCTCCAATGAAGACATACAAATGGCTATCAGACACATGAAAAATGTTCATCATCACTAGCCATCAGGGAGATTCAAATTAAAACCACATTGAGATACCACCTTACACCAGTTAGAATGGCCAAAATTAGCAAGACAGGAAACAACATGTGTTGGAGAGGATGTGGAGAAAGGGGAACCCTCTTACACCATAAGCTTTTTAGAAATAATAGCTGGCCTTGGCTAAGTTCTGTGAAACCTGCAGCCCTAGCACCAAAACTGGCAGAAGTAATGTCTAATTTAGTATCAGTTGGTAAATATTTTAAGTGATTGGATGAATTGGTGGCGGAGAAGAGGAAATAAAGAGGTTTTGCAAACTATTTCAACTCATATAGCTCATACATGCATTTGACCATGAGGGAGGCTTTTGGGAATGCCCTGATTCTATTTTTCTTTCAGTTCGTTTGTTTTTATTCATTTCAACTTTTACAAAGTTAAGAAGTATTGGAGTGTAATTTTGTGTCCTCTCTAAATATTGTCAAAATAGCCATCTTCAATGCAATTCCTATCAAAATTCCAATGATGACTATCACTGTAATAGGAAAAACCACCTTAAAGTTTGTATGAACAAACAAAGGAAGACCTTAAAAAGCCAAAGCAATCTTGAGAAAACAGAAAAAAACTGGAGAACAAAATACTTCCTGATTTCCAACTGACAGTTCTTTCAGTGTATGAGCATGGAATATCTTTCCATTCATTTGTGTCTTCTTCAACTTCTTTTATCAATATCTTATAGTTTTTAGTGTACAGTTTTCACCTCCTTAACTAAATTTGTACTTAAGTATTTTATTTTTTCATGTTACTGTTAATGGCATTTTTTTATATTTGTCTAACAGATCATTGTTAGTATATAAAAAAGCAAGCAATTTTTTGTTTGTTGATTTTATATCCAGCAACTTTACTGATATTTTTATTGGTTCTGTTTTTTCCTGGAGTCTTTAGGATCCTGTATATATAATATCATGTCATCTCCAAATGGAGACCATTGGATTTCTTCCTTTCCAATTTGGACACTTTTGTTTCTTAATTGTTGTGGTTAGGATTTTCACTATTGTTTTGAATAAAAGTGGTAAGGGTGGGCATCCTTATCTTGTTCTTCATGTGAAAGGGTAAGTTTCACCTTTGCACTGTGGAGTATTATGTTAGCTGTGGTCTTGTTATATGGGATCTTTGTTCATGTTGAGGTAATTTCCTTCCAGTCTATAGAAAGTTTTATCACAAAACGATATTGAATTTTGTCAATTGTGTTTGCTGCATCTGTTGAGAGGATCATATGATTTTTTTACAGTACTTTATAAATAATTATTTTATTTTATTGTTATTGTTCTTAATCTTTTACTGTGCTCAGTTTACAAATTAAATATTATCATAGGTGTGCATAGGAAAAGGGAAAAAAAAACATAGTATACATAGGTTATGGTACTAGCTGAGGTTTCAGGCATCTACTGGGGGTGTCTTGGGAGGTGTCCCCTGTGGATAAATGGGAGCTACCATATTTCAGACTCACAAACAGCAGGAGCTGTTAAGTATGCTAAAATACAGGACATATTTAGGTTAGTGGTTTTGTGTTTTGTGTTTTGTGTTTTAAGATTACTGAAGAAAATTTTGTTGCCTCAAAAACTGTCAAATCTAAGAGAACTGTCAAAAATGAGAGAAGTTATCTGATGCAGAGATGTCCAATATATGGCATGTCTGCTGCCATTTCAATTCTCTCTACTCTACTCTGACTGTGATCAGTATTATTAACTGATCATAGTTCTCTTTCCCACTAACCCTAGATTTAGCCTTAAAGTCTTTCTCAAATCAAGAGGTACTGACAGTGTTTTCTAATTAATAAATGAAAATTATTGGAAATTTGTTTGCTATCCATGATAATTCTAAATTTCCTGAGAGAAGATAAAGAAGATAGTTGACTACGACTTAACCCAAATCACTGAGGTATTTAGAAACTGAGACATAATTGAAATAGGTTATCTGGCTCTTTCTGTTAGCCTATACAGACTAAAAAGGATTTTGAGACATTATGAGGAAAAGGCCTTTAGGTGTCTGATAAACCGAAGCTTTGTCTTATGATTTTTATCTCTTGTTTTGTTAATGTGCTATAACATATTGACAGATTTAAGAATGTTGGACCATCCTTGCATCCCCAGACTAAATCACACTTGATTATGGATTATGACTCTTTTTTGTTCACTGTTGAGTTTGGCTTGTGATTATACTGTGGAAACTTTTGCCTCTATGCCCATCAGGGATATTGGCCTTTAATTTTCTTGTAGTGTCCTTGTTTGTTGCTGATTTTAGGGTAGTGATGGTCTCATAAAATGAGTTTGGAAATAATACTTCTTCTAATTTCTCGAAGAGTTTGAAAAGAACTATTTATTACATCTTAAAGTGTTTGGTAGAATTCACCAATGAAGACATCTCGGTCCTGAATTTTCTTTTTGAGGAGGGTTTAGATTACTGATTTAATCTCCTTAATGGCAATTAGTCTATTCAGATTTTCTATTTTTGCATGATTCAGTCTTGGTCAGTTTTATGCCCTAGAAACTTATTCGTTTCTTCCAGGATGTCCAAATTGTTGACATATAATTATAATTATTCATGGTAAGCCGTTATGATTCTTTATATTTGTGTGCTATTGATTGAAGTGTATCTTCTTTCAGTTATAATAATATTTATTTGAGTTTTCTCTCTTTTTGTCTTGGTAAATCTAGATAAGATTTGTTTGTTTTATTTATCTTTCCAGAAAACAAGCTCTTAGTTTGATTGAACTTATTTATTTTCTTTGTAATGTCTCTTTCACTTCTTTAAGCTCTGATCTTTGTTAGTTCCTTCCTTGTACTAATGTTGGACTTTGTTTTTCTTTTCCAGTTCCTTGATATGTAAACTTAGGCTGTTTATTTAAGATCTTTGTGGGTTTTTTTTCTTAATGTTAGCATTTATTACTATAATTTCCCACTTAGTACAGTTTTTGCTTCATTCCTTAATTTTTGATATGTTGTGTTTCCATTTTTGTCTCAGGACACTTTTTGAGGTCTTTCTTGGTTTCCTCTTTAACCTGTTTATTCAAGAACATGTTTTTTAACCTTCATACATGTGTGAATTTTCGTTTTTGTCTTCTGTTTGATTTCTAGTTTCATTCCATTATGGTTGGCATAGATAATGTAAATGATTTTAAAATTCTTTGGCATTGGTGAATGGAAACACTTTTGACTTCAGAATCGGGTGGTCTGGGAACACATTCCTCAGGTGGCAATTGCAAAATTGGGTGCAGACATGTGTACAAACTCTTTTTTTTTTTTTTTTTAATGAGATATTGGTTACTTCAGGTCAGCAGGAGGGAGAGAGTGAGGGGCATGTCCACGGGCTTCTCTGGTGTATAGGGAGGATCCCAATCAGCTCCTAGTAGCATGCAAAGCCAGAAGCCTGACCCACGGGCTTTTAAATTGTACAAATAGACCTTCTTCGGGGAAAGACTGAAAGATGGGCTCTTCTGTTATCCCTGCTCTCAGCCCCGGTATGATGGCTGCAGCTCCCATTTTATTTGCTATAGTCTTATGAATGTTGTGATGTTAAGGCTCATTGGTCTTTGGAGTGAGGGAATTTGGAAGTCTACCCTTTTAGTGGGACTATTAAATATTGGGAGACTAGATGTGGGCCATAAACCATAAGCCAGGGGATCTCTCCCAACTGTATGCCCCTGTGCCAAGGGTGGGGTTTATGGCAAAGCTGTGTCTTAACTTTTCCTCTGATTTAATGTGGGTATTTTCTCATTTGCTCAATGTGTAATAGTTACTGAGGTATTTCTTGATTTCTTTTAAAGGGAATTGTACTATGTAGCTGTTAATTTGGGGTATCCATGGGAGGAGGGGAATTCGAGGTCTCTTGTATCATCACTTCGAAGACCTCCTCTTTACTCCTAAAAGTCTCAAGTGGACAATAATATTTACTATCTGTCATTGGGTATATGCAAGAAGGATGTGATACAGAGATTACAGAGGGAAGGGAATTATGAGGATTGACCTAGGCTGAAATACATCAAAACCTTTTGAAACGATGTTCCCCATCTAGGTAAAAGTAACAAGATAAAAGAGACACTGCAGACCATCTACACAAGTTTCCATCTGAGTTACAAATCACCTAAAAATTGTCCCCTATAATGTGTTATGAAACCTCTCAAAATCCAGGCAAAGGAAGCCCACAATTAATAAATTAGTCAATTCTAAAATTTTATTTCTTCTAGTTCAAATCTACTAGATCTGATACAACGGTCAATATGTATGTAGATCAAATCAGGTTTTAGATGTTGTTAATGTATAATTGTTGGCAAGGAGAGTGATGGGTTAACTAGATAACATATTTACATTTCCTGAATTACCAGCAATCTACTTCACGCAATTTTTTATGGACAATGTATTTCAAACAGTATTTTCTACTAAGCTGCTGCTCCTAAGTTACAATTTCAAAAAGAGTATGTATTAATTGAGAGCTTATGGTTCAGGTGGAAACACTTAAAGCCTTGTATTAAAAAAAAAAAAAAAAAAAAACAAGTTCCATAGATTTTTCCCCCCCACAAGATATGGTATAACTGGAAAGGGTCCCACAATTGCCCCTTTGAAAATTAAAGAATCCTCTTGGGTTTGTCTTTTCTGAAATTTTTTCATAGAAATGTATTTCAAAACAGTTAACTAGAAAATTTAAGACATTCAATGGCTTTAAAAAATATATTTATTTATGTGAAGAGAAAGAGTGCACATGAGTGGGGGCAGGGTTATAGGGAGAGAATCTTCAAGCAGACTCCCCACTGTGTGTGGAACATAAAAGGGGCTCTTTCTCACAACCCATGAGATCATGACCTGAGCCAAAACCAAGAGTTGGTTGTCCAAACAACTGAGATGCCCAGGAACCCCTACATTCAATAGCTTTTAATTTCTATAGTTACAATTGATAATTAAGAGTGTCCTTGCATCTTATATGATCCTTCAAGTATATGCCATTCTCATGATGTCACAGAAAGCTAATTTAGTACATTAACCATCAGAAAGTATAGCATAGACAGATGAAATTGACAGATACCAAGCATGTGCGTGGAAAAATGCTCTTACTTCCGGCATAATTAATCTGTAATTTTGTAGAGATCCATTACTTTAGTAACCACAACCATTTTATGTACTTTCTGAAGAATTATAAAATATATTTATTCAAGCCACATACCATACCTTCAGTTAATTGTTTGGCTATTTCTTGTCTTTGGCACAATGCAGGGACTGGATAACAGGGATGGGATGTTCAGTCCTTGAACAAAGAAGGCTTGTCATCTTATTTTGGGGGCAGTGATTTAACAAACCAAGAAATATTGAAACAATACTTAAAGGAGATGGTTATCTGTGAATATAAAATGGGACATTTAATCAAAGCTGAGAAGAGGGAAAGATGGGAAGGAAACCTTCTTTGAGAAAGTGATGCAGGAATTCTTAATAATCTCAGCACAATGATGTAATTGACCCAGGCACTTTGCATTGTTTTTTATAACCTATACCTGTTGGACTTTCTTAATTCCTAAGGGACAGAACTGCTCACCTCAAGACCTCTGTAACTTTCAGACCCTCTACCTAGAATCTCTTACTTTTTCCATCTTACTTTTTTTTTGTTTTTATTTTTTTTATTTTTTTATTTTTTTTAAATATCTGGGACTATATCATCATCTAGGTAAGCCTTTCTTTGCACACTAGTTTTTAATGTTTTCTCTAGATTTTTTTCATTTCTTCTTGATTTTTTTCATTTTTCTAGATTGTTAACCCTTAGTTTTTACTTCATGAAAGTTTTAAGACTTATTATGAACTATTTGAGTGCTTAGTTAATTAATGTTTGTTTATTCTTCTAGATTATAAGATTCATTAGTTTGGAAACCCCTGGATTTATCATGAAATGCAATATACCTAAGCGAACGAAAAGTACTTAGTGAGTACTCAATAATAAATCCAAGTATACTTGTAATAATGCTTAAATGAAAAATAAGCAAGTAAATATTTGGCAAAATATATGGCCGGGATGTTTTGCACAAAGAAATAGTTTCATAAATAAATGAAAGAACATAGTGAAACATAACAGATTAGAGGAACTGTAGCTTTTTCTTATGGTTGAATTTTAGTACAGATACTTATTTAAGTATTTGAGGAAATTATATTTTTCATAGATCATATTAAGTAATTTTATGAAAATAATAATCACTTTCTGTATGCGAGTGTATGTGCTCATTGGAATATAAATACTTAAAGCCATATTTTATTTTTCAGTTTTTCTAGGGCCCCTTTCACATCCTTATTCCGTAGGCTATAAATCAGTGGGTTTTACATGGGAATCACAAGGGTGTAGAACAATGAAGTAATTTTGTCTTGATCAAGGGAGTAGAAAGAACTCGGCCGGAAATACATAAAGAGCATGGTTCCCTGGAAAACTGCAACAGCAGTTAAGTGGGAGGTGCAGGTGGAGAAAACTTTGAACCTCCCCTTAGCAGAGTGGATCTTCAAGACTGATAAGATTATATAACAATAAGAGACAAGCACTCCTGAAATGGTACTCAGTTCAATGAATCCAAAAACGGTGAATATCACTAACTCATTGACCTGTGTATCTGAGCAAGACAGCAATAGGAGAGGAGGCACATCACAGAAGAAATGATTAATCTCATTCGATCCACAGAAACATAAGCGGAATGATAAAGTCGTGTGTAACAAAGCATCTGCTGTTCCCAGCATGTAAACCGCAGCCATGAGCAGGGAGCACAGTCTGTTGGACATGCTGACTGTGTAGAGCAAGGGGTTGCTAATGGCCTTATACCGATCAAAGGCCATCACTGCCAGCAGCAGACACTCAGAATCTGCAAAAGTACAGAAGATCAAGAATTGCAGAGTACAGCCCGTGATGGGAATTGATTTGTTTTGGGTGAATAAATCCACCAGCATCTTGGGCCCAATTGCTGTAGAATAACAGAGGTCACAGAAGGAGAGATGGCTTAGAAAAAAGTACATGGGTGTGTTCAGCTGGGAATCCATTCTAATTAGAATAATCATTCCAAGATTTGCCAGGAGATTAATGAGGTAAATAACCAAAATGGTGGTGAATAGAGTCACTTTCATCCCAGGGTTATTGGTAATTCCCAAGAAAATGAATCCAGTCACGGAAGAACAATTTCCTTTGTCCATTCTTCTTTGTGCTTGTTCTAAACTGTTTCATAAATAATCAGACAAGTGATAGATCAGGATTTGACTTTACTGGATACCCAAAGCACTATCTCTAAGAGGAAACATGGCCTTATACTACCTTCTTTACCCTCAGGAAAGAACCCAATGAGTGTCACTTTTAAAGAAACGTTGTGTTATGAAAAATATTAAAAAAGATGTCTGGTATAGAAAGTTAATAACTGTGGATTCTAACTACATATGTCATTCCTGAGACGTATTACTTGTCTTGGCTTCTGTTGTCCAGTGTCAAGTAGTAGATCTGAATAAACTGAAAGTTCACTCTATATCTAAAATAATATGAAGGAAACTACAAAATTGTTGAAAAAATGTCAGAAGATACTGAACAATATGTGTTAGGCAAAAAAAAAAAATAAAAGGGAAAAGGGGGGGTTGAGAAAGAGAAAGAGAGAAGGAAAGAAAGAGAGGGAGAGAGAGGAAGGAAGGAAGAAAGGAAAGGAAGGGAGGAAGGAAGAAAGAAAAAAAATGAAAATTATTATGTTACGGTGTTTGGTGTATGCTGACTTTAGTGTGTACCGAAATATGAACAATTTCTAGAGATTATTAATGTGAGAGAGAGAGAGAGTGATGAAAGGGAGAGTAAGAGGGAGAAGCAGACTCTCCACTGGGTAGACAGTCCCATGTGGCGTTCGATCTTAGGACCAAGGGATCATGACCTGAGCTGAAGGCAGATGCTTAACTGACAGAGCCCCCCAGGAGCCCCGAACATGTTTTGTACAATATTCTATCACTCATGCTCACCAATGTGCCACAGCATTTAGAATCCATTTGTATTGTTGACCTTTGCTATAGGACAAACCTTGAAAGACAAAGAGAGGCCATAAAAAGAAGGGAAACAACAAACTAACAGGTTTAAATTTGCATATCTTTGGGTTTTAAGTTGTATTTTGCATTAAAATTTTAAAAAAGGAAGAAGAGGGATGCCTGGGTGGCTCAGTCAGTTGAGCAGCTGCCTTCACCTCAGATCACAGTCCTGGAGTCCCAGGATTGAGTTCCACAGGCACTCTCTGCTCAGCAGGAAGTCTCCTTCTCCCTCTGACCCTCTCCCTTCTCATGCTGTCTCTCTTTCACTCTCTTTCTATCTCTCAAATAAATAAAATCTTAAAAAAAAAAGGAAGAAATAAAATAAATGTTTCTGAGATAGATGGTCTCCTTTCTTGTGTTTATATACACATTTTGTACATATGTGTCTATTGATATATGAAAATTATAGCATTGGGTGGTCTCATTTTTATTTTTCGAGATTTAAATACTACAATATGTGGTTTATATGGACTGGGGTTTATTTGTAACGTGTTATCTCTTTTATTTTTGATACAACTAGAGCCAATCTTAAGTTTACATGTCCAATATCACCTGCACAGTGATATAAAGTGATGGTGTACCTACTGATCTTGGTTAAAATATAAATAAGTAAAACCTTTACTATCCTTATACAAATGACAAATGAGGTCAAATCCACACAGGTCTAATAAAGAAATATGATTGTTTGGATGATAGGTTGCATAATTATTTAACTTAGTTAAGCAGGTATAAAATGAATCATTTATAAATTCCTTAATATTGGATTCCTCATTTTTGCCCCCCCCAAAAGGAAAGTGTCTTATGACCTATATTTATTTAATTTAGTTGTTTGTTTAGAAACTTACCTGAAATGAGCACCTTTCTGTTCTTATTTCTGGCACAGGGACAGTAAACAGCATTTTATTTCTACCTGGTGACTGTTGGGACTTTGATCTCTAAAGACCCTGCCTTCACTCCTCTGGGTTATGGGAATGTGATTAATTAGATTTCTGCTTCTATATTTTCCCCCATGACTGTTGCATTAAATGCTAACCTTTCAATTCTTCACTCCGTCCATACCAAACTGATCAATGTCAGCAATTTAGGAGAATTTATCCTAAGGCTATGCTCATGGCCATGAATCTACACACTCTTCCAGTGAAACCAGATGTCTAATTAAATTCAAATAGATGTTCTACTTAATAATCTGTATTGCCTTCTCATTGTTCACTCTGTTTCTTCCATTTCTGAAACATCCCCTTTACCTCCCATTGAGAAGTATGATAATCTGACATACTGCTTTTTTCATTAGTCATTGTTTCCTTTCTGTCAAGTACATGTCAACCATTTCAATGGTTTTTTTTTTTTTTTGACTGTATAGAGGTACAAAACTTTTCCTTTCTTGTAGGTTCTTTCAGCAGCCTCATAATTACATTGACATAAGACAGATTAATAGGAGAAACAAATTTCACTTCATACATATGTGAGCCCATAAAAAAATATGAGACTCAAAGAAGTGACCAAATCAGTCAGCTTTTATACCTTGTAGACAGGAAATGATGAATTTGTGAAGAACTGACAAGACAAAAGAGGTTTGTCCTTGGGGCAGTAAATTAGTGAGGAATTAATAAGGTTTTTATTTATACAGGCTTCTTGGCCCTAAATTTTCTCTCTCTGGTCATAAGGATGCCACTTCCTGGTACAGAGAGTGTACTTTTCACTAATTTTCTGCTTTCAGAAGCATATACCACTCTCTTTCCACTGTAAAACATCTATACCTAGTACATTCTTTACCAAATTATTTGTCTTACCTATTTATATTTGTGTCTTTCTACATTCCTACAATCCATAGTAAAAGATATGCATGAGTGATGACTCAGTAAATGTGTGGTATTAAATATTTTCCTGTTGTTAGTAGATGTTCAACAAAGGAGAGAAATAAACCACCTTTCTACTTCTATAGTTTACATGTATAAGGATGAACTTCTATTTATTTTTTTTAAGATTTTATTTATTTATTTGACAAAGAGAGAGCATAAGTGGGGGAGGGGCAGAAGAAGCAGGGCAAGCAGACTCCCTGTTGAACAGGGATTCCCCACATGGGGCTCCATATCAGGGCCCCTGGGTCATGACCTGAGCCAAAGTCAGATGCTTAAGTGATTGAGGCACCCAAGCACCCCATGGGATTAACTTTTATTAAAAAAAGGTAACAATGCTCTTAAAACAAAGCCAACTTCTATTTATTTAAAAAGAAGTTTTGTGTGCTATTATTTGTGGCAGCACTTTGAGAACTGAGAGATACTGAAGTGTGAATTTGGTGTCTACCCAAATCCCTTCTGTACAGATATTAATGTAATGCTCCACCTTCTTGTATCCTGGTTACCCTTGTTGGTCACTGACTCATTTGGACTTCTTCATTGGGACTGAGAGCTAAATCCTATGTTGCCTTTATTCTGCCCTATAAAATGTCTCTATTCTGTTTTCTATAAATGTGCCTTTAAGCACCTCTCTATTCGCCAATAGTTTGGTGATGCATAAAGTACAGAGATCTGTGGTTTTCATATATTATTTAACTTATCCATATATACCATCATATATTTTTAATATTATTTTGTGTTTCCTGAGCTGTCTTTGCCAACCTCATTACACAGATACTGAAAGTGAGATCCAGATGTAATCAGTAAAACTCTGGACTTTCATAGCATTATGTTCTTAAGACTCAAAGAACTTGCCCATAATAGTTTCCTGACTACAGTGTAATGAACTGCAGGGCATTATGTTAAGTGAACTGAGCCAGACTGAAAAAGAGAGACACCCATATGATATGACTTATATGTCTAATCCAAAAAAGCCAAACTCACAGAAACTTGTAGAGTGTAGAATGGTGGTTACTGGGGCAAGAATTGGGTGGGGAAATTGGGAGATGTTGGTCAAAGGGTACACACTTGCAGTTATAAGACAACAAAATTCTTGGGGTGCCTGGGTTGCTCAGTCATTAAGTGTCTGCCTTTGACTCAGGTCATGATCTCAGGGTCCTGGGATGGAGCCCCTCATCAGGTTCCCTGCTCAGTGGGGAGCCTTCTTCTCCCTCTCCCTCTGCTGCTTCCATGGTAATGTTCTCTCTCTCTCTCTCCGTCAAATAAATAAACAAAATCTTTAGAAAGATAAGGGACTAAATTCTGAGGACCTAATGCACAATATTGTGTTTATAGTTACAATACTGTATGCGATACTGCAGAGTTGCTAAGAGACTAGATCTTAAACGGCTCAGCTGGTTAGGCAAGAGGCTCTTGCTTTCTGCTCAGGTTGTGGTCTCAGAGTCATGATCTCAGCATCCTGAGATTGACCGCCATCTCCAGCTCTGCCCTCACTGGGGAGTCTGCTGGAGTCTCCCTATACCACTCTCTGCTCTCTCCCTCTGCACACTCGCTCTCTCTCTTTCTCAAAATAAATATAATAAATCTTTTTTTTTTTAAACCACACACTTAGCAAAGTAGTGAGTATTAGTGCTGTGTTAGCAAATTTTGCTAACCAGCTTTCCACAGTATAGAACTAATTGCTTGTATCATTATGCATATAATTTACTCTGGATTCACTGGCTATGCCTATGTTTAAAGATGTCAGTGTTTAAAGATGTCAGATGTCAGTTACCTCTGCAGAGGTAACGAACTATGATGAAAGCGTGGACCTATATTATTGACTCATTACATGCAGACATTGATAATGTCTTACTGAGACAGTTATATCTGTCACTAACTGGTAGCAGGTACACTATGAGAGGCATATGAGTTACTGATATAGACAGTGAAGGGAATGAGGGGGACTGGATTATCTAAATTAACATAATTTATTTTGATTTAACTTTCCCTGAATTTCTCTGGAAAGTCAAGAGAGATTTCTGTAGTGAACTTTTGCTGGTCATTAGCCCAACCTCCTATTTCGGTCTTGAATTCCCTAGTTTCCAGAAGTGGTTACTTGTCTTCCACTCTCACAAACTTAGGCACAGGGATTTCACGAATTTTATAGATCAGTCTATTCCATTTCTGACACTCTCTTATTGAACTTAAAATGCCTCATTTAATACACTTCATCTCCTTCTTTTTAGTTCACACATTAGACTAAGACTTGCTTATAAGAGCCAAGATACAGATAAAATCTGAGCTTCAATGCATTCCAGTTGTCTTAGGGAAAAGCAATGTGCTAGAAGCTGGGCTTCTTTATGCGTCTGACATTGACACCCATCTGTCCTTCCACTTCAGTCTGATTAAATTATGTTCTTGCCATGTTGTTCTTTATGACAGCACCTAATTTATAGGTAAAATGTCCAAATATGGGACACCTGGGTGGCTCAGTCGGTTAAGCATCTGCCTTCGGCTCAGGTCATGATCCTGGGGTCCTGGGATTGAGCCCCACTTTGGGCTCCAAGCTCTGTGGGGAGCCTGCTTCTCCCTCTCCCACTCCCCCCTTTCTAGAGCTCTCTCTCTCTCTCTCTGTCAAATAAATAAAATTAAAAAAAAAAAAAGTCCAGATACTATTAGCTAATTGAGAGGATATTTTGACAAACGGAAACAGAAACATCCCCCATTTATTTGTTTGTTTGTTTGTTTTCCTACTTCTATACCATCTGCTACTATGTCTCAGAATTGCTGAAAGAATTTCACCCTGGACAACAGAGGAGTCTCATTGTCCCACTTGGGCTTTACTGGTAATCTGAAAGATTTTCACCAAAACCTTCTACAATGGCACCTAAGTAGCCTTAGACACTGGATGAATTTTAGCTTGTACAATTGTAGCAACCATTTAAGAGTGCCCCGTATTCCTTTTATTTTTTTTTTAAGTTTTATTTATCCGTTTTGGGGGGGGTTGCTGAGGGATAGGAAGAGAGTGAATCCCAAGCAACTCTGTGCTGATTATGGGCCAGATGTTGGGCTCAATCCTGTGACCCATGAGATCACAACCTAAGCTGAAACCAAGAGTCACGCTTAACCAACTGAGCCAGCAGGTATCCCAAAAGTGCCCCCTATTTTTGTATGGTCCTCCAAATGCATGTTCTTATCCCTGTTTACTAAACAAGACACTTCAGTGAGTTTGATGCAGGCAGGCTGCCTCCACGCACGCGGAATGTCCTGCAGGATCAGCCAAGGGAGTCCTTTGGTTTCACACAGGATAGAAACCAAACCTGAGCCAGGAGGAGGTAAAAGCAGACTTTATTGAAGATATATATATAGAGAGAGATACAGATGGAGCATCCAGGAGACTTGGAAAAGGAAAAAGGGAGCCTTGTCTTCGGGGTGTGGTGTTTTTACTGGTGATTGTGGTCTGGTGCACGTATCTTTTCAGGCAACAGGAACTGGTCAGAAGGATGGAGTCGAGGGTGTTTTTCCTACGTCAGTCATTCCCTGAAGCCAGGGGTCTTGGCCCTGAGATAGGGACAGTGGTCTGGAATAGGCACATGATGGCTCTGCTCAGTCATTCTCTATACATCATCTACTGTGCTGGCAGACTCCAGTGACATCTCTACATCTGTGTCCCTTACAAGGAGGACATATGCTATTCATATTATGAGGCATGTGGAGAGTGGGGTGGGTTGTAGGGGCTAGAAGAATAGAAGTCAGGAAAAAAAAAAAAACGAAAAGATATCCAGGTTTTTCTCTTACAGGGTCCCTTCAGGTTCCCCTGTCTCAATTAGATCATGAGCAAACCGGAGCAGAGCCAAGTTAAGTCGTCAAATACCTCGTAAACACCCAAATAATAGCTCTTTGGTAATATTATTTTCCAAATAATTTGTATGTCTTTCACCTTCCCCTACACATAACACCCACAACTAACTTTATGTGCTTACATATATGATACAAAAATATATTTGAGGCACATACTTGAACCCAGTGTTTTATTTTGCCTCCATGAATTTAATAAAAATTAACTTTTTTTTGATATTCCTTTCTTTTTTTACCTGGATGGTATGGTGGTGTTGAGTAACGAGATAAAAATACACAGTCGTTAAACTCTGAGTATTCATCACCCGACATTGAGGGGAATGATTTAGGAAACAGTCGGATTCGACAATGCTCTCAGGCATAGGGTGGTATGTGAACCAAGCTTAGTAAGTGCTGGAGGGAAGGAATGCCTGTGGAGGAAATGACTGAGCTGTGAATTGCAGCACTATAATCCAGCCACCCTGGTTGTCTTTAAATTCCACAGAGGACGTGGTCCTGCCTCCCTCAGGACCCTCTAATTGCTGATCCATCAGCATAGAATGCTTTCTCTACCTACCTGCATCCATCTGGCTATTCCCTACTTATCTTTTAGATCCCATATTAATTGTCTGCATTGACAAGAAGTACTTTTTTTTTTTTAAAGATTTTATTTATTTATTTGACAGACAGAGATCACAAGTAGGCAGAGAAGCAGGCAGAGAGAGAGAGGAGGAAGCAGGTTCCCTGCTGAGCAGAGAGCCCGATGCGGGGCTGGATCCCAGGACCCTGGGATCATGACCTGAGCTGAAGGCAGAGGCTTTAACCCACTGAGCCACCCAGGCGCCCCAGCAAGAAGTACTTTTTAACTTCTGTTTTGTTTTGGGAGGCAAATTAATGCTCAGAGTGTTAGTTTGTCTTTGCACATACACAAGTCCACCGTGGGAACTTTCCTAGCCTATAGCACATACAACAATGTCTTTTAATAAGACGATAAAGGAATTAAATACTCCAGTCAATGATAGAGTAATTGCAGTATGGCTCCAGGCAGGGGAAGGAATGAAGTCCAGATTTAGTCGAAGTAGACTTTTATAGGAGTTGGTACCCAGGAGAGATGGCTTAGTGAACCCAGAGCTGATGTCCAGCTCCCTGGACAAAAATAATTTTTTTTTTTATTTTTGGGCAAAAATAAAAGCCCCCTACTGCTAGAGGGTGTTGCTAGGGAACGACAAAATCAGCTGATGAGCAGGATGATCTTCACAGGCTGCTACCTGACTCTCTGCTACCACCACTGGCAGTAGAAGAGTCACCTTTACCAGGCAGGAGCTAATTGCTCCAAGGTCATTGGAGAGCTAAGTATAGTCGACATGCAATTTACATTGGGCTCAGGTGTGCAACAGAGTGATTCCACACATTACTCAGGGCTCACCAGAAGTGTGTTCCTCATCTGTTGCCAACGGTGTTGCTGTAATATTATTGACTATATTATCTATACTGTACTTCTCAATCTCTGTGACATAGTTTATAACTGAAAGTTTGTGCCTCTTAATCCCCTTCACCAGTGTTGCCCACCTCCTCAACCCACAACCCCTTTGGGAAACAGTAGTTTGTTTTGTGTATTTCTGCTTTTTGTTTGCTTGTTTATTCATTTGGGGTTTTGTTTTTTGTTTTTTGTTTTTTAGATTCCACGTGTAAGTGAATTCATATGGTATTTGTCTTTCTCTGTCTGACTTATTTCACTTAGCATACAATCCTCTAGGTCTGTCTATGTCTGCAAATGGCAAGATGTCATTCTGTGTTATGATTGAATAATATTCCACTTCATGTATCTATATCCATCCCACACCTTCTTTATCCGTTTGTCTATTAATGGACACTGGCTTGCTTTCATATCTTGTTTATTGTAAATAGCACTGCAGTAAACATAGAGGTACATATTGTAGCTTTGTCCAGACAGTACTTTCTCAGGGAGTCCTCCCAAGTCTCAGTACTTATAGTCTAAGTGCCCCTTTGCCAAAGTTGATTCTTCGTGTGTTTTTAATAACAAGCCCCCTGAGCAGTTGAGCTACTGAGTTATTATAAATGAAAACAGATGAGGTAACAAAATCCTAGAAGACATATTTCATTCTTGCATGAAAACAGCATTACTCTTTACTTTTTTATGATTTTTTTTTACATTATGGGTAATTATAGTTCATTATAAACAATTT
The DNA here is from genome assembly GCF_002288905.1 of Enhydra lutris kenyoni. NCBI lineage: Eukaryota > Metazoa > Chordata > Mammalia > Carnivora > Mustelidae > Enhydra > Enhydra lutris. The sequence continues at coordinate 14,361,814 of NW_019154106.1, read as the reverse complement.
AGTGTTACTTAATTAAATTATAATTTACATTAGGCAATAATATTTATTAGTAAATAAACTGCCAGATTCATCATGAAATTCAGAACACGTAAAGATACTTAGAAAATATTCAAGAACATTTAGAAAATCCAATTCATGCACAAATAAAAGATTGAGGAAAAGAAATTTTGCAAAGTAGGAGTCTAGAAATTTCCCACAAATAAGGAGTACCAAATATAAATTCAAGACATAAAATGAATCATGGAGTACTTAGGGAATGATATATTATGGCATGACTGGTAAATGTATAAATACTCATTGAATCACACCACAGTAGTCAAAACGATTTTGATTTCCATGAATTATAGTGTAAGATTGGGAGAAAAAATACATACATGTATGTTTTCAATGAAACCACTTTTTACTTTTAAGGTTCTTCAAGGCATCTTTCACATCCTTGTTCCGTAGGCTATAAATCAGAGGGTTTAGCATGGGAATCACAAGGGAGTAAAACAATGAAATAATTTTGTCTTGATCAAGAGAGTAGGAAGAACTCGGCCGGAAATACATAAAGAGCAGAGTTCCCTGGAAAATCGCAACAGCAGTTAAGTGGGAGGTGCAGGTGGAGAAAGCTTTGAACCTCCCCTCCCCTCCGCAGAGTTGATCTTTATCACTGCTAGGATGATATAGCAGTAAGACACAAACAGCCCTGAAAGAGTAATCAGTTCAATGAAGCCAAAAATGGTGAATATCACTAACTCATTAACCTGTATGTCTAAGCAAGACAACACAAGGAGAGGTGGGACATCACAGAAGAAATGGTTAATCACATTAGACCCACAGAAACAGAGCGGAATGTGAGTATGGTATTTACTGAAGCATCTACAATTCCCACCATGTAAACCCCAGCCATGAGCAAGGAGCACAGTCTGCTGGACATGCTGACCGTGTAGCGCAAGGGGTTGCTAATGGCTTTGTACCAGTCAAAGGCCATCACTGCGCGCAGCAGACACTCAGAATCTACAAAGGTACAGAACACTAACCATTGCAGAGCACAGCCATGGAAGGGAATTGACTTGTTCTTGGCAATGAAGCCTACCAGCATCCTGGGTCCAACTGCTGTAGAGTAACAGAGGTCACTGAAGGAGAGGTGGCTGAGGAAGAAATACATGGGTGTGTGAAGGTGGGAAACCATTCTGATTAAAACGATCATCCCCAGGTTTGCAACAAGAATGATTAGATAGACAATAAGAAATGTGATAAATAGAGTCATTTTAACTCCAGGTTCATTGCTAATTCCCAAGAGAAGGAATTCATTCACAGAAGAGCAATTTTTTCCATCCATTCTCCTTAAATCTTCCAAAATGCTACAGAAATCATCAAGAAATGGTAGACTGAAGTTCTAAGTCTTCTTGACACTCAGAAAATTATCATCTGTAAAGCAAAAAGGATTTATTTCAGTATATCATATTCTTTACGGTCTTATTCTTCAGACAGTCCAGACAAGTTTCACTGTTGCTGACAAAAGTTACAGTATTTGGGATAGGACAAAAGAAAGTCTGATTCCAAATTTGGAGATCGTCCATAAGGTATATAATCGGGGTGCACCTGCATAGCTTTATCCCAGTAGGCAATCATGAATGAAAGCTCATTACAAGTCAAATATTACATGAAAGGAATACCTCAATTAAAAACAAGCTTGGAGGGGAGCCTGGGTGGCTCAGCAGGTTAAAGCCTCTGCCTTCAACTCAGGTCATGATCCCGGGGTTCTGGGATCGAGCCCCGCATCTGGCTCTCTGCTCAGCGGGGAGCCTGCTTCCTCCTCTCTCTCTGCCTGCCTCTCTGCCTTCTGCCTACTTGTGATCTCTGTCTGTCAAATAAATAAATGAAATCTTAAAAAAAAACAAGTTTGGAATATGCATTCTTATATTTTAAAAATAAACATCTAATTGACCATAAAGTGATTACATTTACTGAGTTCTTGAAGAATCATGATCTGTTTAAGCCTCTGTGTTAAGTTCAGAAACAATAAACATCTCTCTGATCTAAGAATAATGAGTGAAATATGTTTGTGACAGTTCCCATTCACACTGTTTTTAATATTTTTTGAGACATTAGATATATTTTAATAAACTTTTCTCTAGTAATATATTACTACTTTGCCATGTTTTTATTGCTTACAATCAGGAGTGACCTGATGCCAAAGGATGTTTCTCTTGGTCAGTTAAAAAAAAAAAAAAAAAAAAAAAAGAATACTAAAAACAAGTGTTTAACACATACATAGTATTTAACACATACACTTCTGATTTCTTTGGATTTTAAACCTGACTTGTTTATTAAAAATAGAGGTGGGAACAGAAGTAATAAACGTATCTTTTATAGCCTTCTGTGTATGTGTGTGTGTGTGTGTGTGTGTGTGTGTGTTTGCATGGACCTGTCTTTCCGTTGGTGAAAACTGGAATATGGGTGATCTGATTTTGTTTCAGATTTGAATAAATACAATATGTGCTTCCTAGGGGGTTGAATTTATACAAATTAGCATTTGTGTTTTGACACCTCCACTATCACCGGTAAACAAAAGTAGAAAAAAAGCTTAACTTTCCATATGCCCTTTTGCAATCATTGAAAAACCCAGTGTTTTTCTTTTTTAAATATGATTAAGATATAAATAAGTAAAATTGTTTATTTGCTAATCAAAATGAATCTGATTCACCCTACTTATATGAGAAATACCTCCCTTTTTGCCATTAGATTACAAACTATTAACCAAAGGAAATAAATTTTAAAAATCATTTTTTTAAATATTTGATTCCTCATTTTTCCAAATATAAACATTTTTTCTTGACTCTTTAAATTTACTGATTCAGGGGTGCCTGGGTGGCTCAGTGGGTTAAAGCCTCTGCCTTCGGCTCAGGTCATGATCCCAGGGTCCTGGGATTGAGCCCCGCAACAGGCTCTCTGCTCAGCCGGAAGTCTGCTTCCCCTTCTCTCTCTGCCTGCCTCTCTGCCTACTTGTGATCTCTGTCAAATAAATAAATAAAAATTAAAAAAAAATAAATTTACTGATTCAGAAACCTACCTGTGATGGACAAATCCTTCTGTGCTTGCCCATAGCAGCTGAACAATACAGACAGGTTGCATTTTATTTTCACTCAGTGTCATTTGGGACTGAAGTTTCTCATGCCTTTGCCCTCACAATCTGTACTATACAAATCTAATTAATTAGATGTCTAGTTCTGTGTTTTCCCTCATGAACGTTGCAACAATTTCAGCAAAGGCTGAATTTCAATTCTTTGCACTTGCACCGAATGGATCATCTTTAGGAAGATGAAATGATTTTTATAGTATGATTCATTGCTACACTGAGTCCATACCATCTTCCTCCAGTCAGAGCAGACTTCCAATGAAACTCACATAGACTTTCTACTTAACTATTTTATCTGTTAACTATTATCTATTCTGTTAAATTTATTCCATTAATAAGTCTATTAAATAAAATGATTATTTCCTGTTTTGTATTTGTATCCTGTTTCCTTTCTTTCTGAAACAAATTCTTTCACCTTTTCACTTAGAAACATAACGATTCTTCAGTGGTTATATTAATACATTTTTTTCATAAGTATGTGTATTTCCATTTATTCAACCACATCACCTAACTGGATTTCAATTATTTATGACTATCATATCCACCGTGCATGGCACTTTCTCTTGTATTATCTTTCTTTTATTTAGATATGTGTCTACATTGTAAGTTCCTTAGTAGTAATAGCTGCCCTGAGCTAATTTCTGTATATCCTGCAGCCCTAGCACCAGCACCGGTACAATTAATGTCTAATTGAATCTTTGTTCTGAAGTCTCTTAGGTAGAAAGGCTCATGAGTGATGGACAAATATTTGAAATAAAGAGGTTTTGCACACTGTTTCAACTAATATAGATCACATATGTGTGCATGGAAGAGGGTTTAAGAAAAAACAAGATTCTATTCATTTCTTAAAATTTTTCTTTGCTATTATTTCAATTTTTACAAAGTTGAGAAGTTTGGGAGTATAATTTTGTGTCCTCTCCAAATCCCTTCCAACAGTTATGATGTAATATTCAATGATCTCTGAACCTTTTCCTGTCCTTTTGGTCCCTGGGACCATTGATGACCATCAGCAGTAACCAGAGTTAACCCACCCTCCCCACTGACCTGACTGGTATAAACTTTCATCTACCTTTCCTTTCTGTAATGTGAAAATCAAGTATCTCTTCAATAAGTGCATTTTGTTCTGTGTGTGCTTGCAAGGAATAAGAAAAATTCATTCACAGGTACCTATGTATTTAATTTAAATATATGAAAAGCTAATAGCAAAAGAATGGGAAAATGAGAATTTCCAAGGTTCTCCTACTGACGATGATAGTTGTGTCTAATTAAAGATGGTTTCAAATTCTCTGACATTTCTCCCATGATGTCTTTCCCTCATCCCGTTAAATTGGGCTGCCCTTTGGCTGCTTTGATGAATCCAGTACAGAAAAAATAACTATCTTTCTGGGAATAGCTTTCAAGAGGCATATAGTTTTTTTACAATTATATTTTTAACAAAGTTAATAGTAATCAAATTAGAAACAAAGAGATGCTCCTGAATAGGGGAATAAATAAATGGATTAACATAGTTCCATGATGTGGAACATTATATAATCATTAAAAAGGAATACATTAGAGTCCTGTATGCTGGTGCAGAAGGATTTGCAAAAGACTACAGTTAATTGGGAAATTTAACATGTGATGAATTATATATACACTATTTTCTGAAAAGCAAGTGATGATCATATATTTACTAATGAATGGGCATGATGAAAAATAAAAGAAAAATAAGCTGTTATCATAGGTCGTGGGATTTTTGAGGTGTATATTAGGAAAAAAAGATTTAGCATACTGGAGAGGAATGTGTAGAATCTAGTAATAAGGGGATAGATTATCACTAAGAAAATAAAATTCAAAAGTCTATAAGATAATCTCATTTAAAAAATTGTGTGTGTGTGTGTGTGTGTTGTGTGTGTGTGTGTCTTTTCATTTATGTGTTTCCATGACTGTATTGTTTCCTAGTTTTACTGAGGCACAATTGACATGTAACATTGTACAGGTTTCTCCCACTTTTTGAAAGTTTGTGTCATACCACATCCTTTTTACAAAAGACCTACATTTGTACCTGCTTTTGCTAACTTCTCTGATGTGTGGGAGTCACTCAGTTTCTTGATCTCTTTCAGAGGGAACTGTACCATGTGTAGCTATTCATTTGGTGTGTCTGTGGGAAGAGAGGTGTTGGAGCCTCCTATGGTACCCTATTTAAAGACTTCCCCTTGGCCCTGATAATATTGCCTTTGGAAATAGCTATTTGCCATCGGTCTCTGGGGATAGGTGAGAAGGATGTGATGTAGAGTGACTAAGAAGGCAAAGGAATGATGAGGATTGAAGTTCACAAGTGAAAATACATAAAGCCTTTTGATACGGTGTCCTCTATTTATGTAAAATACTGAGATAGTCATTATAGGCCATCTGCCCCAGCTTCTATTTGAGTCATGATTCCCTAAAAAATATTTTCCATAATATGTTATTCAATTTCACAAATTCACAGAGAGGAGGCCCACAACTAATTGAATGAGTCAATTCTACTTTTGTAATTCCATTTATAGGGCTTCAAATGTCCTATTCTCTAGTTTAAACCACTAGATTTGATAAAACAGCCAATATATAGATCAATCCATTTTTAGATGCTGTGATATATAGTTTTTATAAGGCAGAGAGATGAGTTAATCATAGGTTTACACACTCTTAAATTAGTAGTAATCCACTGACAACACATATTTCTGGGGCAATAAACTTCAAACATTTTCTACCATGCTGCTACTGATAAGGAATATCTCCGAAAGAGGATATGTTAATTGGAAAAGTTCATAGAGGTGGAAACCTTACAGCATTTTATTAAAAAAATAATAATAAAATTGTCCATAGGTTTTTGTAGTTGTTGTTGTTGTTGTTTTTCCATCATGATACTTTGTGAAAATTCAGAGCATCCTACAAATACTCCTTTGAAAGCCAAAGAATCTTCTTGGGCTTTGCTTCCATTCTGAAATGTTTTCACACAAAGGCATTTTGCAACAGCAACGAAAAAATTGAAGACATTCATTGACTTGTAACTTCTGCAATGGTAATGGTTAATTAAGAATGTCTTTTTTAAAATATTTTATTTATTTTACAAGTAGGCAGAGAGGCAGGCAGAGAGAGAGAGAGAGAGAGAGGAGGAAGCAGGCTCCCTGCTGAGCAGAGAGCCCAATGCGGAACTTGATCCCAGGACTCTGAGATCATGACCTCAGCCGAAGGCAGAGGCTTTAACCCGCTGAGCTACCCAGGTGCCCCAATTAAGAATGTCTTTGAGCCTTACATAATATGTTAGTATTATATTATTATAATTATAATATAATAATATATTATTATATATATTATATATATTATCATATATATTAAATATATATTATATAATAATATTTTTTAAAAATTTATTTATTTATTTGACAGACAGAGATCACAAGTAGGCAGAGAGGCAGACAGACAGAGAGGGGGAAGCAGGCTCCCTGCTGAGCAGAGAGCCCGATGCGGGACTGGATTCCAGGACTCTGGGATCATGACCTGAGCCAAAGGCAGAGGCTTTAACCCACTGAGCCACCCAGGTGCCCCAAGTTAAATTAATATTCTTAATAGAAGTCGTTGTTAAGTCCATTTACTCTAAGACTGTAACTATTCATGAGCCAAGTTACAAAAGCAGAAATCCTTGATGTATAACATTAGAAGAAATCACGTTACAACAACTATAAATGGGTGAATATACATAGCAGTTTGAGCAGGACAGTCACAGTTCATGCTTATTTTCCTGGCATCATTACTACTAGAAGCCCATCATCCTCAAGTGTCCCAACGTACACATTTACCCGGGCTCTACAGCATGTTTTTTGGATTTGTATAGTATTCTCTTCAGAAAAATAACAGTAACCCAAGGAAATGGCTGGAGACCTTTAAAAGGTAAAACGATTCCATCTTTAAGAGCTGTGATGGTTTAGGGGAAAAAAAAATGGTACTAGGAAAAATGTCTGTGCCTATAAAGAATAATTACTTTTGGAGTATCATTTTTTATTATAATTACATTACTGTAATTTCCTTCTATAGAACTGGTGGTAGGATGAATACCCGGGGCACAGGGACCCTCATTTGTAATAAGAACAAGGTAATTCTTATGCAGACATAATAGGGAGCAAGTTTTGAAAGCACTGGCAGTTCCTTAAATACATAGATATTTCCTCTACTATCTGCCACTATGTCTAAAATATCTCTGTACTCCAAACTCGTTTATTTAGGTTCAAATACATGCCGTATAATATGTTGTCTCAACAGGTTGATGCAGTACTTTGATTATCAGAAACTAGGACAGAGATAGATGAAATCAATAAATAGCAAGAATGCACTTGGTACTTGGTAACTGACTTACAGATGTAACTGTTAGAATATTCTTTCTATTCTCCTTAATAGCGTGGCTGGGCTACGGACATGGGGGAAGGTATGTGCTATGGTGAGTGCTGTGAATTGTGTAAAACCGATGATTCACAGACCTGTACCCCTGAAGCAAAGGATACATTGTATGTTAATAAAAATAATTAATTAAAATTAAAATTTAAAAATAATAATTTGCAGGGATAGTGTTTACCATCATTTCTCTCTCTCTCACACACACACACACAGGCTGATAAATCTATATCTACATCTATCTATATCAATCTATCTACATCTATCTCATTCTATATATAGATATCTATCTATATATATATCTGAATTCCAATCAAATATCTTTTGGCCATATTTAACAGATGGTGATTCTGTTTAAAATTTGTAAACATGAATTAAATATGGTAATACCATAAAACCTTTATCTTGAGTTCATGTCTTTATTATAAAAATAATACGGGCCTGTGTAACTGGAGAAAAGTCAACCTGAATAAAAATGACGGATAATGTGCAATTTCTTTTTGAAACTGAATGAGGAGAAAGTATACCATTTTTGTTCAACGACACTTAGGACTTACATCTCTAAAGTCTATCTTAATTCACTATGTCATAAAAATATGTAGTTAATTAAGACTTTCTTCACCATATATGAGACATTTGTTCTTTTATGTGAACTGAACATTTTTATTTGTATGAAAAAGGAAAATAACTAAAGAAAAATTAAATAATAAAACCACAAAAAACATATATTAATATTTACAACTGAACTAATGATGCTTTTCTTAGATGCATGAAGGACACACTAATGCTCCTTTTCCCTCCTGAAAGCAGGAACTAAATTTCCCATGTGGTACGTGTCTTCCTCTCTACCAGAAAGGAGACATCTTTAGAGCCAGAGAAATTCAGGTTCAAAAAGGATATATAAACAACCCTTGTTACTTCTTTACTAGTTTACTACCCAAGTCGGAACATCTTTATATTGTTTCTTTGTATAGAATATATAAAAGCTGTTTGCTTTGGTCACTGAGTCTCCTATTTCTGTAAGTACGGGAGCATACACAATTAAATTTGTTTTTCTCCTGTTAATCTGTTTTATGCTAATTTAATTATTAGACTGGCCAGAGAACCTGGAAGGGAAGAAATGAAAAGTCTACCTTTTCTATAATATACAATTCTTTATATCATACATAACTGGAAATGAGTGAAAATGTGCATATATGATTCCTCATGTGCTGTGTTTCTTTATGGAAATGGACTTAAGAGAAAAAAGAGACCATTTTGGGGAGTTGCTTTCAAACGCTAGGAGTTTTCATGAATTATTTCTCTCATTATTATAAAATATCACTTATTTATGATGTTATCTCATCTATTCCAACTGGTTATTAATAACCTCCTCGTACAGATGCAGACATTGGCATCTGGAGTTGGTTTTTCTGCCTGCAAAGCTTTTGCTCTCAATAGATTCCTGATGACAGCATCATGAAAAATCCCTCTTAGGCAATAATTCTCTCGGCTAATCTCATGGAAGGCTCGCATGTGTTTACCTTAAAGTCTCCTTTGAAAACTAACAAACCAGTGATGACAGCTTCTCAGGGTTTTAAGCAACTGGGAGCTCCTCTAAGTGTGCTCTGTAATGCAGCAGCATTTCAGCCTGCATGATTGATGACTGAGGGAAGCATGGAAGGAGGGTCACCAGATGGAGACATAGTCTGTGCTTATATTACAACTGAACTCTTGAACATCACTTGCACTGGTGCAGAGAGAACATAATGAGGAGGGGGCTGCATTGCAGAATTCCAGAGACTAAAGAGAAAATAAGAATATTGGTGACCCTGAGGCTGTGCACCATGGCAGCCCCAGGCGATAATCTCCCGACTGGCCATATTCTGAGTGACCTTTTACAATATGCTAAGCAGGACACTATACCTGACATCACAGATTGCTACTGTTGGTAGATATGTCCAGATAATGTGTAATAATTATGCACAACAGCTATGTTTTCTGAGTCTTTTTTTTTTTTAAGATTATTTATTTATTTGATAGGCAGAGATCACAAGTAGACAGAGTGGCAGGAAGAGAGAGGAAGGGAAGCAGAGAACCTGACATGGGGCTCAATCCCAGGACCCTGAGATCACGACCTGAGCCGAAGGCAGAGGCTTAACCCACTGAGCCACCCAGGCGCCCCACGAGTTTCTTTTCTTGAGTCCTCGGGGTACTCTCCTATTTATTCAGAAACTTCACCTGAGTTAGCAGGGGGGTTGGCATTGCTTTTTGTTTGTTTTCTCTCTTTTATTAGTGTGTTGTTTTTGTTCCTTGCTTTCTATAAAGCTAGAACAATCCCCAACGAAATTAGTACCCTTTTAAATTTGGGAAGTGTGATGGTCCTGACACTAAGATACCAAAAGTATTGGTGAGGGAGATATTATAGATGCAAGGCAAAGCCATGTAACCAATTGCTACTAATTGCCCATGGGTTCAACTCAAGAAACTGATCTATTTTTGTTACCCAAGACATTTTCTACCATTGTTTACTTCTTCAGTACCTATTTAGAGAATGTGAAATTGTCCTTGGTTCTTCCTTCCATTCTTTTCAAATTAATTGTTCCCTCAGGCACTCCCCTGTCTCCAGGGTCCTGAAAAATCCCTCAGGCTCCATTTTGTTCAACCAGGAACTAACCTTAGCCTCTCAAACAGGGCTTCTCCTCAAGATCATGCAAACTAGGGGTGCCTGGGTGGCTCAGTGGGTTAAAGCCTCTGCCTTCGGCTCAAGATCATGCAAACTAACTTCCCTTCGAATACTCTTTCCCATGATTTACCCCTGAGCTTGTGTGACTAGATTATTATTACATGTTAGGTAGCCTAATTTAATTCCTGATGGATCTCAGTTTTAGTTAAGAATGGAGATTGAGAATGGAATTTCATTCCATTCCAAATGAGAATTTCATTAAGAATGGAATTGAAAAAAGAATGTTTTTAGGAGACATTTTATACATGAGTTACAAGCAACTGAGAAAAAAATTATCTCTAACCACAGGTTTCTGAATAACCCTCACGATACCAAACAATCCTATACGTCGGCGCCCATCCACCCAGATCACACTGTTTAGAATATAACTATCTGTCCCTGAAACATTGAGTATCGTGACAAAGAGTTCCTGGCATGATGTAGGTACCAAAGTTTACTAAGTTTCCCTGCTGCCGGAAGAAAGACTAGAAGTGCCTGTAGGTGGAGAAAGGCATTGTTCTGGAAGCAAGTCAGAATTTTTAATAACATGAAGAATGTGCACTGAGATATTCTATGACATATGTGCATTGCATCAATTTTATGGATATATTGTGAACACTTACTGTGTTGAAGGAACACAAGATTTAAGAAAAACCCTGTGGTTGCTTACAATCTGATAGAAAATGTATTTTGTGGGGCGCCTGGGGGGCTCAGTGGGTTAAAGCCTCTGCCTTCGGCTCAGGTCATGATCTCAGGGTCCTGGGATCGAGCCCCGCATCAGGCTCTCTGCTCAGCAGGGAGCCTGCTTCCTCCTCTCTCTCTGCCTGCCTCTCTGCCTACTTGTGATCTCTGTCAAATAAATAAAATCTTTAAAAAAAATGTATTTTGTTTTAGAGAATATATTTGCAGTACATATAATTTTTATTTGAGAAACTACACTGCAAATTTTTCAGAAACAAAGATTCCTTTCACTCAGAACCAGGCCAAAAAAAGAGAACATTACTAGCATCTTTAGAAATCATCCCAAGAACCACTGCAAAATCATGTTGTAAGGACCTATTTTACTGTCCCTGCTCCCCTTCCCCCAGGGGACTTAAAAAACAAGTCCTGGAAACCAGCTCCAGGTGTGGAGGCCAAGAAAAACAAGGCTGTACCCACTTGGAGTCTAGCCCTGACATAAGTACAGCCATCTTGGCAAAGCAAAAGCCGGCACCTGGCACTGTAAGAGTGGGTTAGCATAAGAATGGCCATCCTGAAGGCCGGGAAGCCATTTTACTGAGCGTCCCTAACCAGCCCACAGGTGCACGTAACTTGAGATAAGAGAAAGTAGCTAAAACCTAAGAAACAACTTAATCATACACAACCATGGCCGTTAGGCGATGGCGCCATGGGGACCAGATGTTGAAGAAAAACAAAGAGTTAACTTGCAGAGATCACAATTCTGCAAGACAGGAGTCTCCCTTGGTTTGCAAATGTCCTGGTGATTTACAACAAAAAGGGCTATCTCTTCAATGGCCCAATTTCCAGAGACAAAAGGCTCAGTTCCTCAAGGCCTAAGGTCGCCCTCCCCACCATAAAACTGAGGGAGTCTGAGGCAGAAGGAAATGTAAATAAAGTTAAATTTCTTCTAAACCTAAATCTCACTTAACCGCCAGGATGGCACCAGGGTGACACCAGGGTGGCAAAAGGTTAAACAAAGTTAAACTGTCAAAGTGGGGCACAAGAGATGTATGTAGCTATGGAAAAGTGCCTTGAAAATGCTATATAAACCCTTGGCTTTGAGTGCTCTGGGTCCTTGTTGAAACCCACTGAGCCGGGCTGGATACTTGGACCCCAGCGAGCTGGAAATCAACCTCACTGTGTGACTTGCATTATTGAGAGTGTTCTCTGTCTAATTGAGGGGTGGTCGACTCCGTACCCTAACCATGTCTAGTGTGATAGGTCAATTTGTAAGTTTTTTTTTTTTAATTTCATAAGTCAGTGGTTACTTTATTTCTTAATGTTTCAAGATTTTATTTAAATTCTAGTCAGTTAACATATAGTGTAATATTAGTTTCAGGAATAGAATTAAGTGATTTTTCACTTCCATATAACACACAGTGCTCATCACAAGGGCCTTCCTTAACAGCCATTATCCATTTAGCCCATCCCCCACCTAATTCCCATCCAGAAACCCTCAGTTTGTTCTCTGAAGTTAACAGTCTCTTTCATAGATTGACTTCTTCTCTTTTTTCTTTTTTTCTTTCTTCTAAGTTCATCTGTTTTGTTTCTTAAATTTCACCCATAAGTGAAATCGTATGGTATTTGACTCTCTCTGACTGACCTGTTGCACTTAGCAAAACACTATCAAGCTCCATCTATGTCGTGGCAAATGGCAAGATTTCATTCTTTTTGATGGCTGAATAATATTCCATTATATAAATGTATAACATTCCATCATGTTAGGGTGTGTATGTGTGTATATGCATATATAATCTCACTATAGGTAGATTTAAGAAACAAAACAAATGAGCAAAGGAAAAAAAGGAGAGAGAAAAAGAGTGACAAACCAAGAAACAGACTTTTAACTCTATATGGATATATCTTAGTTGTTTTCAGTCTAATACTATGATAAATAATGCAATGATGAATATTTTGTACATGTATTTGGGCAGACATTCACTCATTTCACTTCAGTATAAATCTGGGAATAGAATTTTTTGTCACAAGACATTTATATGTTCAGCATAGACAAGCATAGAGTTTTACAAAGGAAAATGCTAGTTCTCCTCTCTATTCTCAACGTGTAAGAGCCCTGATTGGTCCACATCTTCCTCAATACTCAGCATTTCCACTGTTTACCCATTTTGCAATTCTATAGGTGAGTCATAATATACTACATTTAAGAACTCATTTTTATTCCTTGAATACCAAGAAAGTTGAATATCCACTCTAGAAATGTCTATGAAATTCTGAATTTTCATAAGTGTTCACTAAAATGTCTCATATTTACAAGTACTTGGCCTTCAGAAATTTATATTACCTGGCTTTACGTTTAGGGAGAGGAAGTCAACAATTAATTGAATCAGTCAGTTCTATTTTTGGAATTCCATTTCTAGGGTTTAAAAGTTTCTATTTTTTAGTTCAAACCCACTAGATCTGATAAAACAGTCAATATGTAGATCAAATCAGTCTTTAGATGTTGCAAAATATGGTTGTCACAAGGGAGCAAGGCTGGTTAATCAGATTACATATTAAAATTCTCCAAGTTTAAACAACAACCCCCCTACACTCTATTTTTCTTAGACTTGTATATTTAAAACATTTTTTCTCTTCCATGCTGCTGCTCATAGTAACAATTTCAAAAGTATATCTGTTCATTGAGAAAATATGGTACAGATGGAAATCTTGTTATTAAAAAAATAAATTTCTTCACAGTTTTGTTTTTTTTTTCCAAGCATGATATCTAGTGACAGGTCATAGTCTTCCACAAGTGCCCCCTTAAAAAAAAACAGAGAAACTATTTCTTCTACTCTGAAATGTTTCTGCACAAAAATACTTAAAAATAGCAGCTACAAAATCTAAGAAATTCAATGGCTTTTAGCTTCTATGATTGTAATGGATAATTGAGTGTAATGGATAATGGTTCTTCCAACATAACAATATTTCCATGTTATTTCAACAAGCTGCCTTTTGCTTTAACCATCGGAAACTAGACTAAGCAAAGATGAAATAGAGCAATATCAAGAACACACACACACAAATGCTCCTTACTTCTAGGGGAGTTAATATGTAGGTCTTTATTGATCTACTATTTTAGTATTCACAACCATTTTATGCACTTTCTTAAAAGTTGTAATATATATAACACAATAGAATGTATAATATGTGTATTCTGGCCACATGACTTACAATCATATAATTGCATTACTAACTTATGATAAATTCTCAAAAATGTTATCTGGTGTTTTTAATTCATTATTTACTTTCTCTTCCATTTGGTGCCCCAGCGTATAGGCAGGTGCTTTGGAAAATGGGGATGAAATGTTCAATCCTTGACAAAGAATGCTCCTGGTCTCCTACTAGAAAAAGGGATTTCATAAACAGAATGATATTAAAACAGTGCTTAAAGAAGATGTTTTACTGGCATTACAAAAATGGACATTCAGTGAGGACTAAGAAGGGGCAGAGAAGGAAGGAAATTTCCCTGAAGCATTGATAGAGGAGTTGATTTTTGATAATTATAGCACAATGAAGTATTTTACCAAGACCCCTTCCACTACTCTTTATAACCTAACTATTTTGATTTCTTTTCTTCTTTTTTATCCCCCCCCCCAGCTTTCTTAGAATAGAATTGAATATAGCATTGGGCCTTTTTAAGTTTTACAATGTGTGTTTTGATATAGATATAATTTGTGAAATCTTCACTGCTGGTAAGGTTAATAAAAAATTCATTACCCACTTAGTTACCAATTTTTTGTTGTGTTGAGAACACTTAAGAGCAAATTCTTAGCGAATTTCAGTTACACGATACAGTATCATTAACTATAGTCACCATGTTGTACATTACATTCCCAAAACTTATTCCTCTTAAAACAAAATGTTTGTATTATTTGACCAACAGCCTCCCATTTCCTCCACACCCTAAACCCTGGTAATCTCCATTCCACTCTTTGCTTTTATGAGTTCAACTTGTTTAGATTCTGCATGTAAGTGAGATCGTACAGTATTTGTCTTTCTCTGTCTGATTTACTTCACTTAGCATAACATCCGTCATCAAGGTCCATCATGTTTTGGCAATCACACTACTTTACTTCTAAAGAGTCATGACTTGTCTACCTGAAGATGTCTCTAATTGTCAAATAGTCTGCCTGCTATCTTTACTTCTCCCAACTTGCATATTTTGAGATCTGAGACTCTGTATCTCGAGCCAGTGAAGCCTTTCTTTTACACTAGATTTAGAAATTTTCTTTGGATAAAAGCCCCCTATTTTTACTTCATGATGAGCCTGAAACTTGTGAATTATTTGGTGCTTCATTAAATAATGTTGATTACTTTGAATAGATTATAAGATTCATTAGTAGGAACACTACCAGATGTACCATGGAATATAGAGCCTTTACATACTCAAGTCACTTAGTAAACCCACATACATCTAAGTGTAATAAATTAATATTTGAATGAAAAAATGAACAAATAAAAATCTGGCAAAATTAGAAAGGTCAGAAAAGTTTCCCATTAAAAGGGAGTGCCATATATAAAATATAGACACTTAATAGAGTACAATATATTCAGGGAACTGCAAAATTATTATGATAGAGCTTTAAAACAAACCTATTTTGTTAGATTAAGGTTTTTAAGACTATTTTCTTTCTCTTGTGTTATGCAATATAATTTTACTAAAACAACCACCACAATGCATGTGTGTGTGTGTGTGTGTGTGTGTGTGTGTGTGATATAAATATTTAAAACCACTTTTTAATTTTCAGCTTTTTCAGGGCCTCTTTTACATCCTTGTTCCGTAGGCTATACACCAGTGGGTTTAGCATGGGAATCACAAGGGTGTAAAACAATGAGGTCATTTTATCTTGATCAAGGGAGTAGGAAGAACTCGGCCGGAAATACGTGAAGAGTATTGTTCCCTGGAAAATTGCAACAGCAGTTAGGTGGG
The DNA here is from genome assembly GCF_002288905.1 of Enhydra lutris kenyoni. Taxonomy (NCBI): domain Eukaryota; kingdom Metazoa; phylum Chordata; class Mammalia; order Carnivora; family Mustelidae; genus Enhydra; species Enhydra lutris. The sequence continues at coordinate 14,345,926 of NW_019154106.1, read as the reverse complement.
AGGTGCAGGTGGAGAAAGCTTTGAACCTCCCCTCAGCAGAGTGGATCTTCAAGACTGATAAGATTATATAACAGTAAGAGACAAGCACTCCTGAAATGATACTCAGTTCAATGAATCCAAAAACAGTGAATATCACTAACTCATTGACCTGTGTATCTGAGCAAGACAGCAATAGGAGAGGAGGCACATCACAGAAGAAATGATTAATCTCATTCGATCCACAGAAACATAAGCGGAATGATAAAGTCATGTGTAACAAGGCATCTGCTGTTCCCAGCATGTAAACCACAGCCATGAGCAGGGAGCACAGTCTGTTGGACATGTTGGCTGTGTAGAGCAAGGGGTTGCTAATGGCCTTATACCGATCAAAGGCCATCACTGCCAGCAGCAGACACTCAGAATCACCAAACATACAGAAGATCAAGAACTGCAGAGCACAGCCAAAGAAAGGGATTGATTTTTTTTTGGCTTAAAGGTCTACCAACATTTTGGGCCCAACTGCTGTGGTATAACAAAGGTCACAGAAGGAGAGATGGCTGAGGAAAAAGTACATAGGCGTGTGAAGCTAGGAATCCATTCTAATTAAAGTGATCATTCCAAGATTTGCAAAAAGATTAATGAGATAAACAACAAGAAATGTTGTAAATAGGGTCACTTTCATCCCAGGGTTATCGGTAATTCCCAAGAAAATGAATTCTGTAAAGGATGAGCAATTTCCTTCATCCATTCTTCTATACTTTTGTCTAAACTTTTGAGAAAATGGTCAAGAAAATGATAGATGAACATGCAAGTCTTCTGACCAATGACACAATATCTGTAAAGCAGAATACAATTTCTTTCTGCAATTGTCTTTTATACTCATAAAATTACTTGGTCAGTATCACTCTTTAAAGATGCATTACTATGAAATATGACAGTAATAAAAAATATCTCTGGTAGGTGGTTGAGGAACTTTGATCTAAATCTAGATGTCATTTATAAGGTATGCAACTTTCTACAAGCTCTTCTATTTATCCAAGCATTACCTCCATTGTATCAAGGAAGATATTTGAATGAATTGATACCTCATTACATCTTCTAAATTATTTGGAAGAAACCCCAATGTTATAGAGACCAGGCTGTAAGATGTAGGACTAAACATTTTTGTAGGCTTGAAAATAGTCCATGAACACACACACAAAAAGAGTATATTTAATATATCCTTTACAAAATATGATTAGGTTAAAAGATTTATTTTGGTATTAGTTTTAGAAATAATGATCATGTCACACACAAATAATAATGAAAATAATTACGTTACTTATCCTCATCTGAGTTGTCCTTATTGTTTGCTGAAACATGAAGTAAGTATTATTGACCTTTCTCTAGAAATGTGTTATTGTTTTGCCACAGTACTCATTACCTATTTGTGGAGTGGTTTGGTGCCCAAAGAGGAATATCTTAATCAAAGAGAAGGGCTAAAATAAAGTGAAAACAACAGAATTTAATACATACATTTGCCTCTTTGGATTTTGAATGGACTTTTATATTAAAAAATGGAAATTAGATGGGGCAACTGGGTGGCTCAGTTGGGTAAGCATTTGACTCTTGATTTCGGCTCAGGTCATGATCACAAGGTCATGAGATTGAGTCCTGTGTAGAGCTCCATGCTCACCATGGAGTCTGCTTGAGATTCTCTCTTTCCCTCTCCCTCTGTTCTCCCCAACCCTGCTCTCTCTGTACCCTTCAAAAAAAAAAAAAAAAAAAAGGAAATAAGATGAGAAACAATAAATGGTTCTGAGAGATACAAGCTTCTCTTCCTTGTATGTGTGTTTATGTATGTGTGCATCATGTGTTTGCACATGTATATGTCTCTGTTGTACCTGAGAATAGAAAGTGGACAATACACTTGTTCTTTAGACCAAAGTGAATATGCATGTGGTTCACATGAAGGTGCATTTGTGCATGTTGTTACTTGTAAAGTGGTGCCTTCATTATTTTTTAAATAAAACAAAGCAGAAAACACTTAAATTCATGTTTATACTTACTTAGTGATGAAAGGAATAGAAGCTTTCCTGTAAACCAACATCAAAATAAAATAATTAAAAAGTAATACTGTGAATGCTAAGTTCAGATAGATGCTTACAGTTTTAAAAAGAAAATATTTTCGGCCATTAAATTGCAGAGTTCATTTAATTGAGTAAGCAGGCAAAAGATGCTTTATTCAAAAAAACTTTTTTTTTTCCTAAAAGGTAAGGTTTTCCCCTATAATCTTTAAATTAAAACTTCGAAGCCTACCTGAGATGAGCAGGTCTTTGATGGCCGAACAATAGGAGGGTAGCATTTTATTTCAGCAGGTGCTTTTGGGACTTAACTCTCTGAAGCTACTGCCCTACTACTACTGAGGCTTTGATGTTACACAAACATGCCATTAATTATTTCTGGTTTTGTATAGCCCCCTGTGAATTCAGAAACAATTTTAGCGAAGACTGAAATTTACTGCTCACTACTGTCACCCAGTTGATTTGTGCCAGGAAGAAAACCCCAAATTAATTTTATAGTATGCTTCAGCTTCTCTGAATTTAAATCATTCTCCTCTAGTCAAAGAGGAAATCTAATGAAACCTAAGTCAACCCTTCATTAATCATTTCTAGCTCCTTTCAATTGTTCTTTTTTTTTTCTGTATTTGAAACACTCCTCTTCACACCACATTTAGATATGTTACTACAGTCTGATAGTACTTCCTTTTTTATTGAAGCATCATTGATTACTGTAAAGTTCACCCTTCCAGAGTATACAGTTTTTTGTTCTTTTTTGTAAATATATTTTTCAGGTTGTTGAGCCATCACCACTGTCTAACCCTAGAAATGTGAAAGTCATACCCATTAGGCGCCATACCCCTCGCCCCCTCTCCCCTTCCAGAAACCACTAACCCGCTTTCCAGTCTGCAGGCTGCCCACTCCGAGCATCTTGAATGAACAATGTCATCCATGTGTGTTAAGTCATGTGGGGCTTCTTTCCTCCAGCCCAATGTTTTCAGGGTTGATCCATGTGGCTGTTTGTGTCAGAATTTTTTTTCATTTTATGGCTGAATAATACTTCGTTCTACGGAATTAACATAAGGTTAATTCATATACCAATTGCATGAACACGTGAGTTGTGTTTGCCTTTTGACTATTGTGAGCAATGATGCTAAAAGCACTGTTGTCAACTGTTCGTTGTTTGCAAAGATGCTCTCCTCAGGGAGCGTGTCTTCCCATCCGCCAGGGAAATTTCACCATTTCATTGACTTTGGGACTCCATCACCTTCTGTATACTTGTTACATTCTGTATTGAATTGTGTTCCTTTTTGTTTATGCAAAAATTATATATAAAATACAAAAATATACTCTATTTGAGGCTTCAGGAATAAGACCAATGTTTAGATTTTGTGTTTTCTAAACTCCCAGTACAGGTATTTGCAAAAGTGGTTGCTTTCTAAATATCCATCCTTGAGTCTTTCTGGCTATTTGAAATGGAAGGCGATGTGCAAAGAATAGTGATATCTTGGATTTGGGGATTTTTTCTAATAATATGTCTCATATGTGCAAGGATAATGCGTTTAAAGAATTTCACCTCGATGCTGATAATTCTGAAAAAGCAGAGAAAAAAGGAGGTGACTGCTCTCTTATTTTTCCTAATGGCCCACTAACAAAAGTTTGCTTCTAGTTCTTAGAATTTTAAGGGCTGTTGGTCTTTGTTTAAAAAAAAAATAGTTATGTTTACAACAGAGAACATAAAATGTTTCCATTTACCTAATGCCAAGACTGTTATCTGATCATTATGAGACGCTTATGCTACTTAGTCAATAGGCAAAAAGGGGTTTCTCTGTCAACTGGGGTGATTGTTCTTGAATATAAAGGGAACGAGTGATTATTACCATAGAGTTAGGGTAGTGGGGTGTGTTCCTGGAATGCAACTTTTTTGTAAGTTATAGGATTTCAAAGGCGTGTGACTTAGCTAGAAGAACCCTCGACCATCCCATAAGAGTAAAATGGCATGCAAAACTCTGTGCAGTCTCTTTTTCTTTCAGATGTATGGATGCATGCATGTTAAAAATAAGCATACTTTTTGCTGTTGTCTTATTTGAAAGTTGATTGTGATTATAAGACCTGTCTCTGAAGAGCATGTGGAAAAGGATGGATTATTTGGGATCCTGCCATCAATGTGGCTACAGCTGGAGGCTGCATTTCCCAGATCTTCCCAGCATACTTTCAGGTTGGAATTAGTAAAAGGAGAAGTTTGCATGAGGTTCAGGAATAAAGCTCCTATTTCCATAATGTTTATAGTGGTTCTGCTTTTATTTTTTTTTTAATATTTTTTTAAAGATCTTATTTGACAGACAGAGATCACAAGAAGGCAGAGAGGCAGACAGAGAGAGAGGGAGAAGCAGGCTCCCTGCTGAGCAGAAAGCCCAATGCGGGGGGGCTTGATCCCAGGACCCTGAGATCATGACCTGAGCCAAAGACAGAGGCTTAACCCACTGAGCCACCCAGGTGCCCTGAGACATTTCCATTCTAACAATATCCTATGCTTAAATAAAGTTCCTACTATGGAATTTCAGGCATTAGAATGAGGTTAATAAGTAGGGTCCCAAATGAAGTATTCAAGCCTTCCTGGGACTCCCACAAGACTTGATGCGGGGCTGGATTCCAGGGTCCTGGGATCATGACCTGAACTGAAGGCAGAGGCTTTAACCCACTGAGCCACCCAGGCTCTCCTGGTTCTGCTTTTATTACGTAAATGATGAGTAAGCAGCTTCAGGAACACAGGGACCACACAAACTTCAGCAAAAACCACAGAGGAAGTCCCAGCTAAGTGGGTGGCCTCAGAAAGGTCTGACTGTGTTGGGCCTGAAGTACAAATTCAGGCCTTGCTGGCTACCATGAAGTCTTAAGAAGTTAGCAGGTTCCTGGAAACCTCCAGGATGAAATATAGGATGCTTCCAGTGGGGAAAGCAGTGTGGGCCATCTAGAAATCTCAGCAAACAACAGCAGCCCTTCAGACCTTGAGAAAACACCGATACCCTATATTTTTAGTTATTCCTTCTCTTGGAAACAGCTATGTTTTCTCGTAAGTGGTGTAATATTTAGTGATATAATTATTGAGCATGAAAAGGCAGTGGTGTTGCAAACTAAGATTTTCATAGGCAGCTGGTTATGTAATATTGTACTGTAAACACTCACTCTAATAGACGCTTGCCTATGTTAACAGCTTAGCAAACACGAAAGCTGTTGATAGATACTCATCTGTATGGCTCTCTGTGATTCTCTCTAATCTTGGCCAAGTAAATATTGGCTAGGTAAATGTAAATTTAATGTTAGAGTATGTTGGTGGGTATGTAACTGTGAGAGCCTGTGCTCTTTTCTCAGTGAATGAAACAACAGAAATGCTCAGAAGACGCATTGTTGATCAGAAATCCAAAGCCAGGATTCCTAGGAGAATTTAAAACTGACAATGATTTGGGCTGTATCTTGTGGGGATTTTTGCAACAAAGAGTACATGGATTTAAATATACTTTTTAAACCTTGGTATTTCCGGGTCAAAGCTTGTAAATATTTACTATCCTAGAGGGAAAAAAAATGATATAACAAAAAGTAATGTTCAGTATAAAATACCAGTGCTGAAATACATTTTGCAGATACATGCCTCTGATTTCAGTCTTCAGATGTCCCACCAGCTCATGTGGGTTCATCTCTGCATGATGATGGGGAGCTGATTCCGGTTTTGAGAGGACAGAGAAAGATGTCCCATCCCTCTAATAATACTTAGGTATATAAAAGATAGACAGGAAGACAAATCAAATAGTTTGCCTTGCAATTAACCTGTATTCTTCAAGGTGCTATTTAGGAAAAGTTTCCAAATTACTTTGGTGTAGACTATGTATAGAAGGTTAGCATCATATTATTTTTTTAAAAAATTTCATTTATTTATTTGACAGAGAGGGATCACAAGTAGGCAGAGAGGCAGGCAGAGAGAGAGGACGAAGCAGGCTCCCTGCTCCCTGCTGAGCAGAGATCCCAATGCGGGGCTCAGTCCCAGGACCCTGGGATCATGACCTGAGCCGAAGGCAGAGGCTTTAACCCAGTGAGCCACCGAGGCGCCCCAAAAGGTTAGCATCATATTATTGAACTAAACTTAAGAAAATGGATTTTATTTTGTTTCATTGCTTCCATGATATCCCTGCTTCTCAGCATCTCATTGTACAACATATATTTTAATTAATGTGAACTATTATACAAATATAAATAATCAACATCTACCAAGGGCTTAAAGCGGTACAGGTATGATTCACAGCATGTGCTCAGTTAATCATCCAACAATCGATGGCATGTATACTATATCCCCATTTCACAGATAAGTTAACTGAGACTTAGAAACATGAAGTAACTTGTTCAAAATGCCACTCACCAGCCAGCAATAGAGCTGGCACACAAACCAAGAGAATCTGGCCTTCTCCTTCATCTAGTAATCTATGTAACTGAGATATACTACAAATGAACACACACACACACACACTTTTCTGAGGTATTTACTATATACTATTTAGCATCAACTCCAAGGGAGTAAATACTGAATGGTATTCTATTATTTAGCAGCAATTTTGAAACTTTTAAATGTTTTCTTATGTCACGGGGTTATGACTTGAATTTGGCTGTATGAAAACCAAGTGTTTGATAATGTCCCCCGTGGGTCTGCTGGTAGGCATGTTGCATGTTTCCAATTAGAGTTTGCAACTGGGGAGTTAGATGAATCTCAGAACATTAAGGTTCATGAAGAATCCACCTTTAGCCCCATAGCTCTCTTAATGGCATCTTTTACATCTTTATTTCTCAAACTATAAATCAACGGGTTCAGCACTGGGATGATAATGGTGTAGAACACGGAGATAATTTTATCAGTGTTGGGGGAATACAGATAGCTGGGCCGTGAGTAAATGAAGAGAAGAGTCCCCTGATAGATGGCGACAGAAGTCAAGTGAGAGGCACATGTGGAGAAGGTTTTCTTCCTCCTGCTGGAAGAGCAGATCCTCAAGACTGAGCGGAGGATGAAAAAATAGGAGACGATGATGACGATGAAGCAGATAATTTCCACTGAGCTGCCATAAGTGGAGAGAAGCCATTCATTAACTGATGTGTCTGTGCAAGATAGCTTAAGCAGGGGAGAGAGGTCACAGAAAAAATGATTAATGACATTTTTATCACAGTACTTCAGAATAAAGGCAAAGGATGTGTGAACCAGGGAACTCATGTTACCTCCAATGTAGGACAAGGCAATCAACCATACACAGATGCCCCGAGACATCACAGCTGTATACAGTAAAGGGTTACAGATGGCAACATAGCGATCGTATGCCATGGCAGCCAAGATAAAGGATTCTGTATCGGCAAAAGCACAGAAAAAATAAAACTGCAGAGCACAGCCATAATAGGAGATAGATTTGTTCTCTGTGAGGAAATTGAACAGCATTTTGGGAACAATGACTGAGGAGTAACAGAGATCTGCAAAGGAGAGGTTGCTGAGGAAAAAAGTACATAGGGGTTTGAAGGTGAGGATCAGTCCTGATTAACATCATCAGTCCAATGTTTCCTGTTAAGATCATACCATACAAGGTCAGAAACATGAAGAACAGGACAATCTGCAATTCAGGTCATGTCGGGAATCCTAAGAGGATAAACTCAGTCACCAACGTGTTGTTTCCATCCATCCATTCCATTTTCTGTGTTGTCTTCTTTTTATGAGAACTCCAACATCCTAAAATGGTATGTGGAAGGAAAGAGAAAAACAGATACAATTGCATGGTTATTTTATTGCTACAGCAAACAAACAAGCAAGCAAATAAAGACTCCAACCCCAAACTCCCCTTCCAATATAAACCCTGAGGGATGTACTTCAGAATTTAGTAACTATCAGATCCCATGGTTGCTAGTTTTATCTTATTTGTTTGAGGAATGACTCTGTCTTCCATTGGATAGTTGGCTTCTGCATGTAGGGATCCGATTTTGCTTACTTTCTCATATGCAGATACAGCACAACAGCTGGTTCAGGGGATTAAAGAAGTAATGATGGATTAATGGATAGACTGATGATATGAAGAGAAGAAAAATGCACTTATTGCTAAGCACAAGTTGACTTTAGAGTCTGCCTTAGAATAATAACTGAAGAGCAGTTTGCTCTTTCTTTCCAGGACTTAATAGATGGAGGTATGCTGTACTCTTGGCAGAGCAATCTTGGTCATTCTTTTTAATATGAAGTAAAAGTGGCATCAATGAAGTGAAAACAAATGGCATTAAAATCAGCTGTGAGTATATTTTTGAGAGGAAAGGGTTTAGGGTGACTCCACAAATCCTATCAAGATAATAAGCCAAAATGGGACGGCTGGGTGGCTCAGATGGTTAAGCATCTGCCTTTGGCTCAGGTCATGATCTCCAGGATCATGATAGATAGAGCCCCAGGATAGAGCCCCATATCAGATTCTCTGCTCTGTTGGGAGACTTTTTCCCTCTCCCTCTATCTGTCTTTCTGCTTGTGCTCTCTCTGTCTCTCAAATGAATAAACAAAATCTTTGAAAATAAAGATACTAAACCAAAATGATTAAATTAATACTTTCTCTATCTTTGGCATTTTATTAGAATTCTTGGCTTCTAGGGAGTGCCTGGTGATTATTAGTTGACAGACTGAATAAAGTGAACAAAAAATTAGTAATAAGTTGGCTTCTAATTCAAAAATGTTACTGTATATGTGGCCTCCTCACTGATTATATGTTCTGTGCAAACAAAAATAGTTAGCTCCCATTTATTTTTATGTTAGTATAAATCAGGGCGTTGAGTCTAAAAATTCTGTCAATGCTTTCTTTGGGGATCTCAGAATTTTTTCCAGGAGTAGAGAACAATGGAACTTGAGTTTGAAATACAAAAATTTTCCTCTTAACCTTAAAAGATGTACTTGGAAATACATAAAACAAGCAAAGTATTCAATGAGCTATGATAATATTGCCAGAAAGGGGAGGGAGAGGGGCAGAGGCATGGGTTAAATAGGGATGAGTATTAAGGAGGGCACTTCTTTTATTATGAGCATTGGGTGTTGTATGTAAGTGATGAATCACTAAATTCTACCCCTGAAACCAATATTGCATTGTATGTTAACTAAAATTTAAAGAAAAATATAAAAACTATAATTTACTAAATTCTTCCCAAATCTATAACAAAACAATCTTATAGAAAATAAATTCCAAACTATCAGGTAGCTGGTCATGCTTCAGTTCTCTTATCTGTAACAAAAAAGCTTATTTAAATCAAAAGTATTGTAGACCCTTGTAGAAGTTACATTAGAAAGAATGATCCTGTGTCATTACTATGAGTACAGTACTAACTGCTGAATGTGATTTCTGAACCATTTAAACACAATTCAGTTGTTCTTGCTCTCAAATCCACAAAAGCCTGTTTTTGTAAAATTAAAGCCAAATCTAGTAACCACAGAAGCCACTTACCAAGGAAGGAGCTTTTTCCAATTACCTGTATGAATCATTGCATCAGCAGAATCAAGTACTTTTACATGCTTTCTCATGTCATTGGGGAACTAACAAATGAAGGATTGTCAACATGTTCATTTCCATTGTCAACATGTTCATTTCCAAGGGGCACCTAGAGAATAATTAACATGTATTGTTATTGTGAATTATTTTTATTAAAGAATGGTAATTATAATAGAAATCCTGGTAGTATTAATTTGAATAGGCAATTTTCATTCTTAGTAATATTGTAATGACACCTGGAATCCCAAAGGACCCTCTTTATAGAGGAGGTTCTATGGAAATATTTCAAATATTTAAGAATCTATCATCATTTAATTTTTTTTTCAAAAATTCTGTGGAAATTGCTCAAGAATTGTTACTTATTATTAACATTACAGAAAATTGGTATTTTTTCTCATGTCCTTAAAAGCTGAGCACAGGGGCACCTGGGTGGCTTAGCGGGTTAAAGCCTCTACCTTCGGCTCAGGTCATGATCCCAGGGTCCTGGGATCGAGCCCTGCATTGGGCTCTCTGCTCAGTGGGGAGCCTGCTTCCTCCTCTCTCTCTCTGCATGTCTCTCTGCCTACTTGTGATCTCTGTCTGTCAAGTAAATAAAAATAAAATCTTAAAAAAAAAAAAAAAGCTGAGCACAGTAGAGGTTTCTGTAGAACCTGATTCTAGCGGGTGCTTTCTGAGAAGATGTAAGGACATACTGATGAGTATCTTTTGCCAGAAAGCATCAAAATGATGGCAGAACCATCCCAGTTAGTGAATACAAGCTCTCATCAACTAATTAGTCTTACATATGCAGTATCTGACAGTTTTACTACAATAGCGATATTTAAGGGCTAGTTGTAATTAGTGAAACTCCACTAATGATATAATAAGCTCTATTTTTTTCACAGCACAAAATGAGTTTATTAATGACTCATATTTGCAGAATCTTAGAGACAACCCTGTTAAAACTAATATCCACTGTAAACATCTATTTCAGGACTGAAAAAATGGCCCAGCCACTTCAGTTTAAGTGTTCTTAAGGATGAGAGTTTCACAGATTCAATTCACTGTAGATGTTCTAACCCTTGAAAAATTCCCCATTATGGTGAACTCAGATCTGAATTTAGTTTTCTTCTTTATTTGAGGGGTGATCCTCCCATTTATATGTAAACCATATTGAAATTATTTGTTTACTGACAGGGTTGATGAACTAAAAGTTCATAATTTAAGCAAAAATAAAGTCATTTTAGCAGAACATGGCTATACTGAGAATTTAACAATTAAAAAAAAAAAACTACTATAGGGGCATCTGGGTGGCTCAGTCAGTTAAGTGTCTGCCTTCAGCTCAGGTGATCTCAGGGCCTGGGATTTACCCCCACAGAAGCCCTGCTTCTCCCTCTCCCTCTGCCTGCCCTCCCCCTGCTTGTATTCTCTCTCTCTCTCTGTCGGTCAAATAAACAAACAGAATCTTGAAAAAAATTCACTGTAAAAAAAATTAAAAAAAAAAGTTTTTAAAAAATTTACCGTGATAATGATGGCATGAAAAAAAAAATTTTAAATGTTTTAAAATTTAATAATTTTAGTGAAACGAATTCTCTGTATAATTTTACATTTTAAGATGCAATTATTTAGAATGTCATCCATTAAAAGATAAAAAATACCCATTCTCTTTCCCTCTTCCTATTCTTAAAGAAGAGGCTGATGACCTAACACCAATTGAGTGATCTATTTGAACCCACAGGCAGAGGTCCAAGCCTTTAAGATTGTTGTAAAATGTAGCAGTAACATTCTTCTGCAGCAAAACGTTTGGAATCTCTGCATAATTCCCGGGATTTTGCACCACTCTTTATGATGATTCTAAATGTCCCTGCCATAGTATTCAAGAGAGCTGGAAGGCAAGGTGAGATGGAGAGAACTTGTCTTGTACTGATAAGCTAATTGTACTCACTATTCAAGGGTTCTAGAAAAATATAGTTGTTAGGCAAATAGATACAGTTGAAATTTAACTTTGTAACATCAGATCAGCTGGTAGCTAGCAAGCATGATATTGGCTATTAGTTTTAGATATTAATTTATAAATAAAGGCACTGCAGGTGATATTACTTTGCTACATCTGATTTTATATTATCTGATATCAGAAAATTACACAGGACTTCGTAAGCAGCTGATCAGATATCTTCCATGTAGGAATTACTGAGAGAAGAAAGAGATACAGTATTTGCATAACTCAATAATCTCTGTCATTTCCATTAAAAATTAAAAACAAAAAAAACAACCTTCCATTTGAGGTAGGATGTGATCACTCGTGGTTGTTTTTTGCTTCCATTGATAACTTCTTGGGAGGGGGGATAAAGGGTATATTAAAAGTAACATATAGACTAGACACTATCCTCATACTTAACCTGGAAAAGAAGAATTAAAACAATACCTTAACATTTACCCTAAGATGACTTAGCTATCCCTCTGTTTTTATTAGCATGACTAAATTTATCCAAGAGTTTTGCAAATGTTTTGATTGCTCTTTACAAAAATTTCCTCAACAACTCATAGACTCTTCAGTGGAAAACATCAACAGTTTACTCCTCAAATTCTTTGGATCCCTTGCCACAAAATCCTTTCTTTGTTTCCACCAATCTGAAATAATATCTCTTGATCTCTAGCCAGTCCTATCAAATTCTAGCTTCAGAAGATCTACCTTAAACCAAACTTCCATGTCTTAATAAATTCTGCTCTGGCTTCCCCTTCCCTGCAGAAACATTGAAATCTCTGTGAGATGGTGTTCTCTGTTATTAAGGCAAGCTGTAAACTCAGCGTAGTCTTATCAACTGTTTACTTTGGTGATATATAAGGAAATCACTTTTTGTATCATATTTAGAAACTCATTATGGACTAGAGAACCTTCAAGAAAGGTTATACCTATTTAGAGGTGAGCTGAAAATTTATAGCTGTCCCTGTAGGAATTTATCAAGTATAAACATGGGCAAGAGACTGAGAATATCGGCTTTCCTAGAACTTTTAGCAGTTACATAGTGCTGGAATACCAAAACTTAAGATGTGAGGAACCTCAAACAAATGGTAGATTTTCTATTCGAGACATTTTCTAAATTCAAAGCTTCAGCATGTAATAGACAAAAAGCACTAAAAATTTCGGAAAAACAAAGTGTAATGTCTCCCAATTTCTTAGTGCTTAGAATACAAAGACCTGCTATGAATTCAGGTTCTGAGGGAAAAAAAAAAACAAAACAAAAAACAACCACACACACAAAAGTATAAAACCCTAAAGCGATTTCTCATTTGACCTCACAATCAGAAACCACATTTCCCTGAGAATCTAATCTGAGAATACAGGTATGGTCCCTGGAACAGGGCTTTAGTCGGACTCAAAACAAACAAACAAACAAAAAACTTGCCAAACTTTTGGTAATTGCACGCACAGGAATAGTACAAAACTGGAAATTTGTGTGGCCTCAAACACATAGTGGTCTTCCTTTCATGGCATTTGCCAAAGTCTAAAGTTGGTCAGGGTGGGAGATTAAAGATATAAACCAGAAACCTCTGAAACAGGAAGTTCTTTCATTCTCTTCTTGCTAAGAGACTAAAAGAGCCCACGTTCTTAAGTGAAAACTTGGAATGCCATGCCTTAGAAATAGGAGTGAACTGTAGGTACACTCCATCTTGCCAAAAACTGTTAAGGAAGATTCAACTCAGATCAGTTTCTGGGTGAATTGAGATTATCAGCCTTTGGAGGAATGACTGAATCATTTTTGGTAGGTGAAATCATCTGGACCATTTTTCTTTGTAGTCACTATATGGCATGAAATAAGCAAACATATTACTATGCAGAGGGCAGAAGAGACCTATAAGCAATAAAGAAGGAGAAAAAGGCTACAAGAAAATGAAGATTGAACCACACTTTGGAGCTGGCAAGTAAGGACCTTAAAATAATTGTAAAAGTAGGTATAAAAAAATTAAATTGGGAAAATGACCAAAAAGCAGAGAAATTCACTAAGGAATTAGAATCTATAGCAAATAATTAAATTAATTGAAAAATATATCTATAATGAGCAACTTATTGAACTAATTTAATTTAATGAATGGTGAATATTAGGAAGCAGGGGAATGAATGAAAACTGATGAATCAGAGGGCTTATATTAGGATCTTTTGCTTGGAATCTGAAACTAATGTGGTATAGAAAGTCATCATAAAAATATATTCTTTGTCACAGAAATACCTAGAATGCCCACTTTGAACCAGTTCTAAAAGTAATCAGACTTCCCCAGCAAGTGTTCTTTCATATTGGGACTGCTTGGGAAAGAATGAACAGTGTTTTCCGTTTGTCCCAGAATCTACAGAGTTGTTACATCTTCTACACACTGGATGGAGCCAGAGACAACCATGTAATCACCTAAGCAGTAAGTCTATGTCCTAAAGACACCCCTAATCTTCCAGTTTTCTTAGAGATCTTTGGCGTAATTCTTATTTCATTCAGATGGACAGTGTTTGATTTCTCATCCTGTAGGAATGTTTTTCAGATTTCGTTATTTTCTTTCAACAAACACTTCTGTTACTTGGATAAGATAAATCTCTTCTCTCTGCACATAATATTCTGACTTTCAGCTCCAATAAAGCATCCTTAAACAGGAAGTCCTGATTCTATACTTTCCCACCCTTGGGATCAATACCCCAATAGGCTGAATTAATTTTATGGCAGATCAACTAAAATACAATTGAATTAAAATCGAACTCCTGTTCTAAAACAAGTATCAAATTAGCAAAAATTAGTGGTTATTTAACCATAAATCAGTCCTACAGAAACTGTCAAAGCAAGGAGAAAAACTAGTTTACATGAATGAACAAGTATCTTGTAAGAAAAGAGACTCTTCTTTTGGGACTACTGCAGTCTAACATATGTAGACCAGCTATTTTACTGAAAAGAAATAAAATAATGAATAAAGCAATTTTAAATCTACACAAAAGTATCAAATAATAGACAAGAAACTATTTTTACCAAACTAAGCACTAAAGAAAAAAAAATCCTCATCCCTTCACTATGTATAAATAAGAGAAGTATTTAGAGCCAATGGGGAAATGAGTCTAATTAAAACTGCATTAAATTCCAGACCAAGCTCAACTATAGATTTGATTGACTCAGCCCCTTATCCTAGCAGCTACCCAGAGGAATTGTTCTTGATTCTAAGGGCAAATGTTATCTACTTAAGTCTCTACTGTTTTTTATGCAAAATATCCCATGTAAAAGAAATTTTAAAAATCATGAGACTATGTAGAGGCAGGAAAATGTGATCCTTAAAAAAATAAATAATAATAATAATTGTGTAACAACCAAAAAAATTACACCAACACTCAGATCTAGAATCTCAATGAACATACAAAGAATGTGAGGTGAATTACGTCTAGGCATAGAATAGTTAAATAAAAGAAAATGAAGCAAAACAACAGCAAAAATAACTATAAAATAAGCAAAGTAGCCCAAGCAACCATCAAATGAAACGAACATAAAAATGGGTGCTGATGTCTCATCAGAAATAAAGGATTTCAAAGACATTAGAATGACAATGTTAGAAAGATTAAGTTTAAGAAGTCAAATTATTATTCTGTATTCAGAAAAAGTGACACTCAAAATTTCTTACAAAAATGATACCAGGCCAAAGGGCTTATCTGGTAAATTCTAAATATTTTAGCAAGAAACAGTTTCAAATTATGCAAAATTGTTCCAAGAATAGACAAATAGAGCATACTGCTATACTTTTTGTATGAAACCAAAAGAACCTTAAAACCAAATCCTGAGGAGAATTTCTTTATAAATGAGAACATTATAGTCTGACTTATGGAAATAGATACAAAAAAATCCTTAATAAAATATTAGTAAATCAAATCCAGTGTTACTTAAAGCAGATATTATAACATGACCAAGAAGGATTTATTTCAGAAATTCAGTGTCAGTAAGCATTAGGAAATCAATTTATTTAACCAAATGAACAAATTAAAGGAGAAAAACTGTAAGATTAACTGAGTGAATGCAGAAAGAAAACCCAACAATATCACACATTCAATACACATTCCAAGTAAAGTATTTTACTGGGAATTAGAGTTAATTAGAATTAATTAATTCCATTAATTAGAAATTATGAATTAGAAAAAGGGGCTTTTCTCAAGCTGATAAAGGACATTTATATTAAGTATCTATTGCTGCATAAGGAATAACCAAAAACATAGAAGGTTAAATCAGTACCTATTTATCATCTCATAGTCTCTGTGGGACAGGAGTCTGAACAGGGTTTAGCTGGGGTCCTCCAGAAGACTGTGACCAAAGCCTTAGCTGGAGCTGGGACATCTTCTGAATGCTTGGCTCAAAAAGGTTTTGTGTTCATGATCATTCAAGTTGTTGGCAAGGTTAATTTCTTTGCATTGTAAGAGTAAGGGCCTCATGTCCTTGCTGGCTGTGTGCCAGAGGCTGTGACTTTATATAAGGAATTATTTTTGCTACCATGATGCTATCCAGTCAAACTATTGGCGATGGTCCAAGAGTCTGTAAAGAGGTAAATATGGAGCTGATTATTGGTCAGAGTACCAAGATGACTGCTTGAAGTCTGAGCAGTTGTGCCTATCCTGGGTTCCCATCTGTGATCTGGGATGCCCTGATAAGGGACAACAAGCAACTGTTCTGGAGAGTTCCATCATATGCAATAGTAGGGATATTGTCCGTAAAGTGTAAAAACTCCCTTTCCTGTATCTTCACTTGACTCCAACTTGCTCCATGATTATCCAAAGGGTCCAGGAGAGAAGTAGCTCACTCAGCACCATGGTCTCTGGCAAGGGTCTGAGGGCAGGGGAGACCACACACTACTGAAAGAGGGATATACCTGTAACCCAAGTTTAGCTTCCTCCTATAGCAGGAAGACCTCAGTAACTGCCCTAATCTTGTAGGATACTGTTTCCCTGACACAAGGCGCAGGAGGCAGCTTATAGAGGGTCATGATATTAGGGCCTCTGAGAGGCCCTATTTTCGGGAGAGCCCAGTATGCACTCACAATGACCACTGTAATGGTGGGTAGCATGGAGCTGAGGAGGGCAGTTTCTTATACCAGAAGTCCTTGGGAAACTTCTGGCCACTTATTGGTGATCCAGAGATTCTAGGATGAATGAGGAGGTAGCTAAAAATGAAGGATGCTTTGGGAGGCACTCATGGGACAGCCAGTTGTATCATAATTGGGGCAGATCCTAGAAACTCTTTTTAAAAAGCCCTATTAACAATGGGCAACTTTGAGAGTCAAAGCATAAATTGGTTTAGGTAAAATCTAAGATATGTTTCTTCCAGAATCCCCAGAAGTCTATAAGAGCTTGGCTTTGCTTTAATATTGTGGGGGCTAACATGATCAATAGCTTTGTCTTTATAATGGTAAGGATAGAATAACCTCTGGCTTACTAAATAGTCTTCAAGAGTGGGATCTTTTACTGTGTGATGGATAACAGTCCACCCCCTTTCTATGAGTTCCCTCATAAATGTCTGTATGTCCAAAATGAGCCTGTCAAATGAATCTTGTTGGAGGAGGATACTTCATACACAATGTCATACCTATGTTTGCAAAGAGAGCTGAACGCAGATAAAATCTTTCTGGAAAAAAATTGAATGGGATGACAGAACTATTGAGATACTCCATGGATGGTTGAGTAAAGGTGAATTATATTTCTTTAGAGTTGAAGACAAACTGCCTCTGAGAGACTTGGAATAGGCACCAAATAGAACGTATTGGCCAAATCTATACCACAAAATATTTAACAGTTGTTGATAGATGGAGTCAGTAATTTCAATAATATTTCATGTGGGGGCCTTAATGAGTGGGGTCATGGGATTAAAGTTGTGGAAATAGCATGACATCTATTATTTCCAACTTCAAGAACAGGCCAAATTGGGCTTCAAGATGGAGAAGTGGTGGGGATAATCACCCCTTCTCTAAATAAGTCTTGTATAATGGGTTTAAATTCTTGAGGACCTTGTTTTATTTTACATTGAGCCATTTTAACTATTTTAGATTTGTGGGTGCTGTGACAAAAATGGTGTCCCCCTAAGAATGTATATGTTGATGCCCTCACCAACGTGATGGTAGGTGGAGATGGAGACTTTTGAAGGTATCTAAGTCAGGGGAATCCATCAGAGCAGAACCAATAGGATAAATAATGACACACAGATGATAGATAGGTGATGATAGATAAATAGATGTTAGATTGATAGATGACTGATAGATAGATAGATGATAGGTAGATAGACATAGAGACATACATAGAAAGGAAGACAGAGAAGTAAATGGAAGCCTGATTTGTAGCATTTGAGGATTTCCATGCTGTAGACATCACCACTGTTCTTAGATGAAGGAATAGTATTAGTACCTATCACCAGTGCATCTTCCCTAGAAGATATACTAAGGCAGTTCTTCAGAATGAAGGAAATGATATAAGAGGGAAATTTGGAACACTTGTGTATGCTTGCATGTGTGTGTGCACACAGACACCATTGAGTACGAAAACTGGAGAACTTAGAATAAGACGAGTGATTGTATTAATGTCAGTATCTTGGTTGTGACACTAAGTTAAACCATTTTGCAAAATGTTATTATTAAGAAATTGGGAAAATTATAAAAGGGAACTCTTTGTATTATTTCTTATAAATGCATGTGATTCTACAGTTTTCTCAATTTAAAATATTAGTAGGGGATGAAGACATCTGCCCTTTCTTATTCCTGCATTCCCACTCCCTGATACCAGAGAGCCTCCATATAAATTCTTCCATATGGTTCTTTTAAAGTGAGAGAAGCACAAATTTATCTGTTACAGCAAAATAATCAAATAAGTCTTACATTTGAAAAGAAAACAAAAAGAGATCTCAATAACCCAAGCTTCCACATTGAGAAATTAAATAAACAAGAGAAAAATAAATACAAAGCAAACAGACCAAAGGAAATAACTAAGACTAGAGCAGAAATCAAAGACATTGAAAAGAGAAAAAGAATAGAGAAAATTAATGAAATAAAACACTTGGTTTCTTTGTAAATATCAATAAAATGGATCATAGATGTAGACACAAAACCAAAACTGTGAATACTTTAGAATAAACATAGGAGAAACTCTGTGACATTGGGTTAGACAGAAAGTACAGAAATACAAGCCCAAAAGCATATAGGAAGAAAAAAAAAGAAATTGAATTTCATTAAATTAAATATTTTTGCTAAGTAAAAGATACCATGAAAAGATAAAAAGACAAAGCATAGTCTGGGTATAGATTTGCACAACACCTGTTTAACAAAGTACTTGTATTTAGAATGTCCATAAACTCTCAAAATTCAGTAATAAGGAAACAACCTAATTTAAAAATTGGCAAACAACTTGAACAGACATCTCATCAAAGAAGATATAGAGATTGCAAATAAGGCCATGAAAAGGCCATGAAAAAATGCTCACATCAGTTTTGATTAGGGAAGGGAAAACAAAAAACAACAACAACAACAAAAAAATGAGCTTTCACTGAATGCCTATTTGAATGATTTAAAAAACCCACGATAACAACAAAAACAACAATTCATGATAATGCCTACTGATGGCAAGGATTCAGAGCAGCTAGAGCACTCATGCATTTATGATAAGAACGCAAAATTAACATTCACTCTGGAAAATGATTGGAAGTTTATTGTAAAGTTAATTATACATTTACTTACCATATACATTTACCAAAAGTCCCACTCCTGACTATTTATCATAAAGAAATGAAAATTTGTGTTTACACACAAAAAAATTACAGACAAGGGGCGCCTGGGTGGCTCAGTGGGTTAAAGCCTCTGCCATCGGCTCAGGTCACAGTCTCAGGGTCTTGGGATGGAGACCCACATCGGGCTCTCTGCTCAGCGGGGAGCCTGCTTCCTCCTCTCTCTCTGTCTGCCTCTCTGCCTACTTGTGATCTCTGTCTGTCAAATAAATAAATAAAATCTTTAAAAAAAAAAAAAAACTACAGACAAAATATTCAGGGTAGCTTTGCTGAAAACAGCCCAAAACTGGAAACAGCATGAATGTCTTTCATCTACGGAAAGGATAAACCAACTCCAGAACCTCATACGTTGGGACACAACTCAGCAATAAAAATGAAGAGACTACATTAATGCACGGAACAACATGGTAAATGTCAAATGTTTTATGCCAAGTGAAAGAAGCCAGACTGAAAGCCTTTACTGATTCTATTTATATGACATTCTTGGGTTTGTTTATTTCAAATTTTATTTAAATTCTAGTTCGTTAACATATAGTGTAATATTTCAGGAGTAGAATTTAGTGATTCATCGCTTATATATAACATACAATACTCATCACAAGTGCCCTCCTTAACCCCCATCACCTGTTTAGCCCATCCCCCATCCACCTCCCTCCATCAACCCTGAGTTTGTTCTGTATGGTTAAGAGTCTAAGAGGTTTGCTTCCCTCTCTTTCTTTCTTTCTTCCCCTATGTTCATCTGTTTCTTAAATTCCACATATGAAATCATTTGGTATTTGTCTTTCTCTGACTAAAGTATTTCACTCATAGCATAATATACTTAATAGCATAATACACGTCAGCTATACTTATCTATTCATTACTTGATGGATATTTGGGCTTTCTCCACGGTTTGGTTATTGTTGATAAAACTGCTATAAACATTAGTGAAAAAAGAAAACTATAGGGAGAGAAGGAAGGCTGCCTAATGATAAAGTTGGTGGGAATTTCTAACTGCAAAAAGACAACAGGTGAGAAATTTGGAGAGTGCTGGAGCTGTGCCTTAATCATGTTTATGATTATACAACTTCATGAATTTGTCAAATCTCATAGAACTTAAACTGAAAGGAGTACATTTTACTTCCTATGTAAATTTAAAATTTGTTGTATGTAAATTTAAAATAAATTTTAAAATGCACCAACTAACAAAGTCATCATTAAGATGTTACATATGCCATTTCCCTGATCCACTCTAAATAATATATTTTATCCTCATTCAACAAACTCTCTTGGCTATTTCACTTAAGAAACTCTTCCAAGGTCAGCCTGCATATTTAAAAATAATTTCAGACACTGGAAGGACATCTTTATTGTTCCCCAGAGGTCACTTCTGTTTGTCACAGACATTCTTATGTACTGAGTCAGCAAAGCCTGTAGAAGGGGACACAGACAATAGTGAACGATAGAACAGAATAAATGTCATTTTTATGTCACAAATATCACTAAAATATTTGTACACTAATGTTACCATGGCCCTGTATTTCAAATACAACAGACTGAACAACTGTTCAGAGAAGAGGATAAATTATACTTCCCTGTGAGATCATTTGTAAATATTTAGCAGACTTTATCCTAACGATGAAATATTAGTCATAGGAATTCATCATCATAGTCATATAAAAGTTCAAAGGAAAGATAGATTGAAACATAACCATGAGCCAGTACTGATAGAAGTACTGTTAATCATAAACTCTTGAAATAGTTTTCCCTACTTTGGGCTACTATTTCAAATAATGGTGAAGAATTCATATTCTTTGTAAGCCAAGTTATAAAGAATAACTTCAAAGGCACAGATTTAACAATGCTTTTCAATGCCAAAATCATACAGGAGTAGCAGCAAAGCTGATGAGAAAGTGCAATATATATATTTTTTAAATATAAGAGATTTGTATATAATAATATATAATAATAATAATATATAATCATATATAATATAAGAAACTCCTTGCAAATTATCAAATGTCTGGCACATGGTATAATTATAAAACCTTTACCTGAAGAAATATAAAAATCTTTTCTTTGAAATATCAATAGATGATTCTTAGACCTTTCTTGTTACTCGCCTATTGCTACTTGGAGTATATTAAATTCTTGCAAAGTACTAATAAAATGTAATTGAGGACACGTGGGTTGCTCAGTCAGTTAAGTGTCTGCTTTCAGCTCAGGTCATAATCCCAGGGTCCTGGGATCGAGCCCCATGTCAGGCTCCCTGCTCGGTGGGAAGACTGCTTCTCCCTCTCCCCCTCCCCCTGCCTGTACTCTTGCTCTCTCTATCTCCCTCTTTCTCAAATAAATAAATAAATAAATAAAATCTTTTTAAAAATTTAAAAAATAAAATATGTTTGTATTCACAACTGTCTATCACCTCAGAAGTTCATACATCAGATGAAGGTGCAAAGTGAAGAAAATTATCATTTAAACACCTGAAGTGTTTAATCATACCACAATGCATATAAGTACCAAAACCTGCATTCCTGGGAAACATTTCTTACCACTAAAGGACTTCCACACCAGCTGAAAATAAAGAGGCACTATCCCCCACTAAACATTGTGAAACATTAATATGTAGATATTTTCTCCTTTAGAATTGCATGCAGCCATATACAATGAAATATTTATAAGCTTCACACAACAAAATTTCTGGGGAATGGGGAAAATAAATAGTCCAGGGCTTTTAAAATGATATCAGAAGTCTACATTTCTTTCATCTTCCTGATTTTCCACTCTTAGATATGACCTCTGCAACCTTTCAGGAACAAAGGACAATGGAAGCAAAAGAGAACCTGCTGATACCTACATCCATCCCATCATCCAGCAGTGAGTCTTCTGCTCATACTTAGCTGGAAGGGGGGCTGGGAAGTGGAGTATTGCAAATCCTCAAAGTCTGTAGTTAAGTTGGTTATAAGATAGAAGATTTAGATCGGTATGTTCTGATCCAGTCTACAGCATCTCCCACTACAGTTTCTGTGAATCTGTGGATTCGTTTCCTATTGCTATTGTCATAAATCACCATGAATAAATTGACTTATAATAGCACACATTTATTACCTTACAGCACTGTGGGCCATAGGTCCAACGTGGTTATCAGTGAGCAAAAATCAAATTGTGGACAGGGCTGCATTTCTTTCTGGAAGCTCTAGTGTTGATTCCATTTCCTTGATCAATTAGATTATTGACAGAGCTCAGTTCCCAGACGTTGCAGGACTGAAGACCCTGTTGCCTTGCCAGGCATTGCCAAATGTCATGCTTAGCTTCTAGAAGTCACCAGAGAAAATAGGTCACAAACTACTTTGTGACTTAAAGTGAATGTGTTAAAATCTTTTATATACCCTCTACCCTCTTTTTCATAGGGCATACAATTCTTTGATATAATAAGCTTTTTAAAAATAGTTTTTGTAAATAATCACTACTACATTCTTAGAAGTAATTGTGCTTTTTTTACAAGTATTTTCTTCACAGGAACCTTATGTCCAAGTTGTTACTATGCTGAGGAAACAATACATGCGATCACTTGGGAAGAGGCAATCTTTTACATAGAACAACACTCATCCGAAATGAATTTAGACAGGAATGTGCATGTTTCCTTTCTAATAAAATATATGCTGTTAATGATGTATATATTGACATGATGTATATATTAACCCAGCTATTTAGACATGACAAAAAATAGAAATCTTCAACAAATTGCACAACAAGTCATATATTGCATTCCCCATGTACTGGGTGGCCAGAACTCAGTAAATGGGACTATCTAGAACTTGTGTAATATAAAAATCAGAAAAAAAGGGAAGATATATGAGAATAAGTTCTTGGTCTCTACTTCAAAACTATGTATGCTGCCTTTACTAACAATCATGGGCTTATCAAAGAATTATATTTTAGGTTAGATGAACATTTTTATAAACTATGTCATAGTTTATAACTATCACTATTATACTTTCTTAACTTAATTTATTTATCTGAGGGAGAGAAAGAGAGAGAGAGCATAGGAACCGGGGTCAGGAGGGGCAGGAAGAGAGAGGGAGAAACAGACTCTCTGCTGAACAGGGAGCCCAATGTGGGACTTGATCCCAGGACCCTGAGAATATGACCTGAGCTGAAAGCAGACACTTAACTGACTGAGCCACCCAGGCGCCTCCTACAGTTTCTTTTTGATCAACCCCAATTAATAGAATATATAATTAAATTAATCCAATGACTAATTTCTACAGGCTACCTGTAGAATTAACAGAATTAACAGAGTGGGAAGACAAGGGATAAAGATATAAAAAGAGAAAAATACAAAGGTCTCAAAGATTTTAAGTATAAAAGAGGTCATAATCCTACAGTTTTTAATTGGCACTGGACTCATAATGATAGAAGTGTTCATTAACATTTTATTTGAATACTAGGGAATATTTAGCTCTGTTCCATAATCCTCATTTAGATGAACAAATAGTTGGCTAGCACATTTTTGAAAAACTAAACATAAATAATGTAGAAGGAAAACAATTCCAATGTGTAAATAAGTTAGGTTTTCTTCCCTAGGTAACTCATATTGTGGAATGTATCCTTTCATCAAAAATAGCATTCTATTGATTGTCTCTATGAATTTGAGTATAAAATATCACACAGCTAGAGATTTCACTAAGAATTATACTGAAATACAGCCAACACTTCCATTTTTGGTGCTTTAAACTTTTCCAAATGCTTCTCCATGCCAGGTGGATATTGACCTTTGTAATAGTCCTAGGAGTTCATAAAAAATAGATTGTGACAATTTTATTAATTACGAATTGTTAAAGACAAGACAACAAGCTCAAAATGGAAACACTTATACCAAGCCACACATCACCAAATCAAAAAACTTAGCTCCAGTTATGGCTCTTCCAAAAAATGGAATCCAAAAGCACTCAATCAAGAAGTACGTGGTTAGCATAGATGACATGCCTGGTACCAACCTACCATGCCCTATGAGGAAAGTAACTTTGCAACAACCAATTCCATTTTTGCCTAATGTAACTTCCTTGTTCCTGCTTCTTTCTGCCCTTAGAATCCCTTGCCTTGGGTAGCTTTTCAGCGCTCCTTTCTACCTGTTGGATTGAATGCTCCCTGATTCATGGCCAAAAAAAACAAAAAAAACAAAAATCAAAAAACAAAAAAACAAAAAACAAAAAACCCAATAAGATCTCTAAGGTTTACTTAGTTGAATTTCTGTTCTTTAACCAACTGCAATTAAAAAAAAAAAAAAGCTGAAGGAATTGCTCAAGATGTTGGTAAAGAGACAATTTATTTAGTTTAATTTAAATTAAATTATCTGAACTCCTGGGATAGCACTGTTTCTGTGACATCGTGATTCCTGCTTCACTAAATTTCAGAAACAAAAAAACACCAGCACTACTATCTGTACCATAAACATCATCTTTATCATCACTATCACCACCACCACCATCTTCATCATCATCATGGTCTTTATCATGGACATACATAAAATTCTTGTATAAAACATTAAATGAGTAGAGGTATAAACATATACTTCCATGGATAAAATACAGAAATAGATAAATGTGGAACATTATGTTAGATGGTAGAGGATGTAAATGGCTTGATGAAACAAAATATAACCATTAAAGGACAGGAGTTAATATTGTTTGATAGGCATATGTACAGTTATAGCTACAACTACAAAACAGCATTTAATTTTCAAAGAACTGCTAACAGAAGTTCTCAGGGGAAGATGCACTAAGTAATCTCTTCATGCCCGTGACTGACTTGAGAATCTGGAACTGGGAGGATAGGCATTAGTGGTTCTGTTAACAGGTGCTCTCTTTCCTTGATAAAACCAGTTCAAAGGTTTAATACTTTAAGACACTTTAGAAATGGCTGAAGGCATGAAAGTTTAGGCACACTAACGTAAATGCAAATGTGCAGACTTTGCATAATTCTGCAAGTAATTTCTAACTCGTTCCTTCACTTTCAAATGCACAGATGTTTTATTTTCAAAATAAGAATTGGTACGGGAGTAACTGTTTAGAGTACCAGTAAAGAAGTGAAATAATTCAAAACAAATTACTTTGGCGGCTATATTGTTAAGTTAAACGCAGAAGAATGTTATTAGGAAGAAAGCTAAGTAAATGTAAGACTTTCTTTCGGTATTATAATTGGAGTAATTCCACATGGCTGCATGGTAGCTTAAATAAATGTGCTTTCAGGGTCTGTTGATGCTCTGAAATCTCTCGATTTTGGAAGGAGTCTGAGGCATGTCACAGCAATATTCACTTACCCATTAATTTATTTAATCAGTCATTCAAATAAAATTGTTATTTAACTGCTATTTCCAGTCTCTGGTTATAGAATCATAAAATGTTAACAAATACCAGTGTGAAGATTTAGGAAATTATTTAGGTAAGCAATCATATATTTTTTAGTATAATCAAGCCAAAAATTCTAACAGATTGAGTTATTTTTATATGAATTTGATTTATATTCTAATTGCATATGAAATGTGTGCATTACGATTTTAATCATGAGGTAGGATAATTTTTTTTTTTTGTTAATGTTGTGTTAGTCACCATATAGTGGTGATATATAGGGGTTATTCTTTAGGTTTGGAGCACTGAAGACAGATTAATTTGCCTGGTCTGTCTCCAAGCACAATAAGTTGTAGGTTGGTGTTTAGAAGTATCTAGAAGTACATCCTAAGCTGGAAGCAGTTAAGTCCTTAAAGAGGAATGCAGAGATTTGAAATTTTTCTCTGAGACATGCGTGGCAAGCAGCTAAAGCACTTACAATTAAACTCGTCACACTATCTTTTTGAGTAATAGTCTTTTCAGTGCTGCAATCACATCCTTGTTCCTAAGGCTGTATATCATGGGGTTAAACATCGGAGTCACTATGGTGTAGAAAAGAGAGAGCAGTTTGTCAATTCCTGCCGTATGATTGGATTTGGGCCTTAAGTAGGTGATGGAAGCCGACCCAAAGAACAAAAGAACAACCAGCAGGTGGGAAGAACAGGTGGAGAAGGCTTTGGCCCGTCCTCCAGCGGTTGGCAAACTCAGAATGGTGGAAATGATTTTGCTGTAAGAGGCAAGAATCAACATAAAAGGAACTGTGACAAACAACATAGCTACTACATAGACCGCTGCCTCGTGCACCCAAGTGTCCCCACATGCGAGCTTGAGGATGGGGGGTATGTCGCAGAAGAAGTGGTTAATGTGGTTGGAATTACAGAAATGTAGAGAGAAAATCTGACATGTTTGCCCTATCTGGACTGGAATTCCACCGATCCAGGAGCCGACAGCCAGCTGGAGGCACAACTCGTGGTTCATGACTAGAGGGTAGTGCAGAGGGTTACAAATGGCCATATAGCGGTCATAGGCCATCACTGCCAGCAGGAAACATTCAGTGGCTCCGAGCATAAGGAGGAAGCACATCTGAGTGGCACAGCCCAGCATAGAAATGCTTCTATCCTGAGTCCAAAGGTTCACCAGAATCCTGGGGAGAGTGACGGACACATAACAAATTTCCAAGGAGGAAAAATTTGCCAGGAAAAAATACATGGGTGTCTCTAGTGCAGCGTCAAGCCTGGTTATTATTACGATGAGGCTATTTCCAATTAAGACAATAACGTAAATGATGGAGAACACCCCAAATAGTAACCCTTGCAGGTTTGGAAGGTCGGAAAATCCCAAGAGTACGAATTCTGTTATTGTGGAAGCATTGTCTTCTGTTCTCATCTCTTCACACGTCATCTGTGGGAACAATTGAATCAAAAGTCCAAGTTACCCTGATTTCTTTGGTTCTTTTCTTCTTATACATGAACAGGATGGCTTGCCTCCCAATTCTTTCTCGTTCCGTATTAAAACAAATCTATAACTGCCAGGGCTCTAAAATTGTGGTCAAGTACATTTTTCATTACTGTTAAATGCATTTGTAAGAAAAAAAAAAATCCCCATTGCGTTTTATTTCTGCTATGAATTATCAGGTTTCTTTGTCTCTGAAGATAAGAGCTTGTCATTTTGCTGTCCATCTGAACACTCAAAATTGCAAAATCTGAGTTTATGTTCAACTGTGACAAGGATTCCATTCTTTCACCAGCCATGCTTTCTCCTCATCTCTCAGTTCTGTTTTCTATTATTATCAATTCAAAATTTATTTCATCACACAAGTAAATAATTTGTAAGCCACCTAAATTGGTTTTAGTGCTGAATATGGTTCATTTTTTAAAGTAATGGGCTTCTGTAGTATTTCTAAGTCTCTTTAAGCTTCGACATTCCGCATACTTAGGCTATTTTACTATAAAATGAAATTGATGAGCTAAACACTAAATGTTATGGGGTGTTATTTAATCTTTAAAACTGTATTTCAGTGTAAGATCCATGAAATCAACAGTCATTTTTTTCAGGTTTTGCAAAAGGGAGAGGAGGAAGTCTAAGATGGTCTATGTCCTGAAATACTCAAGAGGTTAAGAGGCAGGTTCATCTAGCATTTATGTTTAAGGAAGCCATCTCAATTACAATGTACACACCATATATAAGAAATATCAACCAAAACTCATCTCTGAGATATTCTTAAATTACCCAGATCCTCAATAATTGATATTCTGCTGACCCCACTTAACCCATTCAGTCTTTTCCTTGCACACATGTGTGTCTATGTTCATGCACATGAGTGTACTTAAGTGTATATCCCATCTTTATTATGCACTATTCTCATTGTCATAACTAGATCATAAATATATTTTCATATTCTCTACATCTTTCTAAGCACTGCATAGTATATTTGTTCTGCAAAATTTGAAAAAAATTACAAATGAGCCAAATTGGTCCTTTCTTTGGAATAGTCTTACATCCTTACACAGTCATGTAAGCATGGGTTCCTAACCTAAAAGGCATACCTCCCCTGTCTCTTTCCCTCCTGGTATATATCAAGCATGTCTTCTCTGGTGTGTGTGTGTGTGTGTGTGTATGTCTGTGTCTGTGTGTGAATTATACTCTTTTCATTCACTCTTGCAGAAGTAGTAATTTGCTTCATTGTTTTCAGTATGTCCTAGATAACTTCCATATTATGAGTTAACTAATTTGAAAACCCATAGAGACTTACTCACCTCTAACCATAGTCTAAGGGTGTTAAATATGGACAGTGGTCACAATTTCAACTACAAAAAAGTAGACAGAAATGGGGCAGGAACAACAGTCTATGCAAAACTTGAACATCCGGAAGACTTTCTGTGGCTGAGAAAAGGGAAACTAAATGACAATTTCTTTTACAATCTATAATATTCCAAACTACATACTAAATAAAGATATTTAAACCTTGTCCCACTAATATAAAATTCACCCAATGGAAATTTGATTACAGGGAACGTGAAAATGCGATAACTAGGTCCTAAGATGGTCAGAAATTAGTAGCTGATAGGTGATGTACAAGGCTACACAACCGAGGCTGCTTTTTACTACAATAGCATACACACTTTTAACCATGTTTTATTCACTTATTTAATTCAACGGAGTCCAATATTTGGACAATTATTCAAATTGTTTGTTGAATGAATCACTGCTTCTTTTAGACTAACATGCCTCATGCCCCCACTTTTGGCCAGAAACCATTGGTCTCAGAAACTGCTGTTCTCTTTATTCTCAGTATTGGATCTGTCCTTCGTGTAAGCCTTCTCTCATTCTTTGGTCTTCTCTACATTTGTCTTTGCTGTTCAAGCGGGTTCGTGCATTTGAAAGGCAAACTGAAACTAAGATGCCAACAAACAATTAACAAGGAGAAGCAACATCAAAACTTGCAATCAAGAATATAATGTTCTGGGGCGCCTGGATGGCTCAGTGGGTTAGAGCCTCTGCCTTCGGCTCAGGTCATGATCCCAGGGTCCTGGAATCAAGCCCCACATCAGGCTCTCTGCTCAGCGGGGAGCCTGCTTCCTCCTCTCTCTCTGCCTGCCTCGCTGACTACTTTGTAATCTCTGTCTATCAAATAAATAAATAAATAACCTTTAAAAAAAAAAAAAGAATATAATGTTCTAGGGGTTCTTAGGTGGCTCCCTCATATAAGTGTCCAACCTGATGTTGGCTCAGGTCATGATCTTGGGTTGTGGAATCAAATCCCCAGGCCCTGTGCTCAGCACAGAATCTGCTGGAGAGTCTTTCCCTCTCCCTCCCCTTTTGTTCTTTCCCCCAGTGCTCTCTCTCTAAAAAATATTTTTTCTTTTTAAAGAATATAACGTTCTATATTTACTGAACTTTTTTTCTTGATCTCAGTTTTTCATTTGTAAAATGGAACATTCAATGGATTCTCACTGTAAAACCATTTATAAAATTAGAAAGGATATAATAATTAGTAATTAATGTTTAATAATAATTAAAAACAAATATTCAAATGCTAACTGAATCATGTGCTTTCCTTCTAAACATAACCTTACCAAAAAAAAAAAAAAAAAAAAAAGCATGAGCAAATCTTGCAGCATAGTCCTTGTTTCTCTGATCTGGAAAACTTTAGATGCTCTATTTATACAACTCGGAAAGAAAACCATTATATAATGCAGGTAAATGTAGTGAATTCTGTTTTTATTAAAATATTTTCTGTTTGTTTCTCTGGTCTTCCCACTGAAACAATCATTTTTTTTTTTTTTTTTAATGTGGAGATTGGGATGTCAATGACAACTATCAATGGGATGTATAAAATGCTTATATTCATAGCAAGTTTATAAAATCAAATTGAAGACAAGAATAAAAAGTCAGAATTTGGTGATTGCAATTTAGAAAGCCTTTCCTTTAGATGTGTCTAAATATAAAAATGAAAACATGCTCATATCTCTTTAGCATCTTCAGGCTCATTTATCATGGAAACTAACTCTTCACAAGCAAAGAATATCTTTGGTTTTAGTAGGATGCGAACCCATTTCAAAAAGGTCCATTAACTATCTTGTTCCTTAGTTATACGTAATTAAATTTTCAGGAGACACGCTCTCCAGATTTAATACATGCAAACTACTTAAATACATGCTTAACACACAGTCGTTACACTCGTTAGCACCAAAGACCGTGACAGAGATAATGATGTTGATGATAATGCAGATGTCAGTAATCTCTGATATATTGGTCCATTACACTACAAAATGCCTGGTATTTTTGCTCATGTTATAATAAGTCAGAAAAATTAAAAGGCTTTCTGAATCAGTGTTTTGAAATCAAACCAGAATAACTGTGATGACAAAGGATTACTTTTTAAATTTTCTGTAAATAAGTATTCTTTGCTGATGCCGAAAAAATATGGCTCTTAGTAAACTAAATTTGGTATTAGACAAAAATTCATGCTTACCTGTTTCGAGTGAGGTTAAATTGAGATTAAATATAATGCTTACCTTTATTGATTGAGCATGTGAACTGCATTTTTGACAGGTGATTTACTTTTATTTGAAACAGAAGTTAACCACTTTCTAAAATATGTTCCACTGTCATAACACCTAGTGCTCTTTAAGAAGGAAATATTCTTTTCCCTTGGGATCAGGTCCTTTCCTGTGTCACTTTCTAATTGAACCAAACCGTTCTGCCCGCTACTCAAGGAATTTGGTAAATAACCAAAACCGCATTTGGCCATGCCACTCCTTCCCTAAATTCTTTACTCTCTTACTTTTTTTGCGATCATTGAGAAATGTAAGTGTTGTTAAATCAGAAATTTACAATTACATATGACTTACCATGTAAACTAAGATAGTCCAATAAAGATGCAAGTGCACTTTGTCTTACATTAAAGAGAAGTTTACTTCTCCGTCATTAAGAATTCAGAGGTAAGAAGTCTAGGGCTGTTGGGACAGTTCTGTCACCTTCAATGTGAACCTGCCATCTTCATGTCCATGTCAGCCGGGTAGCATCGTCATCTCCCAAAGGACAGAAAGGGAGGAGAGGGGTTAAAGGGGAGCACTCACTTACTCCGCGTTAGACTTGCAAACTAGAAGGAACAGTATGCAGAATTTCCAGGCATAATCCCTTATGTCAAATTTAGTCATAAGACTTTCCCTCCCTGAGCTGGAAGAAAAGCTAAAAAATATTTCTCTAGGTATTGCCATGCAACCAGCTAAGACTCTATGACTATCATTAATCCCCTTCAATTTTCCAAACCTAAAATGCCAAGGAGTTCTGGCATCCAGTTCTCAGCCAAGGATATCTTCAGGTCAATTGTGGCTTTTTGCAATGTATAATTATAAAATAAAAGAATAATTTTCTGTAACACCCCCTACAAACAAACACACATAGACACACATTCACAGAATACAATGGAGGGAATATTAGTTCTAAATAAGGAAGCAGGAGATTTATATGTCTGTGAAGATTAATGAACAAAGATACAGAGAACAGATTTTGGAAACATCATGGCCAGTGCTTTGAAAAGCTCTCATTTTCAAGGGTTATATATTTATTCACCAATTTTTAGTCTTTTTTTTTTTAATTTTAGCTACTAAAATATATGCATAGCATAATCTCATTGTGGTTTTAGTTTGTATCTTAATAATGGCTAATAATGATGAGCATCTTTCACATGATTATTTGACTTTTGAATATCCCCGTTAGCAAAATACATATTCAGGTTTTTGCACATTTGTTAATTAAGTTGTTATTATTGAGTTTTGGGGGTTCTTTGTGTATTCTATATGCTTTTATAGGGAAGTATAATGGGCAAGTATTTCCACCTTTGGTTGGGGTTTTAATTTATTGAACATGTCAATTTCTGAGAAGTCCAATTTACAAACTTTTATTTAACGGATTGTGGGTTTTTTTTTTTTTTTATAAGATATTTAAGATCTTAACCCCAGGTCACAAAGATTTTCTCTTATGTTTTCTTCTGATTATTGTATAGTTTAACATTCTATGTTTATTTTTTTTTTTTTTGAAGATTTTATTTATTTGAGAGAGAAAGAGAAACAGAGAGATAGCAACAGAGAGAACACAAGCAAGGGGAAGAAGGAGAAGCAGGCTTCCCACTGAGCAGGGAGCCCAGCACAAGGCTAGATCCCAAGACCCTGGGATCATGACTTGATCTGAATGCAGATGTATAACCAACTGAGCCACCCAGGCACCCCAGCATTCTGTGTTTAAATCTGTGATCCATCTTGAATTAATTATGGTAGAAGGCATGAATTTGAGGTTTAGGTATTTTTTTTTTTAAAGATTTTATTTATTTATTTGACAGACAGAGATCACAAGTAGGCAGAGAGAGGCGGGGGAAGCAGGCTCCCTGCTGAGCAGAGAGCCCGACATGGGGCTCGATCCCAGGACCCTGGGATCATGACCTGTGCCAAAGGCAGAGGCTTTAACCCACTGAGCCACCCAGGTGCCCCAAGGTTTAGGTATTTTGGATGGATGCTCAATTTTTCTAGTTTGTTTGTTAAAACAATTCTTTTTTCCACTGAAAGCTGTTTCGTATTTTTATCAAAAATCAATTGCCCAGACTTCCATACACTAACTCAAATATGCAAAAATCAAAAGGGTGTATTAGTTACATGTGATTACATAGATAATTATATAATGCATATAATTACATGGATAATTGTAAAACAATAAAAATTATATTTTTTCCTATTTTTCCTTTTAAACATTTAGGAACAATATTTAAAACAATAGTTTAAAAACAATGATTAAAAACCATATTTTTTGGCACACATCTGACATCCTAAAAAAAGAAACATTATCACAAAGGATGGCATGAATTGTCAGGGACTTGGAAGGAATATGATTGAAAATTGATGAGAAGGAGATCTGAGGATGAAATATGTGAATGTTAATAAACAAGTGGACAGGGTAACCCTTTCTGTGGTTACTATTCAGCCTCTTTGCCAACTATACCAGTCGTTGCACAATGGGTTGATGAACAGATGGACTTGGGGATGCACAGGGTTATACATATGCTCAGCAACATGGATTTCCACTCACCATGCCTGATCCGATTAGAGCCCCTTCTTTGTGTCCAAATGCCAGTAGCAGAGAGTAGCACTGATACTCACAAACCCATGGACACACACACACACACACACACACACACACACACACAGATTTATTTCAGGAAATTGGCTATGAGATTGTTGGGGCTGGAAATTCTAAAATGTATAGGGCAAGCTAGCCTCTTACAAATCTCAGAAGGAAGCTGTCTTGAGGAAGAATTTCTTCTTTCTCAGGGAAACCTCAGTCTTGCTTTTAAGGACTTTGCAACTGATGGGATGAGACTCATGTATTAAACATGATCTTCTTAAAATCAGGTTTTTAAAAAATGTATTTTATTTACTTATTTATTTGAGAGAGAGAGAGAGAGAGAGAAAGCTCAACAGTGGGGAGGGTCAGAGGGAGAAGCAGACTCCCCACTGAGCAGGGACCCCAATGTGAGACTCAACTATGGGACTCCAGGATCGTGACCTAAGCTGAAGGCAGACATTTAACCAACTGAACCACCCAGGCATCTGAAATCAATTTATTTTAGATGCTAACCACATCTACAAAGTATCCTCAGAACAATGCCTAGATTATTGTTTGACCGAATACCTAGGCTTTATAGATTAGACTTGTTGACGTGAAGAACCCTCTCTCACAGTCTATCCCTGGCGAACTTGGCAACCACAAAAATTTCCTTAAGTCAGACTTAATCGCCAAATAAAGGCAATAAAAGATATAATTCTACCTAACCTGATACAAGTATTCTACCTGCAACCCCAAATATGCTTACTCTTTTGCCAGAAAAGATGCAAAGTCCTTCAGTGATGTTAACTGTGGTTCTTGATATTTTGATATATTCATAACAAAATGAGGAAAGAAGAGACTCATAATAATCATAGTTCTTATTTCTGAAAATAATCATGGGTCATCATTACTATTTATAACTATCTTCTTTCAATATCCAATCTACATGACTTTTGCCCTCACAAGGCACCTCGGGTGTCATGATTATTTCTTTGTGGGGTGATCCAAAGCTTTATTCCTGAATGGTCTGGGCTGTAAGTAGCTCCACTTCAATTTGCTTGTTGTAGTTTTCCACTGAATTTAATAATTTCCTTTGAAGTTAATAACAGGGTAGATCTTCTATATATCTAACAAATATGCATATATACATATATGTAAATGTATACATGATATATAACATATATAATATAATGTAAACAGAGTGTATACATTACTGTCTAGAGTAAGGAAGACAATATAGTGGTGGTACAGGGGTAGACATGAGACTGATGGAAATTAAGACAGTTTAAAAATTATCCCACACAAATACAACCAATGGGTTTTTTGGCAATGCTTAAAACCATTCAACTGAAAAATACATGTTTCAAAAAATGATGTTGAAAAATTATACATGCAAAACCAAACACATATGCATGCACACACAGAGGAATTGAAACTCTACATAAATGTCAACCCTTATACAGAAATTAACACAAAATTGATATAGTGAGAGATGGAAGTGGTGATATTAGTGAAATGAGGTTGTCTGTGTTTTGATTGTTTCAGGGTTAAGTATATTTTTCTCTCCACCTTCTATATGTTTGAAATTTTACATGATTTAAAAGAGAACAAAAGAGTCACACTTGGGATCTTTCGTCCTTAGGAAACATAAATTCTTTGTCTATTTGAACATTTAACATGCTTCTTTTATAATTCACAATTCCTCGGGGTGCCTGGGTGGCTCAGTGGTTAAGCATTTACCTCCAGCTCAGGTCCTGATCCTAGGAGGCTCAGGTCATGATCGCAGGATCCTGGGATAGAGCCCTGCATGGGCTCTGAGCTTGCTTCTGCCTCTCCCACTCCCCCTGCTTGTGTTCCCTTTCTCGCTCTGTCTCTCTTTGCCAAATAAATAAATAAAATCTTTTTTAAAAAAATAATAATAATTCAGGGGCGCCTGGGTGGCTCAGTGGTTGAAGCCTCTGCCTTCGGCTCAGGTCATGATCTCAGGGTCCTGGGATCGAGTCCCGCATCAGGCTCTCTGCTCAGCGGGGAGCCTGCCTCCTCCTCTCTCTCTGCCTGCCTCTCTGCCTACTCGTGATCTGTCAAATAAAAAAAAAAAAAAATAATAATAATAATAATTCACAATTCCCTGAAATCCTGGTTGTAATTTTTTCCAGAAATACTTCTGACTTTATAAATTCTTCCACTTATGATCTATCTTTAATTTCTCCACATCAGTACTTTATGTATAAATAACAAATTAGGGACAATTATAAAGGTCAGGAGAGCACCTGTAAACTGTAAAGAGCAAGAGAACACCTGTGAATCCATGGTCCAATAAAGATATTTATTAAAAACTCCAAAGAATACCTTACTAGTTAAAAACATTTGATTATTTACTAGAGATAGTTTTTTAAAAAAAAAAAAAAAGTATGAGAGATCAAATGTTTGAAAGAACTGTAGAATAAGACATCTCTGAAAAGAAATGCTATTGCCAGAGATATTTTTGGTTGTTTCCAAAATGTTTGAATGGCAAATATAATGAGTTAAATCAATTAAATGTTGATTTGGGAGAGGACACATTCCCACAAGGCAGAAAGATATTTTTTAAAGAGCACTATTTGCTTCGAAAGAAAAATATTGGTTAGGTATTTGCAACTCCTAATATTCAAATAGTTTAAAAATTTAATTTCAATAGAATGGATTTAATGTTCTAGAACCACATTTTCAAAAGAACAACATTTAAAACAGTTTGTATCAAAGAAAGAAATAATTTCATTTGAGTTCATAAAGGTAAGTATAAACTTTTTCATCAAAGGTCTTATTTGCATTTTAGTTTGGTTTTCTGAGCTATTGTATCTTCAGTATCAAAAATCAGAATGTCTAAATATTTATAGAATACTAAGGGAATAATCTAATGAAGTTAAGTTAAAACTGTATTTCACACCACATCTATACTTTTTCTTTCTTTTTTTCCTTTGAGGAGATCAGAGAGACAAATGATAAAAGCACTTAAAATGTCCTACTTTGAAAGGTAGCATTATTTATAATGTAACAAAACTGATTTAATAATTGGGGCAGTTTTAAAGAAAATTATTCTAATATAGTAATTCTTAGTAAGAATTCTAATATAGCAAAACTTAGTAAGGTGGTAGCTGGATATTTTAAAAAATAAGTCTGTACCCTGCCATCAATGAAATAAATCATTATTTCTAAAGAAACACCATCTTGAAATCTGAAACTTTAGATCATTAAAAAATTATTGAGGGGTACCTGGTGGCTCAGTCAGTTAAGCATCTGCCATTGGCTCAGGTCATGATCCCGGAGTCCTGGGATTGAGTGGGGAGTCTGCTTCTCCCTCTTCCTCTGAATCCTACCCCACTCATGTTCTCTCTCTTTCTCAAATAAATAAATAAAATCTTTAAAAATATGTCGATATTAGATTTTTTTTTTTCTGATGAAAGAAATACTACAGACCAGAACTGCAAATGTAACTGCCTGTCTTTGTCCTTATCCAAGGGGATTTAGAGTTCTGAGGTCATGAGCTAGATAAAACAGAAACTTTCCTGTGTCCCTGAGGAAAAAAAAAAAAAGTCTGATTGCAATGAAATTGCATCTATTAAATGGACAGAAGAATCAAGTCTCTTGTTTACCTTTCAGCTTGAAGGACTTTTGAGAAAGACTGAACGTAGTGTTAATTTCAGAGTAGTAACATGACCTTCTTGGTCTCTAGGCATAATGAAGGAACACATACATGCAATCAAACAATGCTTGTAATACAATCTCCTCTCCAATTCTAGGTGTGAATTTAGTGTATTAAAAATATTGGAAACCATATATTACTAATCATTAAGGTAAATATTAGTTATGAAAATGCTTAGAAGAAACCTCAGGTTGTGACTTTTCCATCCCCTGCTTCCTCCTCCCTTCCTTCCCCTCTGCCTTATTTTCTCCCTTCCTTCCTGTTGCTTGAACTTCTTCTGGTTCCTGATTCATTTATTCCTTAAGCGTCATTTGAGAAAATAAAAGGTGTACAGCTTTATGGAAGATATGGGTAAAACCATCTTTGAATTGCAAAACATTATAATTTCACTGGAAAATTTTGGAAATTAGACAAAATCATGAAAGGTATAAAATCAGTCATATATATGTATATTATATATGAAATCATGTAAGTAAAAACTGCCAAACAGAATCGGAAATATATAGTGGAATCAGAATAGGGTTTACATTCTGAGACCGCTGGATATCTGCACTGATTCTTTATAACTCAGTTGTCTTCAATTTACTTCAATTTAATTTCAATTAAAAACTTGAAGATTCTAGTGCCTGGGTAGCTCAGTGGGTTAAGGCCTCTGCCTTCGGCGCAGGTCATGATCTCAGGGCCCTGGGATCGAGCCCTGCATCGGACTCTCTGCTCAGCAGGGAGCCTGCTTCCTCCTCTCTCTCTGCCTGCCTCTCTGCCTACGTGTGATCTCTGTCTGTCAAAGAAGTAAATAAAATATTAAAAAAATTGAATACTTGTTTATAAACCTGCACTATATCTGATCAATACATAGTATCTTTCAATATTTTAGTAAATCTGCTTATGAGTGGCATTATTGGAATAAGCTGAAAATTAACAAATTCATAGAAAAAATGCTACCTAATTTTATATTAAGGAAAGCTTTTATGATATTATAATATTTAGGGAGGGAATTAGAAACTGTGGAGACACAGATGATTCTGATTCCTACATTTCCATGTCTTTATTGTATAACTCCATGTTTATAATGTATGTGAAATTAAAAAAATATTCATCATTACTTCTTTCTTTTTTTTTTTAAAGATTTTATTTATTCATTCGACAGAGAGAGATCACAAGTAGGCAGAGAGGCAGACAGAGAGAGGAGGAAGCAGGCTCCCCACCAAGGAGAGAGCCCGATGCGGGGCTGGATCCCAGGACCCTGGGATCATGACCTGAGCCAAAGGCAGAGGCTTTAACCCTCTGAGCCACCCAGGCACCCCACATCATTACTTCTTATTCAGAACTTGCATCAAACCCCATTTGAGCAAATTAGTGACTTCGTAAGTTGTAGATTATTTTCCAATTTATTTTCCAGTTATTTGTTAATTCTGCTTTGTTCTCTTTTTCCAAAGTGTTCACTGGTTAGAATACTAGAGAAGACTAAAGACAGGACTACTGTGTGACGGGGGAGAGAGAGATGAATACAAACACAGTATGAGAATAGCATATCCCACACCCACCACTGGTAGAGTGTATAGTGCTTGCCAGTTAGTAACAGGAGTTGTTATCCGTTTATTAATCAAACACATGTTGAGTGGTTTATGTACATTAAGTACCCAGGAAGGATATTTTATGGTCTCCTGGTTTTACATGTTATAATAAAAGTAATTTGGACTTTACTTGCGCATAAGCCTGAATTCAAACTTCAATAATGCCATTTATTTACTGTGATCTTGGTTGGTTCATAGAACATTTAAAGTTGAAGTTACAAGTGAAATGGTGATAGAATTACCACCCAGCATGATTGTGAGGATCGAGTAAGACAGTGCCTGTGAATGCACCTACCACAGCATTGAATTCCGCTCCAGGAGTTACCTGCTTACCTGCAGTCCCCAGATACTGGAATACGTGCACAGCCTTTGCTCAGTACCATAGGAATAATACCATCATTCCAGAACTTTCCATTATTTGAGTACTAGGTGAATTAAACTCTTACAGAATTCAACAAGGTTCTCTTGGTTCAATAGAGCTTGGGAAGGAGTTGGATTGTCTAGGAGAAACTGCTAAAGGAACTGGGACCTCTGCATAATTTATAGAATACTTTATGAAATAGGAAATAGGCAAAATGAACATAGGATCAGAGTAGGAAGGGCAACCTTCTGCTTGGACCATTTTAAAAAGAAAACCCTCTCAGATTTTTCTCCCTTTGACTTAAGTCTTGAATGAAAAACATGACTATTCACCTCAGGAATTACCATTTAAATGCAGTATTTGCAATTTGGTAAATATCTTTTTACCTATTGATAGCCACTTTTGAATGACTTCTTCCAGTTGAAATACACTGGCTATAATAATGATTATAAAACAAAAGAATATCACAGAGATCACCCAGGAAATTACTTTCTTCAGCTCATTTCTTAAAATATAATGGTATGATGTCACAAAAAATATTTGAGACAGCTTAAATCCAAATGTGAATAAATAGAAATATTTTAAAAGAAATAACATGACAGAGAGGAATTGATGGACAAGGTCATTCTAAGCAAAATTGTCAAATGGCTTGCTATAAATATTATTTTTATTAATGTAATTCCAATTAGACTTTGATATTCCTATCATCAAAGCTGATAGCAAAATACAGCATTACTCATTATCAATAGCAAGAAAATATACCATTTTTCAGCAGACCTAATCCCTGACAAGAATGTTTTCTGGTGGATAATAGTGAAAGAATGAACATTTTTTTTTTAAATCATGGTTTAACATCAAATGCAAATGTTTCCCTAGGAGTCATTGTTAGGGACTTGTCCATTTTTAAAGTGCAGTGCTCTTATTTTATAGTTAAGCAAGCTACAACTCGGGCAGATAAAGTGACTTCACATCTCGAATTCTTTATTTGCACAGATGATACCCAGAGACCAGATAGGAGGAGGAAATTTATCTTCAGTCGTGGAGTTTGTCCTCCTAGGGTTTTCTGACCTTCCAAACTTCCAGGGACATCTATTTGGAATTTTCTTTCTCATCTACATTTTCATCTTAACAGGAAATGGTCTTATCATACTAATTACGAGGGTGGACTCTGTTCTCCAAACACCCATGTATTTCTTTCTTGCAAATTTTTCCTCCTTGGAAATCTGTTATGTGTCCGTCACTCTCGCCAGGATTCTGGTGAACCTTTGGACTCAGGATAGAAGCATTTCTATGCTGGGCTGTGCCACTCAGATGTGCTTCTTCCTTATGCTCGGAGCCACTGAATGTTTCCTGCTGGCAGTGATGGCCTATGACCACTATGTGGCCATTTGTAACCCTCTGCACTATCCTCTAGTCATGAACCATGAGTTGTGCCTCCAGCTGGCTGTCGGCTCCTGGATCGGTGGAATTCCAGTCCAGATAGGGCAAACATGTCAGGTGTTCTCCCTGCCTTTTTGTGGTTCTAATCAAATCAATCACTTCTTCTGTGACATCCCCCTGTTGATCAAGCTGGCCTGTGGGGACACTTCATTTAATGAGATGTGTGTCTATGTAGTCGCTATATTATTTGCCATGATTCCTTTTCTACTTATACTTGGCTCTTATGTGAAAATCATTTCCACCATCCTGAAGTTTCCCTCAGCCAGGGGCCGGTCTAAAGCCTTCTCCACCTGTTCTTCCCATCTCATTGTGGTGCTTTTGTTTTTTGGGTCGGCTTCCATCACCTACTTAAGGCCCAAATCCAGTCATTCTGCAGGAACTGACACACTGCTCTCTCTCTTTTCTACACCATAGTGACTCCGATGTTTAACCCCATGATATACAGCCTTAGGAACAAGGATGTGATTGCAGCACTGAAAAGACTATTACTCAAGAAAACAGTGTGAGCATCTTACAGATCACATTTTTAATAAATTTTCCTCATGGTTATCACAGAAATATAATTTAATGTCTTTCTATTCATGTTTACGATAATTTCAACTGTTAGAATTGTTTTTAAAAATGTGTGGAAGAAATAGGGCTGGCCTTTCCTATTTGTCAAATATTTACAAATATCATGCTGGAATTCCCACCTGTATCTATGACCCATTCATTTCTTTGTGACAGGTTTACACTAGATATGTGTTGAGGGAGTAAACACAAGACAAATTATAAATCATATTTTAAATATTTTAAATTGTAAACAGAAATTAAAAACAAAATGAAAATCTTTAATTATGTCCACTTTCTCAGTATGAGTTAAGAAAATGTTTCCATGTGTGTCCAGAGAAAGTCAAACATCTGACTTGGTCCTATCATTTTGTTTTAAATATTTTTCATGGGTGGGTGGGGGGACAGGGTAACTGTGTGATGGGCATTAAGAAGGATACTTGATGCAAGGAACACTGGGTGTTTCATGCAACTGATGAATCGCTAAACTCTACCTCTGAAACTAGTAAGGCACTATATGTTAATTAATTGACCAAAATAAAACAAAATAAAATAATTTCATCATTGTGCTTTATACCTGTTTCTCAAATGTATTTTTTTTTAAGATTTTATTTATTTGACAGACAGAGATCACAAGTAGGCAGAGAGGCAGGCAGAGAGAGAGAGGGAAGCAGGCTCCCTGCTGAGCAGAGAGCCCGATTAGGGCTCGATTCCAGGACCCTGGGATCATGACCTGAGCCGAAGGCAGAGGCTAGCCACCCAGGTGCCCCTGAAATGTATTTCTAACTTCTCAGAATTCTTTGCCATAGCTTGCTTGATTTATCAAAGTTGCAGTGAAAAATAAATCTATGACTTTTTTTAAAGTGAGCCACCCAGGCACCCCAGTCTATGACCTTTTTCACACTTAATTTAAAGAACCCATTTGAAACTGTAAAGGGGAGAAAACAAGAAACAAATTTCATACACAATTACTTTATATTACAAATAGTAATATGTACATATTGAAGATGCCTAACATGTCTTCCTACAAGTTATATTTAAATTAGTGTAACAGTGACTAATCTTTCCCATTTTATCCTTGTCTCATTTCTATAAAATAAAGTTCTTTTTGCTGGAAAGTACAGGTAAAACCAAGAACTAATCAATCATAAGTATCTTAAGGGTAAGAAGATTTAGGGGATTTATCAACATTGTACTTAACACCCACTTCTCTGTTTTGAATGTGCAACTCAGAGGATACTCAGTCTTTATTTCTAAACATTCTTGTTAATACTGAGGACTGTTTCATTTATCCAACAATTATGCCACTTTATACGTTTTGTTATCCTTGTAGATACTTGTTCCTTCAGATTAGGTCCTTTTTATAAGGACTTGCATTTTAAATGCAACATTCAATGTAAAAGTTTGAATTTTCATTTTTATGGACTTATGTTTTAAACTTCCACCAGTTAACATGATGCTATGATTCCCATAAATTTCTCACCTCTTTTTATTACAGGCAAATATTTTATTTTATTTTTTTTAAGATTTATTTATTTATTTATTTGACAGAGAGAGATCACAAGTAGGCAGAGAGGCAGGCAGAGAGAGAGAGAGGAGGAACAGCTCCCTGCTGAGCAGAGAGCCTGATTCAGGACTCGATCTCAGGACCCTGAGATCATGACTTAAGCCGAAGGCAGAGGCTTAACCCACTGAGCCACCCAGGCAACCCACAGGCAAACATTTTAATAACAATATTTACTTTTATCAAATCATAAAACTGTATTACATAGAAATGTTTGATCTGGTAGTAGCATAAATTGTGT
Source organism: Enhydra lutris kenyoni (assembly GCF_002288905.1). Classification (NCBI taxonomy): domain Eukaryota; kingdom Metazoa; phylum Chordata; class Mammalia; order Carnivora; family Mustelidae; genus Enhydra; species Enhydra lutris. Next base: position 14,303,240 of record NW_019154106.1, on the reverse strand, counting down.
TTAATATTGATTGGTATTAGTGCACCAATAGTTTATAAAACTATGTTTCCAGTGAAAGGTACTTTTTTTCTTTAATGATTTCTTGTAGAGTCATTGCAAGATATACATATTTATTTATTTTAATGTTCGTTGTGAAGCCAGTTCTTAAAGCAAAAGCAACTCTCAAAAGCAACTCTGCGGAAATGAATGATATGGTTTCCCATAAGTGAAACAACAAAGTCTATATTACAACTAAGTTCATTACGTTGAATCTTGTCAAAAGTTCTTAAGAGAGGAAAATAAAACACAAGAAAACTATGAAATTACCAATGGATTGTCTTGTTATTTGTTAAAATGTGCACAAATGTATGATTTGACACATTAGAACATTACAAGTAATTTCTTTAAAAGATTTTATTTATTTGACAGGCAGAGATCACAAGGAGGCAGAGAGGCAGGCAGAGAGAGAGGGGGAAGCAGGCTCCCCATGGAGCAGAGAGCCCGATGTGGGGCTCGATCCCAGGACTCTGGGATCATGACCTGAGCTGAAGGCAGAGGCTTAACCCACTGAGCCACCCAGGTGACCCATAAGCAATTTTTAATCTAGAAAAAAGTTACCATTGTATAGACAGATAATTAGAAATTAATATAAATATCTGTTGAAATTTCAACACCAATACATAAGGAATCAATTCCTGCAAGTATCACACTTTTAATGAAGTGAATTATTTACGTAGCAATCTTCTCAATGCCTTTATGACTTCCTTGTTCCTTAGACTGTATATGAGGGGATTAAAGATGGGAGTCACAATAGTGTAGAAAAGAGAAAGCACTTTGTCAGTCCCTGCTGAGTGACTGGTTTTGGGTCTTAAGTAGGTAATAATGCCTGATCCAAAGAACAACACCACAACCATAAGATGAGATGAACAGGTGGAGAAGGTTTTGGCCTGACTTGTGGCTGATGGCAATTTAAGGATTTTGGAGATGATTTTGCCATAGGAAATAAGTATCAAAAGAAAGGGAGCCATGACAATCAACACAGCAACTATGTAGACCATCATTTCATTCACAAATGTGTCCCCACAAGCAAGCTTCAGTATTGGGGGGATGTCACAGAAAAAGTGGTCAATTAAATTAGAGCCACAAAAGGGCAGAGAAAAAATCTGGAATGTCTGCCCTATTTGGACTGGAATTCCACTGACCCAAGAGCCAGCCACCAGTTGGATGCAAAATTTGTGGTTCATGACTAGAGGGTAGTGCAGAGGGTTACAAATGGCCATGTAGCGGTCATAGGCCATCACTGTCAGAAGAAGGCACTCTGTGGCTCCCAACACAAGAACACAGCACATCTGTGTAGCACAAGCAACGAAAGAAATTGTTCTTCTCTGGGTCCAAAGGTTCATAAGCATTCTGGGGAGAGTAACAGAAACATAGCAGATTTCCAAAAAGGAAAAATTGCCAAGGAAAAAGTACATAGGGGTCTGGAGAGCAGGATCCAATTTTGTTATTAGAAATATGATGCCATTACTCATCACAATAACAGTATAGGTGACTAGAAAAATTCCAAATAGAAGCCACTGGAGATGGGGAACATCAGCAAAGTCCAAGAGAACAAATTCTATCAATTCAGTCAGATTTTCTTCTCGTGGTTTTCCTTGGTGTTTCATCTGCGGAAAGGGTCAATTTAGCATGTACTTTTATTTTATTTTAATGCATCAGTACCTATTCTCTAAATTGCATTAGAGTATCTACATTGGTTTTCATAATCACTGTAATTGTTTCTAATTTAATAATGTTACTATTTGTGTATTTCTCACTTTCTCAGTTTGGATCCTGTGGGTTATCACTGTACACACTCCCATGAAATTTCCTTTAAGATCATCCCATATACTTTTCGAATACAGCCCAGGAGAAACCAAACTATGCCCTGCTCAGCATAGACGCTGGAAACATTGGAATCACTGAAAACAGATCTCCTGCTATGTCATATGATCCCATTCTTAATTACATTTCTCGACAACCCTATTGTACTTCCCTATGGTTTCCTCTACCACACTTCTGTAGAACTACATCAGACTTTGTCTTCCCCATATATTTTCAACTGCCTAATTGAACTCTTCAATATCCTCCTATCACTTGATTTCTTCATCATGCATTTTCTTATTATACAGTTAATATCATTAGGACATTTACCAAAAAAAAAAAAAAATAGTAGAAGAGTATTTTATCACACATAGGGAAATAAAACAAATGTCTTTTGGTAGGATACCAAATGGGGACTATAAAAGGGTTTCATTCAGGAAAAGTTGCGTGGGAGCATGGATACAGATAAAAATAATAAAGAGGGTGATGCTGGGAAAACAAGGATAGCCTGGAGTGTGTTCTTTCCTTGTGGGTATGTGTGGGGTGGGGAGGTATGGGTCTGTGTGCTGTGCGATCTCCACTACCTCTTTTGTTCCTCAAAAGACACTTGACATAACAGTTTCTAAACTCACTTCTCAGAGATAAGAATATTGAGATTTACTAATGATAGATAATGTGATCATGTATACATAGGTGTTATGATTACGAGTCAGTGCTTACTTTTCTAAATATTTTATTTATTTATTTGAGATAGAGAGAGAATCAGAAGAGGGGTAGAGGGAGAGGGAGAGAAAGAATCCCAAGCAGACTGTGCCAGGCTCAGATTTTGATGTGGAAATCGATCTCACAACCCTGAGATCATGACCTGAGCCAAAACCAAGAGTCAGATGCTAAACCAGCTGAGGCACCCAGGTGCACCAGTGCCTTATTATTATTTTTTTTCTTTAGTTGGACTTGAGTTTAAATCCTAACTTCATGATTTATTATCTGTGTGACATTAAGCAATCATTTAGATTTTTTAAAGTTGCTTTCTTATTTGTGATAATTAAATGAGATAATATTGGTAAAATTACCTATCAATTTAATTCTGATTTATTATTAGTTATGGTCTTATAACTATAATTAATATGCTATGAATATGGTAATATGTTCTTAAGTCCTTACTCTCCAAGGTCGTAACACATTGTTTAGCAAAATTGTGTTTAATACAATTATTTCATTACTTGTTGGTGATCATGTCTATTTTTTCATTCTTTCTTTTCATCAAGGCCAGGACTAAGGTAAGGTGAGTGAGACAGCTCAGGTACAAATTTGAGAGGCACTCACTCATTCTCAGAGCTGAATCTGTGTTGTTGAATCCTGAGAGTGAATGAATCCTTAGATATTGTACCCTTGGAATTTCTTGGCTCAAGGTCAGTCGCAGGTCTGCCTTTCATTTCTCCATTCTGGTGGGTTTGGACTTTGTCCACCAAACAGCATACTATAATGTCATGGATATGGAATCCACTGCCAAGATGGGCTGGATTTAAATCAAGGGTTCACCACCTGCTAGTTCTGTGACCTCATGAGAGATGCTTAATCTCCTCATGCTATAGTTCACCCAACTACAAAACTGGCTAAATACTGTACCGACACTTAGGATGTTTATATTAATGTATTCATTTCACACATGTAAAACAATTTGAAGTCCTGGCACTCATGAAAGTCTCTCTAAAAGTAGCTGTTATCATTGTTATTAAAAACTAAAACTTATTCTTCTGAATTGTACTCTCTGCTCTAAGCAGCATGAAAAAATTCTCTAATTTACTTTTTCTTGCATCAAGTGATTAATTTGGAAATGGAATGAGACCTCAAAGCATTCATCAGAATGTCATAAAAAATGTCACATTCTGCAGATATGCATTCTCCACCAATAGTTTTGTATATATTATTATCTCTATTCTGTGAACCTAAGTCCTAGAGTACCTATACCTATCAGCAAAGATTGTTGCAGTTTGGTTAATTCCTTTTGTAACCTTTCTTTTCACTAATAGTGTAAGACCTGGGAAGTAAAGACCGTGGCTGTTTTCCCAGTTAGGATCACTTATAGGTCTTAGAAAATGGCTACACACATAAGATCGTGACAAGTATTTGATTCTGAAGTTAAGTAAAGCAGCAGACATGTTTTAAATAAAATCATATTCTAGGAGAAGGAAAGGAAAAGTGAAGGGGGGGAATCAGAGGGGGAGATGAACCATGAGAGACTGTGGACTCTTAGGGGAGATGGGTGAGCCTGGTGGTGGGCATTATGGAGGGCAAGTATTGCATGGAGCACTGGGTGTGGTGCATAAACAATGAATCTTGGAACACTGAATCAAAAACTAATGACGTGTTTTATGGTGATTAACAACACAATAAAAAATTAAAATAAAAAAACAAAAAAATCATATTCTTAAAGGGGGGAAAGGATTAATATACAAGAGAATAAAATTCCAATCTTTATGTATCTCTATTACAAATGGCATTTATTTAATAGAAATGATTTCATGTTTATTATTGGAAGAAAATTACCATGCTAAATAAAATATAATTTTTAGTTGTACAAACTCAACATTTTGGTGATGAAATCATTGATATATAACATGAAATAGTAAGATTTGTGTATGTATTTCTCAAGAGTGGAGCAAAGCAGAAAGAGCAGAGGTTTGCTCCATGAGCTCTCACAATATTATACTACTTTCTTTCTTATAAATATTTAAGTTCTTATTAATAAAGGGAAATAAACTGAATGTTGTAAGAGTTTTCTTTAAATCCAAGCCTCCATTATGTGAAAAACTCCAAATGATTAAGAGAAGGTAAAACAGCACTCTACTTCAACTAAATATTGGAAGCCACCCAAGCTTCAGTTATATTTATAGATTTGGTATATATTAGCAACTTAAACCTTAAATTAATTTAAAAACAATATTGAATTTAAAACTGTTTTTCATTATCTTGCAAGTCCTTAATTCTATCACTTGTTTTCTTTAAAATAAATGTTCTTTGGGTTCCCCAATGGTTGTAACATGATTTCATGGATTACTGTGCTTTAAATCTCTTATTACATTATCAGGTTGAATACATAAATATAACACTTATTTGTTATAGTGTATTGGTGCAAAATGAAATTTCTAATAATATTACATATACCTAGAAAAATTACTTCAATTATTACAGTTTTCAGTATTTCTAAATGACTTAATCCCATTATTTATTAACATTATTTCATTGTAAATTTTATTTAATAAAATCAGAAATATATAGAAATCACTGTAACAAAATGATATATGGGTTACTTTGTGTTAAATGCAAGTTTTAAATTTAAAAATATCATCTAAGCCTAGTATCAGTATAAAGTAGTTTGTATTTACCTTTCTTCTTTGGGTTATTGCTGATTTTTTTCACTATAGAGGGTTTAATGGTTTAGTTACTGTGTTTGAAAATCACTTGTGTCATCAAAGATATGTAAACCACCTTTATAATAATCTGTTCTTTCCAAACATGAACTGTTCTTTAAATGAAAGTTGGTTAACTCTACCTCAGGGATCTCTTCCACCTGACAAATTTAGATTTCTAATTAGAAGCATCACTATGGCATCTCTGATGTGTTGTATTTTAATTTTTCCACATAGCTCTTAGCCTTCCCAGAATCCTTTCTCTTCAGCCCCTATATGGACTAGAGCAGACAGCATATTTCATTTCTTAGGCATGAACAGAGCACTGAACACTACTATTTGAGACCATCCAAAATTGACACACATCTGATTCTTACCTTATCTATTCTATTCTAAATGCTCCATTGGGAGTCTGTTCCTATCAGACTGAGATGTCAAATTTGTTTTTCTTATGTTCTCCTCTATGATAGGTTCCTTGATCACTAGTTAGAGCTGGCCTGTGTAACCATTGTGTTAAGTGTTCTGATGAAAAATGTTATTTTTATGCACAAAACTATTATACTATTGGTTTCTTCATGGTCACCTGCACAACTTGAGATTTAGCTCTTGAATGAATTACACATGGTTCAAAAAATTAAAATTTTAAGCTAAGGCTAATCTGAAAAGGGGATATTTTTCCTTCCTTCGGCAGGCATATCAATCTTTTCCCAATTTCCTTTTACATCTTTAAGGTGTGAATATTTTCAAGCTTTACTTAGGGTAAAATGAGAATCTGAAATAAAACTAGCTGAGATCATAGGAAAGACTCAGAGCAAAGAGTCTGTGAATTCTAAGCTTCAATTCTAGGAAAGGCAATTTTGTTCCAACAGATTGTTTAAGAATCATGGCTTGGGAACAATTTCTCACATCAAAAATAGGATGTTGCTTCCAGTTGTTTAGTAAATAGTGATTTCTATGAGTTTAGGATTAGGAAAGGAAACTATTTCAGAGAGAGAACTCCTATAGCAATGTGGTAACAGAAAATGATTAGGAAATCGACCTGGGATCCATCAGGAGCATGTGCCCCAGATCATGGAAGGCAATGAGGAGGAGGGCAGCAGATCTCACAGAGGAGCCAGATGAGAGCTCGGCGAGGGACTGAGAACCCCACCAGGCTGGAGCTACAAGGATGTGTATCCGAGATGTATCTCTGCTGAGGACTTCAAAGCCGCAAAATCAGAAGGTGTAATACCAGGCATTGGTACAGAGGTCTTCTCATGATATAAAATAGAATATTGAGAAAAAAAAAAAAAACAAAACTAAAACACAAATGAGAAATTGTCACTCAATAAAGATAGCCTACCAAATTGGTGAAATACATTTAAAGTACATGCCCTTGAGACAACTGGGCAGCCAGTTTCCAGACAACAGGAAAGAACAGTGAACTTTTGTGAAGAGCATATATTATTAAATACTTTAGTGACTGAAGTGATGAAAACTTTCTAAGGAAAGGGTCTTATAATTGTGGAGTAATGAAAGTTTATGGCTCACAATTAAGAAGGCAGGAAACAAAATTTGGAAAAAAAAAAAAAGGATGTGTCAAAATAAGTAATTCTGCATGATAAAAGAAACAAGCCCCCAAAGTAAAGTCAAATAGAATGGATACAATGGGAAAAATAATTACAAATAATATCTTGGGGCACCTGGGTGGTTCAATTCATTAAGCATCTGCCTTCAGCTCAGGTCATAATCCCAGGGTCCTGGGATCCAACCCCACACTGGGCTCCCTGCTCAGAGGGGAGTCAGCTTCTCCCTCTCCCTATGCACTCTCCAATGCTGCTCTCTCACAAATAAATATATAAATAAATCTTTAAAAATGATATCTCAAATGAAGTGGTCTTGGCTTGTTTTTTTAATATTAAAAAAAAAGTCCAAAATATAAATAGAAAAATGTACTAAACCTAACAGTGCGATTGCTGGGTCATAGGGTAGCTCTATTTTTAACTTATTGAGGAACCTCCGTACCATTTTCCTGAATGGCTGCACCAGTTTGCACTCCCACCAACAGTGTAAGAGGGTTTCCCTTTCTCCACATCCTTGCCCACATTTGTTGTTTCCTCTCTTGTTAATTTTTGCTATTCTGACTGGCATAAGATGGTGTCTCACTGTGGTTTTGATTTGTATATTTCCCTGATGCCAAGTGATGTGGAGCATTTTTTTTTCATGTGTCTGTTGCTCATTTGTATGTCTTCTTTGGATAAATGCCTATTCATGTCTTCTGCCCATTTCTTAACTACATTATTTATTTTTGAGATGTTAAGTTTTATAAGTTTTTTAAAGATTTTGGAGACCAGTCCTTTATCTTATATGTCATTTGCAAATATCTTCTCCCAACCACAATTTCCCTTTTAGTTTTATTGACTGTTTCCTTTGCTGTGCAGAAGCTTTTTATCTTGATGGAGGCCCAATAGTTCATTTTTATTTTGTTTCCCTTGCTTTGCTATTTAGGTTTTTTATCCATTTTGAGTTTCTCTTTGTGTATGGTATAAGAGAATGATCCAGTTTAATTCTTCTGCATGTGGCTGTCCAATGTTCCCAGCACCATTTATTGAAGAGACTGCCCTTTTTCCACTGGATTTTCTCTCCTGCTTGTCAAAATTCAGTTGACCACAGATTTGAGGGTCCACTTCTGGGTTCTCTATTCTGTTGCATTGATCTATTTGTCTGTTTTTATGGCAGTACCATGCTGTCTTGGTGATCATAGCCTTGTAATATAGCTTGAAGTCTGGCATTGTGATGCCACTAGATTTGGTTTTCTTTTTCTTTCTTTCTTTTTTTTTTATTATTATGTTTAGTTAGCCAACATATAGTACCTCATTAGTTTTTCATGTAGTGTTTAAAGATCCATTAGTTGCATATAACACCTAGTACTCATCACAACATGTGCCAATGTTCATAACAGCAATGTCCATAATAACCAAACTGTGGAAAGAGCCAAGATGTCCATCGACACATGAATGGATAAAGAAGATGTGGTATTTATATACCATGGAATATTACTCAGCCATGAGAAAGGATGAGTATTTAGCATTTACATTGACATGGATGGAACTGGAGAGTATTATGCTGAGCAAAATAAGCCAATCAGAGAAAAACAATCATCATATCGTTTCGCTCATATGTGGAATATAAGAAATAGTGTGGAGGATCTTAGGGAAAGGGAGGAAAAACTGAATGGGAAGAAATCAGAGAGGGAGACAAATCATGAGAGACTTTTAACTATAAGAAACAAACCAGTTGCTGGAGAGGAGGGGGGGTATGGAGTAATTGGGTGATGGGCATTAAAAAGGGCACAGGATGTGATGAGCACTGGGTGCTATAGACAACTGTTAATTTATTGAACCCTATATCTGAAACTAATGATGTACTATATGTTGTCTAATTGAATTTAAATTAAGACAAAAAAAAAAAAGGAAAGGAAAAGTGTACTAAATAGATTAAGTAAGAATTCACAGAAAAGAGAAGAAGAGCATTCCTTAAATAGGGACATATATTCCTTTGTTTTGTTTTGTTCAATTTCTTTTTCTTTCTGATTGGTATGATTGTGATATTGTGACCTCAATAAGAAATACATATTGATCTCTGGCCCTGACTGCTGACACCGTGCTCCTGGAACTCTCATTATTTCCTAAGTGATGAGCACACTTGGAGCATCTTTTGTTTTAATATTTGGTCTTTGACCCTGGTTCCTGACCCTGCTCCTGAAATTCCTATAATTTCTTGGGCAGTAGGAGTGTCTTTTGTTCTAATGAGGCAAGCTTGGGTGGGATCCTGGATGACTTTTGCATGAGGACTGATTGATCAACAGAAGAACCAAGCCATGATTAGGAACTTAGAATTTTCAGCTCTCCTTACCTCCATTTTCTTTAGAAGAAAGAGGGGCTGAAAACAGAGTTAATGGCCTGCCTTGCCTATGTAATGAAGCCTCTTTAAACATTCCTAAAGCTGTGGCTCAGAGAGCTCCCTGTGGGGTAAACATATCCATGTGTCCGAAGAGTGACACATCCCACCGCATGAGGACAAAGAAGTTCATACATTCGGGAGCCTCCTGACCTCACCCTATGTATGCATCTTTTCATCCGGCTATTGATCTGTACATAAAATTTATCTCCATTCAAATTCCAGCATTTGATATCCTAGCATCAAAGAGCAAAACTGAATCCAAAGGCAAATATATGCTAAATCCTAAACATACCAACATTGTTAACATATATTAGTAGGTTTGAATTTTACAGTGTTCTAAAGTAAGTGAAGAATATTAATACAAAATCATATTGACATAAAATAATTCACACTTTCAGGTGCCTGGGTGGCTCAGTGGGTTAAGCCCCTGCCTTTGACTCAGGGCATGATCTCAAGGTCCTGAGATCGAGCCCCGCATTGGGCTCTCTGCTCAGCAGGGAGTCTGCTTCCCTCTCTCTCTCTCTGCCTACTTGTGATTCCTCTCTCTATCAAATAAATAAATAAAATCTTTTAAAAATAATTCATAATTTCTCTTCTATGTTTAGTTATAGCTTCTTTTTCCTCCCTCAGTAGAACAGTGTAAGTAGCTACATTTTATATATATTATATATGTAATATATGATATAAATATATACAAATACATATATAATCATATATATGCAAGAAACTTTTGTTTTGGGACACCTGGGTGGCTCAGTCAGTTAAGCATCTGCCTTCAGCTCAGGCCACAATCCCAGAATCCTGGGATTGAGTCCCAAGTTTGGCTCCTTGCTCAGCCGGGAGCTTGCTTCTCCCTCTGCCTGCTGCTTCCCTTGCATGTGCTCTCTGAATCCCTCTGACAAATAAATAAACAAAATCTTAATTTTTTTTAATGTATGAGATTATGGATTGCTAACCTTTGTCTTACAAAAATAGTTATGTTTTATGCATGCATTTACTTTCTCACATGTCAGGAAAGCTTGGAAATTCTTCAGTGAAGGGGATCAAAAACATTGTCTTGAAAGGCTGGCTTATATTATATGGTGTAGATGTACTCCACTATCTCGGTATGTTTCAACTGAGAGCACCTTCCCTTTGCTTCTTGTTTCCTTTTGCACTATTAAAAAAAAACCTCTTATAAACACTCTTGAACAAACACATTTAATAAAAATTCTTTTTTTTTAAAGATTTTATTTATTTGACAGAGAGAGATCACAAGTAGATGGAGAGGCAGGCAGAGAGAGAGAGAGAGAGAGAGAGAGGGAAACAGGCTCCCTGCTGAGCAGAGAGCCCGATGCGGGACTCGATCCCAGGACTCTGAGATCGTGACCTGAGCCGAAGGCAGCAGCTTAACCCACTGAGCCACCCAGGCGCCCCACATTTAATAAAAATTCTTAAACGAATACAGGTAATAATTATTCTTGGAAAATATTATTTCTACAAGATGAGTTTTCATTGATATGTTTTTTTTTTAAAGATTTTTATTTATTTATTTAACAGACAGAGATCACAAGTAGGCAGAGAGTCAGGCAGAGAGGCAGACAGAGAGAGAGGAAGGGAAGCAGGCTCCCTGCTGAGCAGAGAGCCCATCGCGGGGCTGGATCCCCGGGCCCCAGGATCATGACCTGAGCTGAAAGCAGAGGCTTTAACCCACTGAGCCACCCAGACGCCCTTCATTGATATGGTTTTTAAAATAAAAGGACAAGTACTTTGATTTTTTCATTCAAAAGAAAAAAATGCCAAATTACTTCCCAAAAAGGGTACAGAATTTATTCCAGAGGATTCAAATAGATGCAATTCAACGAAAAGACTATTTACATAGTGCATTACTTTCCTAGGTCTACTGTAACAAAATAACACCAATTGAGGAGCTTAAAACAACAAAAATTGAATCTCTCATAGTTTTAGAATCCAGAGTCCAATATCACAGTGTTAGCAGTCTCTCCTCGTTCCCTCTACAAGATCTAAGGGAGGCTCATTCTTTGTTTCTTCCAGCTCTTGGAGGCTCTTGATCTCTGTTTGGTTCTGGTTGCATCACTCCCGTCTCTGCCTCCACCTTCACATGACATTCTTCTCCGTGACTCTATTTTTTAAGCTGTGTTTACCTTTCTGTCTCATAAGGCCACGGGTCAAGGAGTATATTGCCCACCTTAAATCAGGATGATCTCATTTCCTTGACTTGATTACATCCACAAAGTCCTTTTTTTTTTCCTTTCCTTTTCGTTCTTTCTCCTTTTTTTTTTTTCAAATAAGGCACATTTGCAGATTGTAAATAGACATTTATTTTAGAGGGACCAACATTTCAATGTGTTACACATCCATTTGGATAGTTTATAGTGAAAACTCCAGAGACTTGTAATACTAAATAGACATTATCAAAGCAAAACCTGAAGCTACAAGGGGGAGGGAATGATGTCACCAGAGTAAAGGGAAAATTGTAATCTTAAAGCAATATGGACAATGACAGAGATAGACAGAAGGGCAAATGCAAAGAAAATACTGATTCTCCTGCTTCCGCCATCTTGGTTGCTGCTGGGTTTTGTCATTGACTAAATTCAATCACAAGTACAAAGAATGGCAGCAAATATATTTGAAGGAATGAGAAGGTTAAAAATAAAATGATCACAGCACATGACCCTAATCCTTCGTTATAAAACACACTGAGTTAGCTATTATTGTATTGTTCAGGCAATCTCTTAACTTACTAGTTCACAGTAGAGGACAGATGGATCTTCAAATTAGATTGTCGCAATTGAGATAAATTGTGCTTTGATTTGCAGAAGCCCTTAACTTAATCCTGTAAAACTAAATTTTCTTAATATAATGTAGGTTGCTATGATGACATTAATGATCATTATTGAGAAATAAAACTAGAAGACTTTTTTTCTATTGTCTCTACATGATGAACACATAAGCAAATTCTTTCCATAATTTCATGTATTTGAGTCACATTAATAACTTTGTTAGTAGTTTTCTCAGTGCTACCATGATGTCTTTGTTCCTCAGAGTATATATAATGGGATTCAATGTTGGGATCAAAACAGTGTAGAAAAGAGAGATCAATTTTCCAACTCCTTCAGACTGATTTGGTTTGGGTCGTAAATAAGTGATGGTAGCTGTTCCATAGAATAAGACTACAACTATCAGGTGAGAGGAGCAGGTGGAGAAGCCTTTAGCTCTCCCTTTGGCTGATGACAATTTCAGAATGCTGGATATAATTTTGCCATAGGAGAAAACAGTCAACAGAAATGGAACCATGATGAAGACCACTGCAACTACATAGATTGCTATCTCATTCACAAATGTGTCCCCACAAGCAAGTTTGAGTACTGGGGGGATGTCACAGAAGAAATGACTAATTGTGTTAGACCCACAAAAGGGCAGTGAAAAAATCTGGCATGTTTGCCCAATTACAACTGGAACTGTACTAATCCATGACACAGTCACCAGCTGGACACAAACCTTGTGGTTCATGACTAGAGTATAATGCAGAGGGTTACAGATGGCCACATAGCGGTCATAGGCCATCACTGTCAGGAGAAGACACTCTGAACCTCCAAACATAAGGACAAAACACATTTGTGCAGCACAGGCAAAGAAGGAAATATTTCCTTTCTTGGTCAATAAGTCCATGAGCATTCTTGGGATAGTGACTGTTACATAACAGATTTCTAAGAAGGAAAAATTGCTGAGAAAAAAATACATGGGGGTCTGCAGAGCAGAGTCAATTCTTATTATCAATATTATGATGCTATTGCACATAAGGATAGTTAGGTAGATGACTAAAAATACTCCAAAAAGAATCCATTGGATATTGGGAATATCAGAAAACCCCAAGAGAACAAATTCAAAATTGGCAGTTATATTCAAAATTTCTATTTTTAATTTGTTCTCCATCTGCAGATATAGTAAATTCAAGATGGTTAATTCACCTTTTTTTTTTTTTAGAGAAAGAGAGAGTGCAAGTAGGGTTGGGTGGGGGGCAGGGAGAGAAGAGAGAGAAAGAGAATCTCAACCAAGCTCTGCACCCAGAGTAGAGCCTGACACATGGTTCTATCTCATGACCCTGAGATTACGACCGGAGTCAAAATCAAGGGTCAGAAGCTCAACTGAATGAGTCACCCAAGTGCCCCAATTCACTAACATTTTGAACCACATTTTTCTCTCCTGTTACCTGGAGTAGATGATGAATGTATTTATGTAATCTCAAATTATTTCCATTACTTTGCTCTATTTCTAGGAAACAATATGTGTAACCTCATAAATGAACTGATGTGCAGTTAAAATCAATTCAAGAAATAAAATCCTAATATATAGGTCTTATACTTGCATGTAATAATACTAGAGATACTGAGAAGTGTATTGTGCAGGAATAATCTGTATTTATTTCACCCCTATTAAAAGTGGAATTATTTTTCTATTGTTTTTGTCTGAGTTCATCATATTTTTCTGTATTGCTTGACTTATTCCATCTTCTTTCAATTCAAATATTTTCTCTTAAACCTTTGTTTAATTCTTATTCAAAATGAGTTTTAAATCTTCCTATTTATATTCCAACGAGAATCACTTTTTTAAGCCAATCTTTTGTTCCTGAGGGAATAAATATATGCAATATTATTGTTCTACTTTATGTACCTCTCCATCACTTTTGCTAAATATTGAAAGTTTAATCTCATCATACAGCTCAATAACCTCCCTTATTAACACATCCTGTACAATGCATGATAAATATCAAGTAAGCTTTAATCCAATCCAAAAAAATGACCCATTCAGTGCAATTTTTTTCCATATATTGCTCTTTACCTATGTAAGATTCCACTGTAATCAAATGCAACTCCCTTTCTTTATATTCTTTTTTTTAAAATTTAACCTATTAAAGTGTAACTTTCATTAAACCTAATTATTATTTATTCTGAGCATGCAAATGGTCAGAGCATAAGAATGGGACTAACACATACACACACTATCTTACTTCACTTAATAATGCCATCTAATATTAGGCAGTCAATACTGCTTAATAATTTCATTATACCTTAATATTTGTTCTCCAACTTTCCAAAACAAATATTAAGTTTTCCTACTTCACCAAATCCACTATTCCTGTCTCCACCTTATATCCCTATCAGCTGGCATTTTTGCCTTAATGCTTTGATAAATAAAACTGAACAAAAAAAATAAAAAAAAATAAATTTTAAAAACTGAGCAAATTCTCTCATATTTTCCCATTTCCATTAGAACTAGTTTTCAAAATTACCTTAAGTGAATATTTTTATTACAAATATAATAATGATTGTTATTTTACATATATCTAATTTTACTTTATCATTAAGAAAGATAAGAACTATATGGATCATGTTAAGTAATGGGGAGTGCAGGGCAGGCTGCCCCAAATATACCACAATGGTATAATGATTATTTTGTATTAAAGTTACTTAAGAAACAGCCAGTACAAGAAAAGCACTCTGACACCCTCTCCTTTTGTCTCCAGAAAGCAGGAAATAAATTTTCCATATGAAAGGACCTGTAGCAGGATATAGAGAGACATTCCTATCTTCAGAGATAGGCAACTCAGGGTGGAAGAAACCTATTTAAACAAACCTTATTACTTTTACTGATTATTACCCCAGCCCAAATTCTGTTTGGAATCCCTTTGTCTAAGATGCATAAAAGCAACACGATTACTTCTTTAGGTCTCAATTTGTTTATTGGGCTTCTGAGGACACAAAATTAATTTTTTTTTCTCCTCTGTTTGTCTCAAGTCAGTTTCTCTTGGACCAGCCAGAAGAATCTTGAGGGATATAGAAAATTATTTCCTCCCCAAGAGTAGGTAACTCATTTTCAGATAAAGATCTCAAAATTTTATGCTTTTCTATTTTGTTCTTTGTATCTTGAGCCTCAATTTTAGAAGTACCCTTAAATAAAATAGTCTAGCTCAAAATTATAGCTTACCTTTATGAATTTGCATGAAGCTATCTATGGGAGTGTAGGTATTTTGTAACCAATAAAATTTTTATGTTCTTCTTTTGTGTTAGTAATTCACTGTAATTCTGCAGTACTCTTGCTGGCTTCAAACATTAGCTGCTTTTAAATAGGAAGTCGTCATGCTCATCCTGGGGGACATCTTCTCTCATGTATCATTTTGATTTCCAGAAGACTGCCTCTGTTGAGCAATCATTTGAGTTTATTTTATAAAACTTTCTCTGTAGATGACCTGTCCTTCTCTTCAGGTTCTTCTTGCAAAAAACTTCCCCACTATGGGGGGGGGCAGTCCCTAGGGGGAGAAAATGTGTCATTTTTTTGTCTAGTATTACTTTCAGGGAAATAGTTTAATTTTTTGTTTGTTTGTTTTTAGATCCTTAATAATTGGTATGGGTTTGCTTTTCTTACTTTCATTCTGTAATTCATCCTGGTCTAGATCCTCCACAACCTTAGAAAAAATGTTTTACATGTTTTATCACATGAACATGGTACTGGTTCTTAAATATATTAGGCGGTGAGATCCATTTTCAGAAGAAGAGAGGTCTGTTCCTAGATTAAATTTTGTGGAAATTGAAGCATGCCATGTCTGCTGACAAAAATCTAGATGGTTTAAAAAAAAAATCTAGATGGTTTTAAGTTATGTCATCTTCTCAGGCATCAGGGAAAATATCTAGCTGATTCAAAATGTAAACTACCTCAGAAATAAGCATTTAAAAATATTTAAGAAAGAAAGAGAGAGAGAGAGAAAAAGAAACTTCCCTGTCAAAATTGTTTTCCTATTTAGGCTACTTCTAGCTAGGTATGGAGATAAAATTATCATGCATAAAGTTGCAAACCCAATATCTACTTCTATTTGCAATTACATTTGTTTCTTCCTTTTGGGGGTTCTTTGGCTATTTGTGAAAATTCTGTGCTTCCATTTGTCAAAATGATACATTTCTATTTGTCCAGATAGTATGTTTTCAAAACTGCCTTTCCTTTCTGTATTTTAAGGCTGCTTCTCTTCACTATAGCATGCTTCCTATACATTGGCTCTCTAGACTCCTTATTGTCACTGATTTGATATTGCTGAGGGACTTCCTTCAGGTTTATATGCAAATGGGCACTTCATTCATGATTTGCCTTAAATAAGATGTCAGTTACTTACAGGCTGGGACATACTGAATGCCCATCCCACACTGGAGTAGACTGATCTATTACCTATCCTATCCTTAAGACAAAAAATTGAGTGTTTCTTTATTCAATTAATTATCACCATCACCAGAAAATAATAATAATAATTTAAAAAGTGAAACAGTGTCTTAGATGTATCAGTTTCTTAACAAAATAAAGAACATCTTTCATTTTTACTACAGTACAATTTTGTGACCAATAATTAAGAAACTATGGTTTCTTTCATCTAATAATCCTGTTGTACCCTAGTTTGCTCATGTTTGTAATTCCTCTTCCCAATGGGAGCCATTAAATCAGTAAGCATCCCCATATATTGTCTTTTAACATTACCTAAAAGGACATATACACTATGTTTATGGTTTATTTTGTTCACTGATAAGACTTCAATCAAGTTGTATATAATTGTGTTGTTCATTTTGATAGATCTCTACTTTTCCTTCATGTGAAATTTACAGTTGTTACAATTTTGATTTGATAAGTGTTTGCTTTCATGAAGGTTGCTAAAATAAACATTCTTAGAGGGTTCCCAGCACCCATGTGTATGCAATTCTGCTGGATTCGTACCTAAGAGGAGAATTATCTAGATGAAGGCAGATTACTCTAAATGGGTTAACAATTCACATGCTAGCATCAGAAGAGTTTCCATGGCTCGGCATACTATGACCAGTTTTCTTGTTTTACTTTTATCATTTTATTTTATTTTTTTCATCATGATAAATATACTCTTTCATCCCAATCCCCTGTTTCACACATCCCCCACCTACCACCCCTCTGGTAATTATCGGTTTGCTCTTTATTAGATAAAAGTCTGTTTCTTAATTTGTCTCTACCTCTATTTTCCCCCTGCTTATTTGTTTCTTAAATTTTACCTATTAGTGATATCATATGGTATTTGTCTTTCTCTGACTGACTTACTCCATTTAGCATTGTACTCTCTAGCTCCATCCATGTCATTGCAAATGGTAAGATTTCATTCTTCTTGATGGCTGAGTAATATCCCATTGTATATTTATACCACATCTTCTTTATCCAATTGTCAGCCAATGCACATTTGGGCTCTTTCCACAATTTGACTATTACAAATAATACTGCAAGAAATATAGGGGTACATGTGCCTCTTTGAATCAGTATTTTCCTATCTTTTGGATATATATCTAGTAGTGTAATTGCTGGGTCATAGCATAGTCCTATTTTCATTAAAGCTTTATTATGGTGCATTTCATATTTAGGTTTGCAAACTACCTGGATTTTTTTTTATAAATAATGTGAGGTATGGGTTTATTTTTTAAAATACATTCACTTCTAATTAAATTAGTACAATTTATAAAAAATCATCTTTTCTATATTATTCTGTGGTTTTTACATATTCAAGTGAGTCCATGAGCTTGGTATGTACTGGGCTCTCTATTTTGTGCCACTGGTCTCTTTATCTATCATTGAACTCCTTCCTCTGGTCTGAATTCCCAGTTTATAATGTCCCGATGCCCAACAGAGTGGGTGCTCCCACTCTACTTCTCTCCAGCAGTGGTTTGGCTATTGCTGGCTGTCTTCATTTCCACAACAGTTTTAGAATCAGGTTGGTACATTACAAACACATATCTTGCACACATACAGATGGGTTTTTATTGTATTGTATTGAATTTGTGGTTCATACTGAGGAAAACTGACACCTGAAAATTATTATTAATATTTTCAATTATTGAAAAATATTGAGTTTTGATCCATGAACATGTCCTTGCAATCCATTTACTTTACTTCTCTAAAACTTTCCTCAAATTATCTTATAGTTTACTGGGTAGACTTCCTGCATGTTTTTTTATTTTAACTAGATTTCTCTTAAGAATTGGATATATTCGATCCTATTTACATAGTGCTTTAATGTTAACTTATGTTTGCTTCTTTTGTGTGGAAATACATTGATTTTGCTTATTGATTATGCATTCAGCACATATATAGGATTAATTTATTAACTCTAGTAATTTCAATGTAGATTCTGGAATATTTCTATATCTATATTTATATATTTTTGCCAATAATTACTTTAATACCTATCTTTCCAATTCTCACATCATTTCTTTGTCACTGCAGAATCTAGTATTGCCAGTAAAATGATGAACACGAACTCTAAGACACAATCTTTTTCATGGTCTCAATTGCAGAAAGACACATTTCAATATTTTTACACATAATTATGTTTATTAGCTCATACTCTAACACGTCTCTTCCTTATTGCCATTTATATGTACTGTACCTTATATAAACTAGTGAGTGTGGGATCCTTCCTCTCCTCTTTTCATTTATCATTTCTTCATTGTCTTCACTTATCATTTTTAACTTAATAATATGTAAGATTTTTTTTCTGTAGGTGAGTCTTATTGCTGAGATAAAAAAAGAAACCTCAGTGCCTGTCATGATGGAAAATATTCTTTAACCTCTGATTACCAAACTAAATTAAAAAGTGTTCTATTACAAATGCAATCTCAATCACTTTACTGTACATGATTTACTTCATAATTTTAGACTATCTTATTAACGTATTTTTTAACAGATTTATTTATTTATTTATTTATTTATTTATTTATTTATTTTGGAGTGAGAGGGATTGACCACGTGTGAGGGGAAGGACAGAGGGAGAGAATCCCCAAGCAGACTCTCCACCAAGTGTAGAGTCCTAAGCCAGAGATCATGACCTGAGCTGAAACCAAGTTGGATGCTCTCAATTGACTGAAGCAACCAGGCTCTCTTCTTACTAATGTATTTATCTAAGTATTTAACTGCTTCTTCCCATGTATATGTAAGTTACATAACAACTAGATTTTTTTTTCTTTGAAATCCACGATTGTAACGATATCATATGGTAACACAAAATAATATATAGTAATACAAAGCTATTTTAGACATCACAGATTAGATCAGTTACCATCTGAATACTCCTTTAGGGACCACAGTCAATGTCACATGGAGCAGAATAATCACTCAGTGGATCCTGCTCCAATTCCTGACCCTTGTTCTAAGCTACAAACCTAGGGTGTGATTTGTTATGCAACAGTAAAAAACTGAAACAGGACACTTCCAAATGGTTATGAAATCAACGTTCTTACCTTTCCTTCCATTATTTCTCTAGATGGTTAATATGTTTTAGTCACAGTTATTCTCTGAACATTCTCTTCTCTGAAAGGAGTACCTTAATTGTTCTGTATTTTTAGATGTCTTTATTGATGCCATGATACCTCTTTAAACAAGAGAACTAACTGATTTATAAATTATGGATATTATTTAAACTTATAGAGAAGAGATACAATAAATAAATACCTTAAAACAATAAAAAAACTGTATACAAACTACATTATTTTCCAATCAAGTTTGATTGAAAATATATCCAAATGAGTTTTCTGTATTTTAATGGGAAACATTTAAAGAAATATAAGACTTTTGCTTCTTAACTGTAACTTTTGTCTGTTTAGTATAATGATTCTCTTTTCTCATTTATCCTCCTTTCATCCAGAACAACTTGGCAAAATAATGCAATAAATATCAGAAACGCTGCTATATTAATCTCAATTATATGTTCCACCAAAAGAATAAAAAAATTAAGTCAAGTAATCTTAGAGAATGGGTGAATCCTTTTGGGAACAAAGTAGTTCAATCCCATACATATTGTATGTCTGAAAAACACAGTACACTCATTTTTTGCATTAATAAAATCTAAGGTAAGACATTATCAAAACATCACTGGTCATGATTCAGCCATATAGAAAAAGCATATGTCAAAGAGAAGATCAGGCTGACTATAGAATAAAAAAAAAAAAGGGAGATGGTAAAAGATGCATTGCCATCTTATCAATTTCTAAATATCCATAATCAAAGGGCTTTTGTTTGTTTTAGTCTTTCCTTTGGTGTTCTCAAAATCATAACAATTTTAATATTAATAATAATAATAATAATAACAACAGTTTGATGAATGGTAAAATGTCTCATAAAAGTATAAGCATGTAGATATTTAGCAAATATTCTCCAAAAGCTTACTATATTTACAATCGAATAATTTCACGAGAAGAAAAAAAGACTGTTACATAAAAGGGAAAGTATCAAAAACATTCACTAGACCATCTTTTATTTTTTTTTTAATTTTTTTTTTTAAAGATTTTATTTAGTTATTTGACAGACAGAGATCACAAGTAGGCAGAGAGGCAGGCAGAGAGAGGGAGAGGAAGGGAAGCAGGCTCTCTGCTGAGCAGAGAGCCCGATCGATGCGGGACTCGATCCCAGGACCCTAAGACCATGACCCGAGCCGAAGGCAAAGGCTTAGCCCACTGAGCCACCCAGGCGCCCCTAGACCATCTTTTAATTGCAAGTTCCTGAAATAAAGTCCATTTGCTCTAAGGAAAAAATAAAATAAAATAAAATAAAGACTATAATTTTTAGGTGGAAAAAAGTATATGGCAACAATTACTAAATAAGAAAAATTACATTTTTCAGTAAAAAGTAACTAGTAGTTACTAGTAATATTGAAGGAGAAGTAGAGTGGTGGCCTGAATATGGAATTGGCTGGATACTTAGTTTCTTAATTTCTTAATTGGCATGACCACCTTGTGGATATAATCCCAATATTAGAGTCCAGCAAAAAACAAGTTCAGCAATGAGTACAGGTAATTAATGAATAGTTAGGTAGGAAAACAAACTGAGTACTAATTTTTGATTGCACAATGGCAGAATTAAATAAGAAAATTGACAATAAGTTCAAATCAGCAACTAATACATTAAACTTCAAGGCAACAATTTTCTCAAGGCTATCATGACATCCTTATTTCTCAGAGTGTATATCATGGGATTAAACATTGGGGTGACGATGGTATAGAAAAGAGAGAGAAACTTGTCTGTTCTGGAAGAATGTTTAGTTTTGGGCCGTAAATATGTAATGATTGCAGATCCAAAGAACATGGCCACAATTATGACATGAGATGAGCAGGTGGAGAAAGCTTTGGTTCGTCCTGTAGCTGATGGCAACCTCAGGATGGTAGAGATGATTTTACTGTAGGATCCAAGAATCAACAGAAAAGGGATCATAACAAAGAGCATAGCAACTGTGAAGACTAACATCTCATTCAGGAAAGTGTCCCCACAAGCCAGACTGAGTAGTGGGGGAATGTCACAGAAGAAGTGATTGATTTGGTTGGACCCACAATATGGCAGAGAGAAAATCTGGCATGTCTGTCCTATCTCGACCAGAATGCCTGTGATCCAGCAGGCTGCCACCAGCTGGACACAGACCTTGTGGTTCATGACGAGAGGGTAGTGCAGAGGGTTACAAATGGCAATGTAGCGGTCATAGGCCATCACTGTCAGAAAGAGGCACTCTACGTTTCCGAGCATAAGCACAAAACTCATTTGTGTTGCACAGGCAAACAAAGAGATACTTCTTTTTTGAGTCCAAAGATTTGTGAGCATTCTGGGAAGAGTGGCAGACACAAAACAGACTTCCAAGAAGGAAAAATTACTAAGAAAAAAATACATGGGGGTCTGGAGAGCCTGGTCAAGCCTGGTTACAAGAACAATAATGCCATTTCCCATCAGAATTATCACGTAGACAAAGAAGAATATTATGAAAAGAAACATTTGAAGATTGGGATAATCAGAAAATCCCAAAAGAATAAATTCCGTCATTGAAGTGAGATTTACTTCTACTGGGTTTTTTCCCATCTGAGAAAACAATAAAATTAGCCACTTATCTTTTGAGGGCTGCTTTCCAGTTTTTTTTTGTTTTGTTTTATTTTTTTTTAAATTTCTAATGGACTAAAGGGACTTGGGGGAATTAGCACATACAATTTCTATTGTTTACTAATTTCCAACTTTTTATATCCTGGGCTCTAAGAACACAACTGAAGTCTAATGGAGAATACATGCTCAATTCTAAATATATCAACGTATTTGATATTTAAGGCTAGGTTTGGATTTGGATGAAAGTAATATGTTCTAGAATTATTAACTTTGAATTTTTGTATGTTTGTGTGTAGACCAAATTAGTCCATTTTTTTCTTCATATCAACAAACAGAATCCTGAGGCAGAAACTTTTACATCACATTTTCTCAGTGGTGTATTACCATCATATTTCAAATTATTACTGTTTTCTTGTAATTTCTCCACTCTTCCAAGTATAAGGCATGCCTTTCTTTCCACACTGTACAGCTATAACTGTTACTACTCATGCATGCATGTTATTTGAAACCATCTGGTTTCATTTATTTATCAAAATAAACAACATAGTCATCAGGTATCACAATGCAAGATCTTTTATTTATCTTACTCAAAGATGCAGTAAATGTTTGAGTGTTTCTTGAGCTATTGATTATTTAACTAATAATGACAATATTAAAGGAATTACATTGATGAAATGATTTCTAAAACTCTGCCTAGTAAATTTATCTTCCAGTGACTTGCTACCTGCCATTGGCCATTTTCGTCTAACAATTTTCATTTTAATAATATGTCAGAGGTGAAAAACATAAAAATCATAATGGAATGCTACAAAGTATTTTAAAATATCATTATTAGTTTCCAGAAATACCAAAGACAGAGAATATGTATTTTAAATAGAGAGTGAGCAAGTATATTTTGATCATGAGTAATTAATAAGACCTACAGAGACTCAATAATCTCATGTGTTGAGATATAGGTGGACAATATAGAAATTTAAACAAGAAAGACAATTACATTATACCATCAAACAATATCTGAGAAAACAAAGGACAAAAGTGATTTTAACTAAGTGACCATTGTGTTGGCCAAGAACATGCAATAAGATCTCTCATGTAGTCTAAAATGATCTTGAATTCTATGCTGGTGTCTTCATGGTACATTATAGGTGGAAGTACTTAAGCTCAAACAGTTGTATGACTAACCTAAAAACCCTTCTATTTGGGTCCCAAGATTCATGAGCATTCTGGGAGGGTAATGGATACATAGCAGATTTCCAAGAAGGAAAAGAAAATTCAAAGATTTTATTAGGAAAAACTTTAAAAACAAAATCTACATGGTAACCTGGACAATGGGGCCCAGTTCTTTCTTTTTTAGAAATAATGGCACCATTGTCCATCAGCATAAAGATATAGACAACTAAATCCTGTGGATTATCACTGTAAAATCTCCCCTGAAAGTTCCTTGAGGGTCATTCCATTACACTTTCTGAAAACAACCCAGGATAAAGAAACTATATCCCATTCAGCAGAGGCTCTGGAACGTTGGCTGTTGTGGAGACAGACTCCGAGCTTTGCCATATAACCTTACTTTCTTAATTGACTGCACTTTTTGACAATCCTATTGTAGTTTTTTTGTTTAGTAGCTCTTTTTTTTTTTTTTAAAGATTTTATTTATGTATTTGACAGAGAGAGAGAGATCACAAGTAGGCAGAGAGGCAAGCGAGGTTGGGGGGAGCAGGCTCCCCACTGAACAGAGAGCCTGATGCAGGGCTCCATCCCAGGACTCTGAGATCATGACCAGAGCTGAAGGCAGAGGTTTAACCCATTGAGCCACCCAGGAGCCCCCAGTAGCACTTTTTCTTAAAGTGTCTTTTCACATATATTTTCAGCCACCAATCTCAGGCCTTCATTCCTCTGTCCTCACTTGTTGACCTTGAGCTTAAATGCCCCTATTATTCAGCTCAATTTATTAGATTTCTTTAATTGTTAGAACTGTTATCATCTCATGAAAATATCTTTTAGAAGGCTTCTAGGTGGAAAACATAAAAGGGTTTTATTCAAAAATATTAACTAGAGAACACTGATTCAGATAAAAAACACTAAAGGCAATCAAACTTGGGGAAACAAGGATAGCCAGAAATGTGTTCACTACCAGTGGTCTGTACATGTGTGGGTGCGGGGAGAAAAGATGTCTACATCTGGTTTAACCCTATACAATATGCACCCTCCGTTGCCTTTGTTGGTCCTCCAAACATACTCCCTCAACACCATTTCTAAACTAAGGTAGCGGGTAAGTCCATTTCCTTTCTGCTGGACACTGGACATTCTGTTCTGCCTTCCTACTTGGGTCCTACTCCTCCCTCTCCAGTTGCAGTTATGGGAATTGATGGTACTTCCTCCACTCCAAAGGCCAGCCCACCCCTTACATGCAGCCTGGATGGGTTCCCCTTCTCACACTCCTTCCTCATTATCCCTTCCTGCCCCGTTCCCCTACTAGGCAGGGACATCCTCCACAAACTTCAGGTCACCATTCGTCTCTCTCCCTCTCCCTCGACTTCTGCTCACCTCATCCTCCCTCTACTCCCCTCTGACTCGTCCTCTATCCCAGACTGTCTCCCCTCCGTAGACCCGCAGGTATGGGACATTTCCAGATCTATAGTAGCAACCCACAGGCGAGGACTTAAGCCCATCATCAACTGCCTCCCGCAGCAGGGTCTCCTTATCCCCATTAACTCTCCAAGCAACTAGATGTCACCGCCCAGGGATGGCAGCCCTGCCTCAGGGCCCTAGAGGCAGCTGCCTCTCTGACAAAAGAGGCCCTTAAACTTACCTTAGGACAGCCCATCATGGCCTTCTCCCCCCATTGACTGATGGACTTAGCCACAAATCCTTGGCACAACTCACTCCTTCCCGTCTCCAACTCTACCACCTGCTGTTCATAGAAAACCCCCAGGTCACACTCTGTCTCCCCTCACCTAAATACCGCCACTCTCTTGCGGACACCTTCGTCTACCCCCACTCCTTCCCATTCCTGCTCTCAACTCCTGGAAGAACTCTTCTCCCTCCCATCCAGGACTTTCGGACCGGCCGCTGCCTGACCCCAATCGCACTCTGTTTGTGGATGGGAGCTCCCTCATAGCTCCAGATGGACGGCCACATGCGGCCTATGCAGTGGTCATCCTGGACACTGTCATAGAAGCGGCCCCCCTTCCCATTGGGACTTCTTCTACCAGGGCCCTTCACTTATCTGAGGGACAACGGGTCACTATTTATACTGACTCCAAATATGCTTTCCTTATTACTCACACTCACTCTGTCCTCTGGCGAGAAAGGGGATTTCTCACAACCAAGGGAACCCCCATAGTCAACGGGCCTCTTATTGCCAAACTCCTTGAGGCTCTCAAGTACCCTACTGAGGTGGCTATTGTCCACTGCCATGGCCATCAGGCCTCCAAGGACCCCATCTCTTTGGGGAACAACAAGGCCGACTCTATTGCCTGACAGATGGCCTTAAACTCCTCTCCAGCCCTTCTCCTGTTTCTCAACATTCCTCACAGTCCCTCGTACACTGATGAGGAGACTCGAGCCCTCAAAACATTAGGTGGCAGGTTGGATGACAAGGGATGGTATTTTGTCCAGGACAAAATTGCCCTCCCGAACAGCCTAATCCACACCCTCATTAATGACATCCACCACATCGGTCCAAAGGCCCTATACCAATTTCTCCAACCTTTCACCACCCCCTCCTCCAAAAGACCATTAAGGAGGTACACCAGGCCTGCGGAACCTGTTCTGTGGTCAACGCCCAGGGCGGCTTCTGCAGACCAGGACCCACCCACCAGCTCTGCGGGCATCAGCCAGGCGAGGACTGGCAACTTGACTTCACTCACATGCCTCGACACAAAACCTTTAGATACTTACTAACTCTTGTGGACACCTTCACAGGCTGGATCGAGGCATTCCCCACCACTAGGGAAACAGTGGACGTGGTGGCTACAATACTCATCGAGCACATCATCCCGAGGTTCGGATTGCCCCGGACCCTCCAGTCAGACAACGGACCCGCCTTCATCTTCAGTGTAACTCAACAGGTAGCTGAGAGCCTCAACATAACCTGGAAACTTCACATCCCATACCACCCACAGTCATCGGGTAAGGTAAAGAAGGCCAACGGGCTGCTCAAAGCCCAACTCACCAAACTTACCCTAGAAACCCACCTTTCCTGGCCCACACTTCTGCCCCTGGCTCTCACCAGACTCCGGGCTACGCCCCAAGGGCCTTCGGGCTTAAGCCCATTCGAATTACTATACGGCCGGCCCTTTCTTATAAATCATAGCCTTCCAGCCATTTCCCTGCCTCTTTTATCCTATCTACCTTACCTCACTCTCCTCTGAGCTCTCTTTAAGGGCCCACGCCGACGCTGTCATCCCAGCCCCAAGCGACCATGCTTTCTAAGGGGATATACGAGATCTATCTCCTGGGGACCAGGTCCTTCTCAAAGCTTGCGGCCAGGCTCCTTACAAACCCGGTGGACCGGGCCTCATACGGTCGTCCTTACCACCCCAACTGCTGCGAAACTGTTGGGGCACTCTGCATGGGTACATATCAACAATCTCAAACGGGCACCCACAGATACTGATTGGACTTTCCAGATGGCAGGCCCCACCAAACTCCTCTTGGTTAGGGCCCCTTCTCATATTCCTTCTAATCCAGACAAACCAGGCGGAACCATGTGAGTCTAGCTGCACGAGGGGTTCAGGTACCTCTCGCTATTTTTCGGCCTTTACTTATATGCCTGCAACCTGCTACCGGGGAAAGGAACCAACAACCTGTACGTATGACCAGAAAACCTATTGGGTCTCTGACCTCGTGACAGCCAAATGCGGTATTGCCCCCTGCAACATCTACCTCAGGTCTGGAAAAGTTTGCTGGACCTATCTGGGTCATGTCGGTCTCTCTGACGGGGGGGTGGGGGGGGGTGTCCAGGACCAGGCTAACCGCGAACGCATTAAAACAGCGGTCACGGACCTGACCAAATGACTCCAAACCCCCAGTGACCCGGTCTATAAGGGCATCAATCTTGGTAGCATACAAAAAGTCCCTGCCACCGAACAACTGACAGTGGCCCTCCTGAACTCTAGTTACAACCGATGGTGAAATGTGTCGAAGAACGGTGACAGTGACTGCTGGATCTGTTTCCCTTTTTCAACACGTTCCAACATCGTAGGGGTACCCCTCCCTATTGACTGGCCACTCCCCAACTCCACGGCTACAAATAATACGGTCCATATCGGCCCCATCGGGGGAAACATACCTATTATTAATGTGTCCTCCCCCCTTACCACAGCAGCTGCCAACATCACTAACTCCTCCCTCCCGTACTGTACTCCCTCGGGAATATTTCTCTCGTGCCCTCAGGGAACCTGTCGCTGCCTGACCACTAATGACTCCCTAGGCTGTATATTCATTCTACTATCTTCCTTCTACCACCATCTACTCTGAATCCCAGCTGTAATCCATCCTATTCCCCCAACACCGTGGAAGAAGGGCTGCCTTCCTCCCATTCATAATAGGGGCAGGAATAGCTACAGGGGTGGCAATCGGAAGAGCGGGGATAGGAACTTCCATAGACTTTTATTACAAACTCTCCCAAGCCCTGAATGATGACATGGAACGGGTTGCTGACTCCCTCACAGCCCTACAGACGCAAGTTACCAGCCTGGCGGCCTTAGCTCTACAGAACCGAAGGTCCTTAGACCTTCTGACCGCCGAAAAAGGGGGGACCTGCCTATACTTAAATGAAGAATGTTGTTACTTTGTTAACCAATCAGGTATAGTTACCTCCAGAATTAAAGAACTCAGGGATCGGATCCAAGCGTGGCGGCAAGACACGTCCTCCTGGGGCCTGGACCCCTACACCTGGGTAACCTGGCTACTCCCTCTGGCGGGACCTGTATGCATAATCCGCCTTCTAGTCGCAGTTGCTCCTTGTCTTTTCTGATGCTTGCAGGGTCGCCTACAAGAACTTGCCCGAGTGTTCGTCAATCAACTCCTCCTCCAGCCCTACTCTTGCCTGCCCACTTCCGACTACCCCTATGAAATTTAGCACCTGTGCAATGTCATAGGTGAGGAGTACAGTCCTCCACTGGTGGACGGAACTGAAGCCTGGCCACTCCACTGCTAGTTTGTGACCTGGTACAAGTTACTCTGTTCTCTCAGTCAAAAGTGATCCTGCTGTTGTTCCAATGCTTTGGGTCATTATGTGAATTAAATCATTTAATATATGCAAAAAACTGGAAGAAGCCTTGGCATTTATAAAAGTTAACACCTGTGCTAGTTATGACCATTATAACTAAAAACTAGGCTTTATTCTTCTGCATTATACTCATTATAATGAGTTCATTATATTATTGTGAGTTCTACACAACTTGGAAAAATGCCCTGTAAATAACTTTTCTTTGTGTCACACAATTATTAGAGAAATACAGTGAGATTTTAAAGCGATCACCAAATGTTATAGAAATCCCAAACAATTAAACACTCACGTTGCAAATTCTCCTGAATTTTCTGCCAATATGTAGAGTTTTTGAACTATTAACCTTGCCTACAGGATGCATAACTGTTCGAGATTTAGTGCTGCAATTTGCTAAATTCATTTTGTTTTTCTTTCTTTCACCGACACTAAATTATCTGATAGGAAGGACTGTGATCCCTTTCCTATTAGGGATACACACAGATCAAAAAAAAAAAATACAATATATGTATCACGGTGCTCAATATTTGATTCTACAATGAACAGAAGATGTAGATGCCATTTAAGAATCATCACTCTTAAAAGGGATGAAAGAATTAGTGCAAGAAAGAACAGGAGTCTAATGTTTGTGCATCACTTTAAAGAATGGCAGCATTTGGTTTAAATAATTTCATTCTAATTATTTCAATGTAACAGCCTCCAGTGCTGAATAAAATATAATTTCTAGTTGGACAAACCCTATGTTTTCACACTTAAATCATCAAGGTAAAACATGAACCATGTAAGATTTGCATATGCTACTCTCATGAGGGAACAGAGTAGAAAGAGCAAATTTTTACTCTCTGTCTCTCACAAAATTATCTATATTATTCTTCTTTCCTATAAATGTTTAATTATTTACTCATCAAGAAAAAAATAAAAATGTTCTCATATAGCTATTTTTTTAAAATTCAAGCTTCTACTCTCGGGAAATATCCAAATGATTGAGGGACTGGGCAATATTACTCTAAATCAGTTTGATATTTGCCATATTAACATCTCTACTGACTTTACTTATGTTTGTATATTTACTATTGATGAGCAAATGAAACCCTATAATTAATTCTAAGATCATTTTTTCTTTATTTTGAAGAATAAAATATTCCTTGAATTCCCATAAAATTGTGATTGTATTAGCTGAATTATTTTATTTTAAAATCTTTTAGTACATGTCATCAAGACTAAAATTATGAAATAAATATGTATTCATTATCAGGTCTTGGCTCAAAATTAAGTTTGACTCTATTATGCGTTTACCATACTTACGGAAAATATATCAAGTTATTCAAGTTTTGAGGATTCCAAAGAGATTTAATATCACTATTTAATATTATTATTTAACTATAAATTATATTTAATATCAGAAATATGTAGGACTTGCTTTAATATGACACATTTGCTATATATATTAAATCTTAATTTTTAAACTTAAACATATTATAACTGAAGCTTCCAACAGTATGAAATAGTTCATATTTACCTTTCTTAGTAGAGATGATGCTGATTTTTTTCTCACTGTAGAGGATTTAAATATCCATATTACTTTAGATGATATCACTTAGTCCATCAAAGACATTCAACCATAAATTGTTCTGTTCTTTCCAAAAATAAAGTGCTGTTTAAATAAAAGGTAGTCATCTTTACACTGTGGGTTCTCTCCAACCAGAAATGCTTAAATCTCTAATTACAAGTATCATTTTGGCATTCTGTGATTTGTTACATTTTTTTCCAGATAGCTCTCACTCTACCCAGAATACTTTCTCTTCAGCCTCTCCATGGAATGATGCATACAGTGTGTCTTATTTGTTACTATGAATAGAGTACTGAGCAATATCATTTAAGACCATCCAAAACTGATATACATCCAATTCATCCACTGTTATGAATACTCCATATAGAGCTTCTGTTTCTGTTAGACTCGTTCCTGTCACTTTCCTAAACCATTTCTTTTCTTACTCTTCTCTATATTCAGAGTTCTGCCTGTGTAATAGTTGTAAATGTCCTGATGACAAATACTATTTTAACCTGTTCTTTTCTTGATTTCTTCATGAGCACCGAGGCAGCCTGAGAGCTAGCTGTTGGATGTATTATATCTAGTTTTAAAAATTAATTTTGGGGGATGCTTGGATGGCTCAGCCTATTAAGCTCTCAGTCTTTGGCTCAGGTCATGATTCTGGAGTCCCAGGATAAAACCCCACATTGGGATTCCTGCTCAACGGAGTGTGCTTCTCTCTCTGCCCCTCCCTCTGCTCATTCTCTCTCTCTCTCCCTCTTTCTCACATAAATAAAGAGAATCTTAAAAAATAATTTTGGAACCAATATGACCTTTAGTAGGGGAAAATTCTTTTTCATACAGCATTTTGTCATCTGCCTCTAATTTTATTTCCAGTCTGAATCCACTTGTTTTTTTAAAGATTTTATTTATTTGTTTGACAGACAGAAATTACAAATAGGAAGAGAGGCAGGCAGAGAGAGAGAGGTGGGGTGAGGCAGGCTCCCCACCGAACAGATCGATGCAGGGCTCGATCCCAGGACCCTGGGATCATGACCTGAGCCAAAGGCAGAGGCTTTAACTCACTGAGCGACCCAGGCACCCCCTGAACCCACTTTTAAGTGGAAATACTACCAAACAACATGTAGGATAATTATTCGATTTTTTTCCCAGCTGCGTGGGAAAGATGCCAGGAAAAGCATGTCTCTAAGCTTCAATTCTGGAAAAGACAATGACTTCCAACACTTAGATTGTTTAAAAATCATGGCTTGGGTTCAATTCCTCAAAAATAGGATGTTGTTTCTTGTTATTTAATAAATAGTGATTTCTACGAGTTTATGATTAGAAAGAGAAAATATTTCGAAGAGAGAGAACTCCTATGGTAATGTGATAACAGAGTGATTAGGAAAACTAATTATGAAATATTAGGAACACATGCAGGGGAACATAGAAGGCAGTGAGGAGGAGGGCGACAGATTTCACAGGGAAGACAGACATGACAGAGCTCAGCAAGTGAGTGAGAGGAGGGCCAGGCAGGTGTTACTGAGAATGTACATCCAACAAGTATCTCTGCCGAAGGGTTCGAAGCCTCATAATACTAGTACCGGGCATGGGTAAGGACATCTTCTGATGCCATAGAGTAGAATGATAGAAAAAGATTCCAATACAAATGAGAATTTATCGTTCAATAAAGCTCGCCTACCAAATTGGCAAGACGTGGACATTTAAAATGCATGTTACTGGGACAGCATGGAAAGCTTTGAAGAGAAAATACAGATTTTCATTAAAACATCATACTACAGCAAGGAAATCTTCTAATGAGCTATAGGTTTAAATATTTTAAAAGATAAGATAATGAAAGAGTTCTAAGTTTTTATAATTTTTTTAAAGTTTTTGTAATATTGAAGCACAGAAAGATTATGTAGCTTTGGCTCAAAATTAAAAATGCAGGACATAAAAATTGAACAAAAAAGAAAACAACTACATAAAAATAAGTAATTCTATGTGGTAGAAACAAAGTTGAACCGAAAGAAAAATCAAAATACTATTGATAATGTTGATAAAACGTAATATCTCAGATAAGGTGTTATTTGCCATTACAAATAACATCTTCTTAAATATCAAGAATTCCAAAAAGAAAGAAAGAGGGAAAAAAAAAATGAAGGAAGAAATGAAAGAAGGAAGGAACTGAAGGAAGGAAGGAAAGAAAAGAAGGAAAACAGGTCAAGTAAATGAAGTAAAACTTTAGGAAAGGGGAGGGAAATCATCCTTTAAATATATGAAAGAATACTCAATTTCATTCAAGAAAAAGGAATACAATTTTAAAGGACACAGATATTTAGTTTGTAAGAAACCCTAGGACACTTGCCCAATGTAATTTCTTGGAAACACACATTTTATATATTAATGGTGAGGGTGCACAAGCCCTGTGGGGAGGGATGGGACACCATCACTTATTTCTTGAACAATACAACTTGCACAAGTATGAATTTGTGCAGTTTTGTCTTTAGAAACATTGTAAGCAATTCTGCTGGATACATACCTAAGAGTAAGTGTCTCCAGATGAAGGCAAACTTCTAATTGGAGTACCCATGTTTTAATATCCATTTATTTATTTTTCTTTCAATTCCTTCAAATTATTTTATAGTTTATTGGATAGACTTTCCACACATTCTTATTAGAATTTTAATATTCAAGTATTTGACATATTTGATCCTATTTGCACAGTGGTTTTTGTACAATATTTTAAATATTTAATTATGTTTGCTTCTTTTCATAAAAACAAATTGATTTTTGTTTATTGACTGTATTCAGCAAACATGTTAAAATCATTTATAAACTATAATAATTTCATTGAAGATTCTGGATTATGTTCTGTGTATACATACATCTAAGTCCTATGACAGTTGTAGTTAAGTGTAAAAATTTTTACTCTGCCTTTCTTCCCCTTTTACACCCGCACTTAATTATTTTTTTTCTTTTTTAAAAACTTAATCACATGTAGGATTCTGTTGTCTAGATGAAAGTGTCATTGGTGAGATAAATGAGAGGCATAATGCCAGTTACAATGGGAAAATGTTTGTAATCTTTGATTACCCAAAATAAATTAAACACCGCTAAATACTGCAAATGCAGTTTTTATGCACATGATTGTATTTGATTTATTTCATTATTGTATATAATCTTAACAATGTGTTTCTTTTAATTTAACTGGTTTTCCCCAATAGAATATAAGCTACACAAAACTGGATTTTTGTCAAGCCATTTTGTACATTGTAGATTAGGCCCATCACCATCTGAGTACCCCTGAGTGACTACAGTCAGTGCCACATGAGATAGAATGATCACCAGCTGTCCCCTGCCTTAATTCCTAACCTCTTCATTTATGAGATACAATAAAGTGCTAATACTCTAGGTTAAAAAGTCTGTGGGTTTTGTTTGTTTGTTTGTTTGTTTGTTTGTTTATGCAGCAATGGAATACTGGAACAGAGGCATTCCATAACTGTTATAAAACCAACTTTCTTGGTGAATTTTCTTCCATTATTTCTCTAGATTGGAACCATACATAGACATTTGATCATCAGTTACTACTAACATTCTGAGCTCTGAAATCATGGTCTTAATTCATTGGTGTTGTATTTGTAAGATGATATTGGAACCATATCTATTTAGATTACAAAAGAACTAACTAGGTAAGTTAGGGAGTATCAAAGATAAATTAGTTCCTACAAGTATTATGTTAAAGAAGAGAGAGATTAAAAAAATGCCTCACTCATCACTTAATCCAGTATGATTGAAAATGAATCCAAATGAGTTGGCAGTAGTTAGTGGGAAACATCTGAAGGAAAACAAATAAAACTTGGCTTCCTTAATGGGAACATCTTACCACTTTTGGGGGGCAGTGTAATAATGCTCCTTTCAAATGTCATCTTTCTCAACCAGAAAGACTTGGCAAAAAGATGCAGTGAATGTTTCTAGCACAATTATTTTAATTTCTATTTATATTATCCACCAAAAGAATTAATAAAGTAAAAAAAAAATTTAGAGAATAGGTGATTCCATATTTGAGCAATATAAAAAAAATCGTCTTATTATTTCTCTGAAAAAACAAGGATGCATTCATGTTTTTGCATTAGTAAAAGGCATAAAACTCTGGGGATGTCACTATATGATTCTGCCGTATATTCAAATCATTTCTACAAATGGAAAATAAGGTTTACAGAAAAGCAGAACAGAAAGAGGCAAAAAAAAAAAAAAAATTCTGAGCTTGTTCAGATAACTAGTTCTAATTTCTCCTAATGGCTATCCATCTCCACTAGTTTAAAATATAGGGGGTGGAAAACTTAAATAATGTGTTTCCATACCAAAAGCTTCACAAATAACATTTTCGTTAAGGTTTTATTGTTCATCTGTTCTTAGATTAATTATAGGTTAAATTTTAAATCAGAAAGAGGCAACATCCATCTTTTGAATGGGTATAACTTCTAAAAATATAAGGTAGAATCATTCAAGAAGTTATTCTCCAAAGGCTTACCATACAATATTCTTTATTAGTTGATGTATTTTTTTTTTTAACTCACGAAAAATTTATATCTTAACTATTGGTAAAATACTAGAGTTTTGTATCACACATTCATTGCCCAGAAATTTCTCAGAAGTCCTATCTTGGTGATAAGACCTTATTTCCCCTCACCCCTTCATTGATGATTCTCATTTAAAAATGTAAAAGATGGGATTGGGAGGGAGACAAACCTTAAGTGACTCTTAATCTCACAAAACAAACTGAGGGTTGATGGGGGGAGGGGGGTTGGGGGGGGGGGGTTATGGATATTGGGGAGGGTATGTGCTATGGTGAGTGCTGTGAAGTGTGTAAACCTGGCTATTCACAGACCTGTACCCCTGGGGATAAAAATATATTACATGTTTATTAAAAAACAAAAAAAGCAAGAAAAATTTAAAAAAAGAAAAAAAATGTAACTGTGATGAGATAACAATTACAAAGACTGAACAAACAAAAACAAAACAAAACAAAAACTCTTTTGCTCTCTTTACATATTTCTTTACCTATCTAGACCTTGGGTACCACACTCCTGACTCATGATACTTCATTCTCTGCAACCATTTTTCCAATCTTTCACTGTGGATATATAGTTGAAGTATAATTCAGATTTCTCACTTTGTGGTCACTTTTTTAAATGAGAATCATCACCCCAGGGAGGAAAAAAGGATAGTTCAAAAACTTGATTGAAATAAGTCTATGCTGATGATACAGTAATAATTTTTCCATGTTAAACATATGGCTTCCTTCTTTGTATCTGTTTATTACTTTTTTTAAGTTTTTATTTCTTTTCAATTTAACAGTATTCATTGTTTGTGCACACACCCAGTGCTCCATGCAATACGTGCCCTCTCTAATACCCACCATCTGGTTCCCCCAACCTCCCACCCCTCACCCCTTCAAAACCCTCAGGTTTTTTTTTCAGAGTCCATAGTCTCTCATGGTTCACCTCCCCTTCCAATTTCCCTCAACTCCCTTCTCCTCTCCATCTCCCCATGTCCTCCATGTTATTTGTTATGCTCCACAAATAAGTGAAACCATATGATAATTGACTCTCTCTGCTTGACTTATTTCACTCAGCATAAACTCTCCCAGTCCCGTCCATGTTGCTACAAAAGTTGGGTATTCATCTTTCTGATGGAGGCATAATACTCCATAGTGTATATGGACCACATCTTCCTTATCCATTTGTCTGTTGAAGGGCATCTTGGTTCTTTCCACAGTTTGGCGACCGTGGCCATTGCTGCTATAAACATTGGGGTACAGATGGCCTTTCTTTTCACGACATCTGTATCTTTGGGGTAAATACCCAGTAGTGCAATTGCAGAGACATAGGGAAGATCTATTTTTAATTTCTTGAGGAATCTCCACACTGTTCTCCAAAGTGGCTGCACCAACTTGCATTCCCACCTTTTGGGACCTCATCAAGATTAAAAGCTTCTGCACAGCAAAGGAAACAGTCAACAAAACAAAGAGGCAACCCACAGAATGGGAGAAGATATTTGCAAATGACAGTACAGACAAAAGGTTGATATCCAGGATCTATAAAGAACTCCTCAAACTCAACACACACAAAACAGACAATCATATCAAAAAAATGGGCAGAAGATATGAACAGACACTTCTCCAATGAAGACCTACAAATGACTATCAGACACATGAAAAAATGTTCATCATCACTAGCCAACAGGGAGATTCAAATTAAAACCACATCGAGATACCACCTTACACCAGTTAGAATGGCCAAAATTAGCAAGAGAGGAAACAACATGTGTTGGAGAGGATGTGGAGAAAGGGGAACCCTCTTACACTGTTGGTGGGAATGCAAGTTGGCGCAGCCCCTTTGGAGAACAGTGTGGAGATTCCTCAAGAAATTAAAAATAGAGCTTCCCTATGACCCTGCAGTTGATGTATTTTTTGAAACAAATATAAAGTACATGACAGAGGGGAAGGAACAAGGATATCCACAATAATTTTTCTTAGGGAAATAGTATTGAGACATCAACTATTAAATAAGAAAGATGAATAACCAGTGAATTTTTTGTTGTGGAGAATAGACTAGCTCACTAAATATGAGATTTAATGAAAAAAAAATTTGTTTCTTATGGGCAGCAGAAATGCTGTGAATATATCAGAAATTCCAGCACAAAGCAACAAGCTCAGGTATGAGTAAGGATAATGGATGTACACAGTTTTCCCATTCACTAGTTGATGGATATTTGGATCATTTCTAGTATTGGAATAAATTGAATAAAGCTGTTATAAATATTGCAATAACTTTGTGTGAACATATGTTTTCTTTCATCTTGGGTATATAACACAAGTGAGATTTCTGGGATATTGTGGTAAGTGTATTTTCACTTTGTAGGAAACCATCAGATTGTTTTTCTAAAATGGCTGCACCACTTTGCTTCTTAGTAGCAAGGAGTGAGGGCTCCATTTGCTCTGCATCCTTGTGAGTATTTCTATTGTCATTTACTATTTATGCTTTAAAAATTCTAGTCCTTCTAAGGAGTGTATGAGACCATATTGTGGTTTTAAGTTATATTTCCCTAATCTCAAGTGCTACTGAACAATTTCTCATGCACTAAATTGACATCTGTATATCTTCTATGATGATGTGTTTATGTCTATTTTTATTGTTTATTTTTCTTTTATTTTCATATGATTGAGTTATTAGGATCTTTATATCTTCTGGATATATCCAGATATATACCTGCTCTTTATCAGGTAACTGTCTAGCAAATGTTTTGTACAGTATGTGGCTGGCTCATTCCCACAACAGTGTCTTTTACTAAGCTAAGATTTTAATTACAATGGACAGTTTATTATTTTTTCTTCTCCTTTGATTCCTGATTTTTGTGTTTCATATACAGAGTTGTGGCTAACCCAGGGTCACACAAGCATCTTTTCCTCTCTCTATAAATGTTATAATATAAGGTTTTATATTAAGGTCTAAGATCCATTTTGAGATGAGGTTTTTTATATGGTGCAAGGAATGAGTCACTGTCTCCTTTTTTGTGGTGTAAGGTTATTCTTCATATCCAACATGATTTTTTTAAGACTATCTTTTCTCCATGGATTTCCTTAGAAACTGTCAAAAATTAATTGATTATATTCTGTGAATGAAATTCTGAAGACTATTGCATTCCACTGATCTAGATGTCTATCTTTTCACCCATGCCATACTCTTTATTATTTTAGCTTTGTAGTAAATCTTAATGAATTCATGTGAATCCTTCTAACACTATTGTACTATTTCAAAATTGTTTTGAGTATCTTATTTCTTTTGAAATTACATATGAATTACCCTGTCAACTTCTGCAGAAATGGTTGTTAATTTTAATTAGAGTTACATTGAATGTGTGGATAATTTGGAATTGCATTTAATGAATAGATCCTTTGTTCATAATTGGACTGGCTACAAATACCATCTTCTCAGCTGGGATGCCTATGAAGTTTTTCTTCATTCCTTCATATCTTCCTCCCTCTCTTCTTTTCTCCCTCCTTTCTTTCTTTCCTTCTCTTTGCTTTCCTTTCCTTCTTTCTTTTTTTTTCCTTTTCTTTCCTTCTCTTTTCTTTTCTTTCTTCCTCCCTTTCTTCCTTCATTCTTTCCTTCCTTCCTCCCTTCCTTCCATCCTTCTCTCCTTCCTCTCTGTCTTCCTTTCTTTCTTCTCTCTGTACCTTTTTCTTTTTCTCTCCCTTTCTCCCTTTCTCTCTTTCTCTCTTTCTTCTTTTCACCCAGATTCTATGTCCAACATTCTTTAACTACTAATTTAGAATTTCTGAGTGTACAGTTCAGGCATCCATGTATTGTTTACAATTTTAAAAAATTAAATACATAAGTAGGTACTAATATATAGATTAGTGTATGGGATCCCAATGACAACACAAGACCATATACAATCAAACCATTTGACATTTATCTCTGCCAGATCTCTAATATTCTAATGTCGTACTATATAAAATATAAAATGGTCTGTACGGTGCACCATATCTCCTGTCCATACTTTCTATTCATGTATTTATATCCTATATCCTCTGTTACACTTTCAATGAACTTAACTTCATCTCTTGTACCACTTAGATGTATAGCCCTTTAAAAGTTAAATAAGTATGGTAAGCTTTATTAAGTGATTTTGAAGTATGTTCTAGGTTACACTTTCATATTATTTCATTACATACATGCTTACAGAATTTTGAAAGAATTAAACAGGTGTTATTCCCAGGAAGAGGAAGCTGGATTTTCAGAGAATTTAAGTCATCAACCCAATGGTACATACTTATTTAATATCAGAACCAAGATATGTTTTGCTGCATTAGATTTCTATTCCAGGCTTATGCATATTTTTTTTTCCCACTAAGGATCAGGTTATTCCAGAAGCCAAAGTGTACCATGTAACCATTTTTCTCATGTAGTTAATTACTTCAGAACTAGTCACTTACTTGTTATGGAAAAGAATTAAGTCATCTTGTTACTTCTCTGTCCCAGAAGAGAACTATTGTTTTTTGTCCTCGGGGCATTGTTGTGGACTTCAAGAAAAGCTTGAGAACCTGGCATACAAATCCAAAATCCTAATATTTATAGAGAACATTAGCGGAGTGAGCAGTTCATTTCCACAGGTAAGAGGAAAGGATTTTTATCACTTATAAAATATTTTAGAAGCTATGACCTTAAACGTCAAACTAGATTCTACATTTTAAATTTAGATCTGAGATAGAAAGTTCTAGTCAACTCACTGTTGAATTAAGAATTGAATGAGGGTATTCCAGGGAACATAGTAGGGGAACTGCTTCCATATACTGCTTCCAGTATAATGCTTCCATTATACTTAGGTCACTAGAGCTATAAATTAGAAAATTGCTTTAATTTCTTTGATGGGAGGTAACAGTGAGAATGAAGATAGTAGAAATAAATGGCTATATTCAAAATTTGGGAAATTTATTAAGTGGGAAAATTAATTATCAGCCAGCCATTGAGTATATGCCATTTGGGGATCATAAATCACCTTAAAATTTATTTTATTAGTTAGCTAATTGATCTACAAGCCACTGCAGATTTTTATTTTGTGTGCTTTAACATCATAGTGTACTCTAGCTTGATGATTTCTTAAAGAAATTCAAATACATGTAGATGTTATATTGTATTGATTCTAGGGGATAGCATTTCCAGAATTAGGGCATGTCACAATGAGTCTGCAAAATGGACAAGTGGAAGTAGCTTAAAATGTGTGACCAAGACTCCTGGACTTTAATCCTCCTTCTATTAGTAATTTATTGTGTGGGTTACATTAATTTACAGTTCTCACTGGTCCATAGTGTTCTCATTTTAAAAGGATCCAAATTATTTACTTTGTAGGTTGCACAAGATGAAATACACAAAATCCCTAACCTCTCTTAACCACTTTATAATTTGTGGTAGTTGCCATCATAGTTTGGTTTCTTCTCAAGCTTAGTGTTTATAGTACAGTTCTCATGGGTGTCCATACGGTCTGTTTCTAACTGTGTTAGGGCTGAGGAACTCATTTGACTTTAGTTTGGGATCTATATTTTTGCCTTTCAAGCTTCTGTCTCAAAGCAAAATCAGCTAGATAAAAACAATCAGTTTTAATTTCTTTAAATATTAGTTAACAGAAAGGCCTAGTTTAAAGAGCCATCTTGGATGAAATAAATGAACCTCATATTTTGTGTCTACATAATTTGTCTAATGGGGCATTATTTAGCATAAAATTTACCTTCATTCATAAACTACCTTCCTGTCCTACACATATGATCAGATATCAAGAGTTATGGGAAATTATTATGGATAAAATGATGAGGAGGATTTAAATAAACATACTATTATTTTATTGAAATGCCCAAAGTCAGAATGCAGTGACCTAGATGCATTTTTAAGATATGTGATACCATAGAATATTGGGATCCACTGGATTTAGTCTCATGAGAATGGTATTTTAATATGTAAGTGTCATATAACACACATATGACTAATAAAAGAAGAAACACTTGGGATCTTTCATTGCTCAATGCTTGGATGATAAATTGATTTTATAACTCCCTATTTATTTTGCTGTAGTTAAATAAAATTTGGAAGTAATGTATCATATGTATGCATCCCTCACATATAACAAACCCTTTACTAAAACATATTTCAGTGCATGTCATATAAAGTGCTCTGCAATCACATGATATTCATGTAGCTGAACAAGACATGGGCAAAAATTTTGGTCCATCTTATTCTTTGGTTAGTAGGATAAAATTAGTATTCCCCGGTCATATTAGGTGTAAGTCTGAGATTTAAATGCAAAGTTTTAGACTCAAAGTATAATGTTCTTCATCTTCCACAGGTGTACTACTTGAGACACATCAGTTAAGTAAAGATTAGAATTATATTGAGGCTGGAATTTCCCATATGTATGTCAGTCAACATGTATTTTTTTAATGGATTCCTTAAGTAGACCACCTATTAGTCCAATTTTCAAAATTTGCTTGTATATTTTCATTTCTTTTCACTCTGCTTCTTTCTATCTGCTTGATTCCTATTTTGTACCTGATTCTCCTTAGTAAATGTTTTTGTATGCAATACATGGATTCTGGAAAGAGAAAGAGAAAACAAAAAACTTGTTTAAATATAAATGTATGTTTTGATGGTCAAACAAACAATACATTAATATGTTTTAATGTTGCTAGTTGATGGTTTTATAAGTTACTTCGTTCACATAACCATTTATACTAAACTAAATTTTTTTGTAAAGCATTTGTGTGTGCATGTGTTCTCATGAGTAAAGTATGAATTATCTGAATTGACACAGATGTCAATATTTAGCTTAATTACATTTTTTTGCTCTGTAATTCTCTGAGGATCAGATAAACTTTTTTTTTTTTTTTTTTTTTTTTGGTTTGGTAATCCCACATTTAAAAAGCTTTTTGTTCTATATATTTAGAAAAATTTCCACATGAATCTGGGAGGAATTTTTGAGAGAAAATAAAGAAATGTGGATTTCTTCTCCTTCTAATAATAGTTTTAAGCTGATTTGCTCATTCTATCCTTGATGTATGGTGTCTCAATATTACAAAAATAAAGTATGTTTCCTGTTAGGAATATAAATCATTGCTACTCACTGAATTCAACCCAGTCTATGCACTACAGATTTTTTACTCCTTTATAAATATTGGTCTTTGACATACTGAGGAAAAACAGGATTCACTATGATAAAGTCTTGCTTCTAAATATGGTAGGTCCAATATTTAATTATGTTTCAGGGTAGGAGACTTTCAGTTCAGATACTAGTGACACCTCAACATTCTGTTTGTTATACACTTTCCTTTCTTCATGCTCCACTGAGTAAAAGACAGTCTGACAGCACAGAAAGAGCAATAATTATTACACTATGTTGTGGCTTATGTAAGGATTTTATTGTTTTAGTGATCACTTCTATAAGCAGTTTTATTATCTATTGCTAGTTGAAATTTATTTTATAGTAAATATAGAAAGTCTATAAGCAACTGTAACCTAGAAGAGGAGTGACCATGAATTATATTTCATAGAAATGTATCTGAAAATATACCCAAGGACTTTTCAGGGATGATGACTATATGTGCAGAGAAAAATCTTGAATTAATACTAAGTTAAAATTTGAAAAACAATAACAGTAAAATAAACAGTGACAATAATAAACAGGTCAAGCAAGGGCAACTTACTGATGTTTGTTTTAAGAAAGGAGACGAAAACAAAAAAACAAAAAACAAAAAACATTGCTCTGTTTTTGTTTGCAAACAAGGTACTTCTAGTTTCATAAGGTCTTTGGTTCTGTTCATTACTGTTCTCAAGAAATGCTAATGAAATGACGCAATAGCCAGAAAACCAGACATAAAACAGTTTGGCTGGAAAAGGCTGCCCCATATGACAAATTGAAAAATAAGTCTCTTTTCTTAGCAATCTGGAAAACTTAGAAATTACATAATTTTCACACTGATTTTTCATGTAAACCCAATCCAATCTTGTGATGTAAGTGTATTTGCTCCCATTTCACAAATTACGGACATTATGGAAAGGCATTCCATGCACCATGGGATATCTAGGATTAGTACTCAGATGCCTATTTTCTATTACACATTTTTTTATTCAAAAACTCCTGTATTAAGGTGTCTTTCTGAATGTGAAGATCATGTAATATGAAAACAAGAGGTATTAAATTTAACGGAAAATAAACTGGACGTTAAATCACGTAAGGTGCCACTATTTTTCACATAGCAAATATTGCCAACAATGAAATCAAATAATGTATTTAATCTGTTTGTACAGGGTAATGCATCCACTTGGACCACATTTTTTCATCTCTGCCTATCCCTTCAGGACCAAAGGTATCCATACGTCCTTGTAAGAGACAGATATGAGGATATGACTGAGTAGATTATATATTCAAAGAAAATTGTCTTTAAAACCTATAAATAAAAATTGAAATGTCGGCGGTGCCGTCAGATTTACATTTTTACAGGATTCAGATGGAAAATGTGACTCAAGTCACCACGTTTATTTTGATGGGCTTCACAGATGATTTTAAGCTGCAAGTTTTCCTATTTTTACTATTTCTAGCAATCTATCTTTTCACTCTGGTAGGAAATTTGGGAATGGTTATACTGGTCATTGGGGATTCGCGGCTCCACAACCCCATGTACTATTTTCTGAGCGTGTTGTCATTCCTGGATGCCTGCTATTCCTCAGCTGTTACCCCCAAAATGTTAGTCAATTTCTTATCAGAAGATAAAACCATTTCATTCCCTGGATGTGCAGCAGAGATGTTTCTCTTTATTACTTTTGGGACCACGGAATGCTTTATTTTAGCTGCAATGGCGTATGATCGCTACGAAGCAATCTACAACCCTCTCCTGTATTCTGTTAGAATGTCCCCCAGAGTCTACGTGACACTCATAATTTCCTGCTATGTTGCTGGTATCCTGCACGGTACTTTACACACTGTGGCTACTTTTACTCTATCCTTCTGTGCATCCAATGAAGTTAAGCATGTCTTTTGTGACATCCCTCCTCTCCTGGCCATTTCTTGTTCTGACACCCACATAAACCAGCTTCTGGTCTTCTACTTTGCCGGATCTATTGAGATATCCACAATCGTGATAGTCCTGGTCTCTTATGGTTTCATTCTGTTGGCCATTCTGAGGATGCATTCTGCTGAAGGGAGGCGGAAAGTCTTCTCTACATGTGGCTCTCACCTAACTGGAGTGTCAATTTTTCATGGTACGGTTCTCTTCATGTATGTGAGACCTAATTCCAGCTATGCCTTGGATCATGATATGATAGTATCAGTATTTTACACAATTGTGATTCCCATGCTGAATCCCATCATCTATAGTTTGAGGAACAAAGACGTGAAAGACGCAATGAAAAGAGTATTTGGTAAAAACTGGTTTGCCAATAAAGTATGCTTTTCACGCTAAACATCAAGTTGAAAGAAATTAAGACTGATGTAATTGTCTTCATATCAAAACACTATGAATAAATTGTTTCGTTTTCATTTATTAGTGTCTTTCTATTCATAATGGACATTTTTAAGTAAAGATCAGAGTCAACTCATTGCCATTGGAGTTTTTACACATGCAGAAATTGTGTCATCCATTTGCTTCTCTGGACTGAATAAAGGGAAACCCATCTAAGATGGAGTGAGGAGGCCAGGAAGAGGAGTATTACAGCCTACCACTTGTGGTCAGCAATAGAACAAATGGGAAGAGATGGATCTTGTATTCCCAGCAGAAAGAAGTCTACCCTTTACTAACCTTAACAAGAGGAAGAGAGGTTTCCTCCTCCCCTGCAACAGCCCAGCCAGTGAGAGACTGTCACAACCCAGCCAGTGCAAAACCACTATTCTTGGAAATCTCAATTTAATCCAATAGACTTTTGCTTATAACAGTCCTTCCCACCTCCCGCCTTCCTCTATAAAAGAACAGCTCCTCTCTTTTGCTATCCAGATTTGCCAATGTTTTTACATAGCCTGCATGGCCCAAAGTGCAATTCTCTG
Source organism: Enhydra lutris kenyoni (assembly GCF_002288905.1). Taxonomy (NCBI): domain Eukaryota; kingdom Metazoa; phylum Chordata; class Mammalia; order Carnivora; family Mustelidae; genus Enhydra; species Enhydra lutris. Next base: position 14,258,779 of record NW_019154106.1, on the reverse strand, counting down.
CTACTCTTGAATGAACCCATTTTATAAAGTAATCAGCTGTTTTATTTTTAAGGTTAGCTCTCCTTAATTATATATGCACATAAACATGCATGCATATAAAATATCATGCTGATGCTGGTAGTATTGGTTTACTAGGGCCACCATAACAAAGGTACCACGGACAGGTTGCTTAAACAGCAAATTTTTATTTTCTCTCTCTTCTGGATACGAGAAGCCTAAGATCAAGGTGATGCCACGGTTGCTTTCTCCTGAGACCTCCTTTCTACATTTGTAGATGGTAGTCTTCATCCTTTGTCTTTAAGTGATCTTTTTTTTCTCATGTCAGTGTCTTAATCTCTTCTTCTTACAAGGTAAATAGTCATATTGGACACAATGTCATTTGAAGCTTATTAATCCTCAAAGACCCTATCTCCATATACAGTTATATTCTGAAGTATTAGGGGATAAGATTTCAACGTACATTTAGTGGGTTTATTTACAGGCACATATACACATACACACTCGTGGAGTCACATTTGCATGTCATCTTTACATTACGTTATATAGTATTATCTTTCATCTCCATATAACTCAAATTGGATAGGCACCTGTAGTTGCAATTATAAGTAAACATTATACTTTTATCTGACTAACTTGTGCAAATATCACTTCATTAATAGCAAAACCACCACTCACATAATCCCAATTCACTTTTCAAGGAGTCATTCGCATCTGATTCCAGATCAAACAGTCTGCTCTAACCTTGAATCTGTGCGTTGGCAGCAATCCGATCACAGCCTGACTCTGGGTCCACAGAGTGTGTGTTCAAGTGCCTGGTGACATTACCGTATTCTTTGTGAAAATGCATTTCTCCCACTTTTATTATTTCATTCAGGGCATGGACATTGAATGCACTTTTACTTCTACATAGAACACATAGACCAGGCTTTAGCATTAATCAAAATTATACTTAACCTCAAGAATAACAAAAGACACGCACAATGCAGGATAAGATATAACCAGATGGCAGATTTGGGTCTTGACACAACTAAGCCCCAACCCATCCTGACAGGTATCTCTACATGCTTGGTTCAGACTCAGCTTTGGCCCTTTTCCTGCCACCCCAGGATGCCACTACAGATGTCACCACTCCTCAGTGCCTGGGCCTGAGAACCAAGGCACAGAAGAGAGTCTCTACCATACACATTGTTAGCCCTGCTTTTGACAGGCCTTATTTGCACAGTAAGGATAGATCTCCTTCAAAGTTGATTATAGACGCACCTCAGAGACATTGTGGGTTTAGTTCCAGACCACTGTAATGAAGCAAATATCACAATTAAGCAAATAAAAGGAGTCTTTTTTGGGGGGGTTGGGGTTCAGTGCCTATAAGAGTTATATTTGCACAATGCTGTAGCTTGAGTGTGCAATATCATTTGTCTAAAAAACAATCTTCATAACTCATGTTAAAAATAATTATTTCTAAAAAAATAATTAACCATCATCTCAACTTTCAACAAGTTATAGTCTTTTTGCTGGTGGAGGGTCTCACCTCCGTGTTGACAGCTGCTGACTGATCAGGGTGGTGGGTGATGAAGTGGGGGCAGCTGTGGCAATATCTTAAAATAAGACAACAATGAAGTTTGCTGCATTGATTGACTCTTCCTTTCATGACCGATTTCTCTGTAGCAGGTGATGCTGTTCGGTAGCATTTTACCCACAGTGGAAGTTTCCAAATTGGAGTTAATTCTCACAAAAACCTGCTGCTGCTTTATCACCCAAATTCATGTACTATTCTAAATCCCTTGTTGTCAATTCAACAATCTTCACAGCTTCACCAGGAGTAGCTTCCATTTCAAAAGACCACATTCTTTGTTCATCCACACAAAGCATCTCCTCATTCGTTAGTTTGATCATGAGATTGTTGCAATTTAATCACATGTTCAGGCTGCCCTTCTAATCCTGCCTCTCTTGCTATTTCCACCACAGTTGCATTCCTTTCTTCACTAAAGTCTTGAATCCTGGTACTTCCTGCACTAAAGGCATTGGGAATGGTGAATCCTTTCTAGAAGGTTTTTCAGTTTATTTTGTCCAGATCCATCAGAGCAATCACTAAGTATGGCAACTTTATCTTTACAAACAGCATTTCTTAAATAATAGAACTTGAAAGTTGTCGTTCCTACCTGACCCATGAGCTGCAGAATGATGTTGTGTTAGCAGGCACAAGAACAACGTTAATCTTGTCCATCTCTGTCAGAGCTCTTGGGTGATCAGATGCATTGGCAATGAGCAGTCATATTTTGAAAGGAATCTTTTTTTCTGAACTGTAGGTCTCAACTGTGGACTTAAAGTATTCAGTAAAAACCATGTTGTAAATAGACGTGCTGTCATCTAGGCTTTGTTGTTCCATTTAAAGAGAGGCAAAGTAGATGTAGCATGATTCTTAAGGATCCTAGGAGTTTCAGAAGGGTAAATGAGGATTGGCTTCAACTTAAAGTCACCAGCTACATTCACCCCTAACAAGAAAGGTAGTCTTCCCTTTGAAGCTTTGAAGCCAGGCATTGACTTCTCTCTTGCCATGAAAGTCCTAGATGGCATCTTCTTTCAATGGAAGGCTGATTCATCTTCATTGAAAATCTGTTGTTGGGGCGCCTGGGTGGCTCAGTGGGTTAAAGCCTCTGCCTTCATCTCAGGTCATGATCCCAGGGTCCTGGGATTGAGCCCCGTATCAGGCTCTCTGCTCAGCAGGGAGCCTGCTTCCTCCCTTCTCTCTGCCTGCCTCTCTGCCTACTTGTGATCTCTCTCTGTCAAATAAATAAATAAAATCTTTAAAAAAAAAAAAAGAAAGAAAGAAAATCTGTTGTTGAGTGAGGTCACGGTCATTAACATCATAGCTGGATCTTGTGGATAACTTGTAGCTTCTCTCTCAGCAGCTACCTCTTCACCTTGCACTTTGATGTTATGGACACATTTTCTTTCTTAAATCTCATGAACAAACCTCTACTAGCTTCAGACTTTCCTTCTGCAGCTTCACTTCTCTCAGCCTTCGCACAATTGAAGAGAATCAGGGTCTTGCTCTGGATTAGGCTTTGGGTTAAGGGAGTGTTACGGCTGCTTTGATCATCTATCCCGACAACTCAAAGTTTCTCCACGTTGGGAGGAAGGTTCTTTCACTTTTTTATCATTTATTTGTATGTTCACCAGGGAAGCACTTTTAATTTCCTTCAAGGACTTTTCTTCTGCATTTACAACTTAGCTATTTAGTGCGAGACGCCTACCCGTCAGCCTATTTTGGCATTGACCATGCCTTCCTCACTGACCTTAATCATTTCTAGCTTGTTAATTCTAACTTGTTAAGTGAGAGTTAGATGACTCCATCTTTCAACTGAACACTTAGAGGCCATTGTAGGGTTTTTAATTGACCTAATTTCAATATCGCTCTTTCAGGGGATAGGGAGGCCTGAAAGGAGGATGAGAGACAGGGGAACGGCTGGTCAGTGGAGCAGTCTGAGCACACACAACATTTATTTGATGAAGTTCACTGTCTTATATGCATACAGTTCACAGCGTCCCCCGAATTACAAATGTAACATCAAAGATCAGATCACAGAGCCCCATAACATTTGTAATAATGGTGAAAAAAAGTTTAAATATTGCAAGAGTTACAAAATGTGATTCAGAGACATGAAGTGGACAAAGGCTATTGGAAAAATGGCTCCAAAAGGCTTGCTCAGTACAGCGTTGCCACAAACCTTCAACTGGTATAAAGCAGTGCCTTGTGAAGCCCAATAAAGCAAAGGACCTAAAGAGAGGTGTGCCTGTACGGGCAGCTTGGTAGGAGACCATGTCCAGAGAGTTCCCGGCTTCTTCACTCCAGAAACATGTTCTAAATGTTGCCTTCACAAGAGGTATTCCAAAGATAAATGGCCACAACCTCCCGACCTGCTTTGACATATTCCATCAGAAAATTTTAAAGGCCTTCCTCAGTTCAAATGTTTCAGATTAGTACCACTTGCTCTGTGGAGTCAGCTGAGATAAAAATGCCTATAAGTTAATGTTCTGTGTGCCCAAAAACTTGGCAGTATTTTGCAGCTCAGGGACTCCCTTCTGGTCAGGCTGGTCTCCTCATCCAGGAAGTCAGGCTGAAGTTAGAAACCCCACCTTTCTCCATGGTGTTCATAGGACTAGGGAAAGAGTTTTGCTCTTTTCAATAGCTTTTCTATAATATTCCTATTTCTTTCATCCTTCTCAGACTGGATGTTCCATATGTAGTGTCTAATACAACAACATGGTAAAGCCACACATTTTAGAAAGAAATGAAATTCTGATGTCCATATATTGACTGAATGCAAAGTTTAGAATATCAGCCCTGTGTACCCCGATACCCATCCTTTCTTCTGCTGCTACAAACATCTTTCGAATTTTAATATTCCAAACATGATAGACAACTCCAATCTTATTAGGGGAGGAGGCAGTTCAAGAGGTGACATTGCTAAAAAATAAAAATGAATAGTCCCCCTGATATTTGTTTGGTAGCACTTTCACATGGAAGTTAAGAACATCTCTAAGATCTATTTTCTTAGGATATGTTTCTCTCTTTCTCAGAGATAACGTTTTTTGTTACAATTGGACACTATTATGACCTTGATAATTATTTCTTAATATATGTAGTTTTTTTTTTTTCATTTTTCTATTTTAAGTTGAGGTTTTATGCCAGGGAAAATTTCAGAGAAGTTGTATTATGTGTACTCTCTCTTCCTCCTAAAGGACTCTGATGATAAATGCAGCAGGGGGAAGCTGAAGGTGGAGGGGAGTAAAGGTACTCTGTATTTTGAAAGGAATATGATGGGAATCCTGGTGGGAGTACCCAAGGGCCTGGAATCATTAGTGCGAGAAGTTTACAAAATTTAGGATCGTGTGGAAGAAATGGTTGTGGGAAGAACAGTGTTGTTTTATAGGAGTTTTATAACATTTTGTTTCTTTCTTTTTTATCTTTTTAAAAGATTGTATTTATTTATCTGAGAGAAAGTGAGAGCGAGTGAGATCACAGAGGCAGAGGAAGAGGGAGAAACAGACTCCCCACTGAGTAGAGAGCCAGATGAGGGGCTGGATCCTAGGACTCTGAGATCATGACCTTAGCCAAAGGCAGATGCTTAACTAAGCCACTCAGGCACCCCAGATTTTGTTTCTTTAATGTTCAAATTTACTCTTTCCTGTCTTTCTACACAGTTATTTCTTTGTCATTAAGACACTATAAATTTTTTTTAATAAAAGGAAGAAGAGGGGTACCTGGGTGGCTCAGTCCATAAAGTGGCTGCCTTCAGCACGGGTCATAATTTCCAGAGTCCTGGGATTGAGTCCTGCATGGGGCTCCCTGCTCAGTGGGGAGCCTCCTCTCAGAAAGAAAGAAAGAAAGAAAGAGAGAAAGAGAGAAAGAAAGAAGGGAAATTGCTGATTTCTCCTTCAAGAAGGGAGGAAGAGGTAAGAAAAGTAACTTACACAGCCCAGAACAAACATTCTACAAAAAATTTGTTCCAATGACTCAAATACTTTTATCTGCCCCCATTTGTGTCCTCTATGTACATTTACAATCTATATATCTATATTGAATTTACAACCAAGTCTCCTAATTAACATAATAAAATTATAGGGGATTAGCTAGTATTGTAGACTAAGACTGGATTCTGGAACTGAAATAATGTGCCCCCCTTTTTCATATGTGAATTTAGTTTTAGGGAATTAGCTGATGAATTACCAATAAAAATCAACTCTGTAACACATCAACGCTACTCACTGCTGTTAGATTCATATCCTTCCTTTCTTTATGTGACGCCACCTGATGATTCTAATGCAATTGTTGTTCATGAGCAGATAAAATATCAGTAGTTTAGCCTTTGTTATTAATCATCCTTTCAATCTAACAAAGTTAATTAGATGTCTGTTATTTTTCATATAGTATGTCGGGACTGGAGATAGAAAAACGAATAATCTTTTTGTGAAACAGAAAATGTTGGCCATATTCTGGAATCCTAAAAAGCAGCAGCAACAGCAACTTTTAATAACCTCTATGTGTTATTTTCACTATTTCAATACCTGAAATTAAGTTTAGAATTCATTTAATATTTAAAAATAACAGCCAAATTTATTTCACAGAAGATAAAAAGAATGATAGCACTTACGTAGAAGAATTAAGAGTTGTGGCAAAAATTGGAGAAGCACCAGCATGAGTATATGGGGACTGTGATAAATAAGAAACAAATTTTATAAAGTTATGTTTTTGAGTTATAGTACAATCCATTTCAGTAGGAATTTTTTGAGTGCCACCATAACATCTTTGTTTCTCAGACAATATATTATGGGGTTGAACATTGGTGTCACAATGGTGTAAAAAAGAGAAAGAAACTTGTCTGTTCCTGTTAAATTACTGGACTTGGGGCTCAAGTACGTTGTGGTGGCTGATCCAAAGAACAAAACCACAACCATGAGCTGTGAGGAACAAGTGGAGAATGCCTTGGCTCGCCCAGCGGCTGATGGCAACTTCAGGATGGTTGAGATTATTTTCCCATAAGATCCAAGAATCAACATAAAAGGAATAGTGACCACTAGAAGAGAAACCGCATAAACCAACATCTCAATCATAAAAGTATCCCCACAGGCAAGTTTAAGTACTGGAGGTATGTCACAGAAGAAGTGATTCAAATGATTGGACCTGCAGAAGGGTAGAGAGAAGATCAGGTAGGTGAACCCTATGTGTACTGGAATTCCAGTGATCCAGCAGCTAACAGCCAGTTGGATGCAGAGCCTGTGGTTCATGATGAGAGGGTAGAGTAAGGGGTTGCAAATAGCAACATACCTGTCGTAAGCCATTGTGGTCAGAATGAGGCACTCAGTGGCTCCAAACACCAAAAAGAAATACATTTGTGTAGCACAAGACAGAAAGGAAATTCTTCTATTTTGTCTACAAAGATCTGTTAATAATCTGGGGGCTGTGACTGACACATAGCATATTTCCAAGAAAGAAAAGTTCCTAAGGAAAAAATACATAGGAGTCTGGAGGGAGGGGTCAACCTTGGTTATTATGATAATGAGGCTATTTCCCATCAGAATAATCACATACATGATCAAAAACACTCCAAAAAGAAATCCTTGGAGGTCAGGAACATCAGAAAAGCCAAGCAGGATGAAATCCATTAATGGAGTCTGATTCCCTTGCAGAGGATTTTGTCCTGTGGATTCCATCTATAAACAAAATGATTTTGAGGCTTAGAATTCACTTCAGTTGCTTGGCTCAGTTGCAGAACAGGACACAAATAGATGATTTCAAATGCACTGACAAAGGATAGATATTCAGTTTTTTTGTTTTGTTTTGTTTTTCATTTTGTATTTTTGGTAATAAATTTCAATCTAACACCCCCAAATTCTGGTAGATAAAAACAGAAAGTAATCAACTCTAATCTTCCCGCTAATATTAATAGTATATACAAATGAACAACACACCAAAACAGACAATAACAAAATAAAAGCAAAACATGTCAAATAGCCTATTCCCCTGTGTTAGTTAACACAGGACATTCTCTAATGAGAAATGTGTCTCCTTCCTTGTCAATCAGGTATCTAATGCACTTGTATGTTTTTCTGCTTACCCAATTTTTTTTAATTAACCTATCATGTATTATTTGTTTCAGGGGTACAGGTCTGTGATTCATCAGTTTTACGTAATTCACAGCACTCACCATAGCACATATCCTCCACAATGTCCATCACCCAGCCACCCCATCCCTCCCACCCCCCAACCCTCCAGCAACCCTCATTTTGTTTCCTAAGTTTAAGAGTCTCTTACAGTTTGCCTCCCTCTCTGGTTTCACCTTGTTTCATTTTTCCTCTATTTTCCTATGATCCTCTGCCTTGTTTCTAAAATTCCACATATCAGTGGGATCATATGATAATTGTCTTTCTCTGATTGACTTATTTTGCTTAACATAATAGCCTCTAGTTCCATCCACACTGTTGCAACCAAATATTAGATTTTTTATGTTTGGTTTGATGTTTCCCCTGTCACCTGCATCTCACATAACCACAGGGCAAGGTGGTCAGTAAGAATGCATAGCCAGGCCCAGCTTAGACCAGCCTGGGATGCTCATTATCTGGGAAAGAGACTGAGACTCTGATCAGGAAAACAGGGAATATTGCCTAGCCTCCATCATAGAAAACCATTTCATTTAAGATATCACACAAAGTTATATGAGAAATCATGCATCATAACAAGTCATATGCTTAGAATGTAAAATAAATTATATAAGATTTGACTATAATATGTCCTTAAACCTACCATGGTCCCCAAAATCTTAGTAATTCTGCTTATATTCTAAATGGTATGACTTTGGGGATGCCTGGGTGGCCCAGTCAGTTGAGCGTCTGCCTTTGGCTCAGGTCATGATCCCAGGGTCCTGGGATCAAGTCCCACATCAGGGTCCTTGTTCGGCAGGAAGCCTGCTTCTCCCTCTGCCTGCTGCTTTCCCTGCTCTTTCCTTCTCTCTCTCTCTCCCTCTCTCTTTCTCTCTCTTTCTCTGACAAATGAATAAATCTTTAAAAAAATAAATGCTATGACTTCAGGAACAATTAGATAAGTTTGGGGCCTTTACAGGATAATTAAATAAGGAAAAGGAAAAATAAATTAGGCAAGAGAATTTGATCTTAGAGTGCATATACCTGATGCCAGACAAAATGTGAAATCTGTTTTTGTGTACCCTTTCTTATCTCTGAGTTGCTGAATATATATAATATATATTATCAATATACACTATATTATTCATTTAACTGTACATTATGAACATGCCAATTGATATATATTTTGTAGTATATATTATAGCTTATGGTGAATAAGTGCAGTGTATTATGAATATAAAATATCCAGTTGACCCTTGAGCAACGAATGCACCAATCCCTCTCTAGGCAGTCAAAAGTCTGCATATAACTTTTTTTTGTTTTTTAAGATTTTATTTATTTGACAGACAGAGATCACAAGTAGGTAGAGAGGCAGGCAGAGAGAGAGACGGAGAGAGAGGAGGAAGCCAAGCAGAGAGCCCAATGTGGGGCTCCATCCCAGGACCCCGGGACCATGACCTGAGCCTAAGGCAGAGGTTTTAACCCACTGAGCCACCCAGGCGCCCTTGCATATAACTTTTGACTCCCTCAAAACTTAATTGCTAACATCAATAATCGATTATCTCATGTTGTGAATGTTATATGCATTATATACTGTATTCATACAATAAAGTAAGACAGAGAAAAGAAAACGTTGCCAAGAAAATCATAAGGAAGAGAAAACAATTACGGTGTGTACTGTAAAAATCTGAGTGGACCAATGAGGTTCAAACCCGTGTTGTTCAAGGGCCACGTGTATTCTAAATACCTACGGCTGACTAACCACCAGGAACCACGGGGCTAAATGCAGTGTAGACAGATCCCAGCCAGCTCTTTCAAGAAGCAAGCATTTTTCATCCGCCTAAGTTCGGTCTCTCTGCCACGCAGTGCACCTTAGACCCCATATTCCTTTCTGTGACCTCCATCTAGTCTTCATTAAGGCTAACCTGTGGCCTTTTTCACAGATTGTCACATACTCTGAAACCCAGATTGCCATGGGTTTTGCAGTCTCTTTGTCAGTTTCACCGGTTCCAAATTTGCCTTCCTTCCTCCACCATATGGCCGCTCTTTCTTCTTTTAAGACCTGATTACTTTCACCTGTAACAGATCCCAGACGACTGAAACAATTTGCAATGCCTACTTTGTATTTCCTTCTTCTCACCGATCCTAAATGTGTGGTTTATTAAGGGTAAATACTGAGCGTCTTCACTACAAAGTAGACTAAGGACACTAATGACAAATAAATGAGCTCAGTTTCCATCTGTACAGAGTTTACAGAAATCAGCAGGCAGGTGTTGCTGGGAAAGTGCATGGTCTATGAAGAGAGAATTACAAGGTGTTCTGGGAGCACCAGACAATTTCTTATGAATATGGTATCTAATCTAGTACTTCATTAGATTTTAAGGTATCAGAGAAATCATTTTGTGATTTTTACTTTTAACTAAAAATAGTAAAGCATATCCCAGGAACAAAAAGGTCCTCATGTGCTCCTCAGTTTCATATCCCAATAGCTAATCAATTTCTTGCATGGGTGAATAGTTTTTAAATATTTCCTCACGGGTAATGGCAAAATGAAGTTTTCCTACTGACCTCAGCAGTCATGCTGCATTCAACTAGATTCAAATTCACTGACCAAACAATCTCATGTTGAGTGACTTACAACGGAAATTAGGTATATTCTGGCAATATGTCCTTAGTTAAATGACCAGAGTGAATTTTTCCTTGTTTGGAAGTATATGCTATAAAGATAACATGAAACTTAGGGAACTGTCTCGAGGACTAAGCAGCTTGGATTGTATTAATCACTTTACTTAGACTCTATTACAAGTATCCTCCTCATTGTGTTTATCATTATGACTTAAATTTATATATTTTTTCTTCTTTTGAATTTTGCTCATCTTCCAACTTCTCTAGAGTAGAGTTTTCTTAATCTGGGGAGGAAAGGATGTATGGGGTAGTATTTTACAGGAAAACTAAGATTATCAGTAGACCCTTCTATGCTGGATAGATGCTAACATAGAAATATTAGTAAATAAAGAGCTGAAGTTTTCATGTTAAAATTGCAAAAGGCCATTCATTGTTAATGAAGAGAATAGATCAATTCCAGAAAAGAAAGTAGCCAGAAAAAGTTATTGCTGAGGATGCTTTCATATATTATTATTATTATTATTATTATTATTATTATTATTTTGCTTTCACATATTAAATGGGATTTGAGTTAAGCTTTGAAATTTAATTTTGCTTATACATCTATAACAAAGCCTGCTTTTCTTATTTGCTCGAAGTACAGGAGACTGATGAGAGGGAAAAAAAAAAAAAACCTGAAAATAAAAGTCCAGTAAATTAAAGTGGTTTTCCCCCAGATATTGCTGCTAGTTAGTATGAATGGGAATAGCTATGGACAGTAGAGAGACCTGATTATTTGAAATTCTTTTTATTATTATTAGGTTTTGAACATTTATTATGTGCTAACCACCCTGTTAATGACTTTCCCCGTAATAGCTCACATATTACATTCTGAATGAAGTAGGTACTGTTATTACTCCCATTTTGCATAAAGAGGGAGAGGCATACAGGAATTAAGTTAATGTGCCCAATGTCAGGAAGCTAGGATGTGACCTGACTTCAAACTCAGCCATGTAATGTCAGGGTCCATTTTCTTTTCTTTTCCTTTCCTTTTCTTTTCTTTCTTTTCCCTTCTTTTCTCTTCTTTCCTTTTTTTCTTTTCTTTCCTTTTCTTTTCTTTTCTTTTCTTTTCTCTTCTTTTCTTTTCTGTGTGTTTATTATGATCAGTGATCCAGCATATAGAACATTATTAGTTTTTGATGTGATGTTCAATGGTAACATTTTCTTAATCAAAACTTAATGGGCTTCATAGAACGATGCTGTCGGTGACAGATTGTAGCTATACTTGTGATGAGCACAGAACAATGTATAGAGTTGTTGAATCACTATGTGGTACATTTATAATTAATGTAATTTGTGTGTTTGTGAGTCAACTATATTAAAAAAAATTCAGTGGGTATTTTTATTAATATTTTTTTAATAAACAGGGTAAAATAATTAAAGCTTACCTTTTTAGGGGTGCCTGGGTGGCTCAGTGGGTTAAAGCCTCTGCCTTCGGCTTGGGTCATGATCCCAAGGTCCTGGGATCGAGCCCCACATCAGGCTCTCTACTCCACGGAGAGCCTGCTTCCTCCTCTCTCTCTGCCTGCCTCCCGGCCTACTTGTGATCTCTCTTTCTGTCAAATAAATAAACAAGATCTTTAAAATAAATAAATAAATAAAGCCTTCCTTTTTGTTTTATGAAAGAAACACTATGTCACTCTTTTATAAAGACTGTGGTCTTATCTGATGTAACTTTTGGTTTTGAATTATTCAAGGAACAATTTCCAGCCGTCCTTGTTTTTTTGTGAAACTTATACTTTACTTAGCTAGGTCAGTGGAGCTCTGGTAGAAAATAGCTCCTTATTCATTGAAGAACATCTTCTCTCTATGACATGTTGCATTTTTAAGCTCAACAATCTGTCGAGTGGTAACTTAGAGAATAACCCAGGTTGTCTCTGGTTGGATCAGTGCTGCCTTGAAGGTACTCTCTCTATGGAGTATGATCTGAGGAACAGTAGCCTCCTGGCCACTCCTCTCTACCTTTCTCCCCAGCCTCTTCATCTTTGGAGAATAGAATAATTCCCCTACAAGGACATTCAAGGACTTAAAGTTGGTTTATATTTATGCACAAAGTCTCAGAATACTAAGTTTGAAATTATTAAAATGCCATTTCTTAAACTCAAATAATGTGAGTTTGAAATTATCTAGATTCCATGCATCATCTAAGTTGTTTACACGTTAAGGTCCTCTCTCTGCACATGCTGTAGGTGGAATTTTTTAGTTACATATACACACATAAGAAAAAAAGTGAATTTTGACAAGAAGACACATACACTGAATTTCAAGTTTTTCTATATTATGAAGCTGAAGATGGGAAAATGATATCATGAGGGCTTTAATGCTATTAGGAGAGAAAGATAAATTTTTTTGTTGCTATAATTTTCAACTTTACTATGTTAGAAATGGTGGCTTGCTTCTGTTTTTGTTTGAACTTGGCCAGCAAAAATAATTGTTCATGTTGGCAGAAGTAGAACATTTGCCAGCATGAAAAAGCACTATTTAGAATAATATTTAGCGTACCATAACATATATTTTCTTAGTTTAAAACACAGGTGACAACAACAGTTACATTTGTAAAATGTACACAAATGCCCTGGAATCAAGGAACTAATGACAAGAAGAGAAAGTCAAATTCAGAAATAAAAATGATATGGGTCATGTGTCATGGGATATGACATACTAGCTCAGTTTCACAGAGGAACACAGGTTTGGTAGTCTAGAGAGTACAAAGTTTTCTGTGCCTCATGTAGTGTATAGCACAACACCTTACGTGGTTAGATACTTATGAATGCTTCCATACATAGAGAAAAGCTGAATGTATTAGCTAATTATTTTGATAACATCAGTTTTTATAGAGCAAATTCTCCTCACATTGTTTCTAACCTTTGCTTGATATCTAGAGCTCTAAAAATTGATTTAACATTTTTTAGTATATTCTTTGCTTTATTAAAGACATGGTGATTCACAGAGGTTCTTGCCCCCCATTATAGAAGTCCTCTGTAGTCCTTTTATTTCTTCTTTTTTTTAAATTGAAAAAATTTAGATCACTTATTAATATCACTCATCACATGGATCCATATATTTTTAATGCTATGGACAGAAAGCTAATTTAGTAATCATCACTAGAAATATCTTCATATATGTATTGTTGGTATGAAAGATTTCCTATAAGTCAAATTGGTGACAAATGTAAAACATTGCCTTTTTTTTTTTTTTGGTCGTAGAATGTTAAATTTCACCATTGAAGAATCATTGTAAGAATTAGGGATATTTTCACATCAAATACATTATGCTCTGTGCATCTGAACAGATCAATAGGAGATAGCTACTTCATATAGGTCTCATATGAAGTTATCGGCCCATCGTAGGGGATAAATTTAACACACATACATTTTTTAAAGGAAACATAAAAATTAAGAGATAAGAAAAGAGTGTATGTTACAATTTTGTTTGCATGTTAGAAAAAAATCACTGACCATAGCCACTTAAAAATAAAACTTGTGTCTTGTCACTCTGCTTCTAATCTCTGTTGATACCACTTTATGAGCCCATGTTGTGTGTCTGTATTGGACCCTACCACTGAAGGTTAAAGTATGTCACTGCAATCAGCCGTAGAAATATCTTTAGCATTTGCTTCTTAAATATGACGTTCCTTTTGACTACTCTCACCAAATCTAGCATTTAGGATAATTCTGACACACAGTTCTCTTCTGCAATACATGATTTGGGCATGATAATGTTATGATGTGTGAAATCTAACCTCAATCTTTATTTTGCATGTTTTTAATGCTGCTTTTTCTATTTCCAAACTAAATAAACCTTCTGTTTCCATATCCTCTCCAAATCTGTAACTTCTTTTTATTTAGCTGTTTCTCTCATCAGTGTATAAATGAATCTGACACACTCTCAGCACAACCTTAGCTAATAAGTTATATTTTGTTAATTTTACTTTACAACACATGGTTAAAATGATCATAAAACTTCAGGAGGTTGAGGGTTTGGAGCCCAATTTGGAAACTCACTTTTGACATAGATCTTTATCCAGTTGATCTCCTATTTGCAAAAACTCACCATGACCTGGTCCATATTCACTACCTTCCTCTTTAGGGAAGATCTGGGTGTAAAATTTTGTTAAGTGACTGAAATACATCAAGAATTCCTCTGAGACTTTAGAAGGGTACATGGACATATACAATGTTTTCACATTTAAGATTAAAATCACAGGGCGCATGGGTGCCTCAGTGGGTTAAGGCTCTGCCTTCAGCTCAGGTCATGATCTCAGGGTCCTGGGATCGAGCCCCACATCGGGCTCTCTGCTCAGTGGGGAGTCTGCTTCCTCCTCTCTCTCTCTGCCTGCCTCCCTGACTACTTGTGATCTCTGTCAAATAAATAAATAAAATCTTTAAAAAAAAAAAAAGATTAAAATCACAAAATTTAAAGAGAACCTTAAAGATAGTACACACCAATTTCCCAGTCAAAATAGTAAATTATAGGGATGCCTGGGTAGCTCAGTGAGTTAAGCCTCTGTCTTTGGCTCAGGTCATGATCTCAGGGTCCTGCATTGAGCTCTCTGCTCAGCTGAAGCCTGCTTCCCCCACTCTCTCTGCCTGCCTCTCTGCCTACTTGTGATCTCCCTGTCAAATAAATATATAATTTTTTTTTAAATAGTAAATTATACCTAAGTTGAACAACAATGACCACACTTCTGCTTTCTGTTGCAACACATTCTATTTGATGTTTTCTATGTTTTCAATAAACGTACTTGTTTTAAGATTGTTTCTATAAAGCTGTATATTTCCATGAAGTTATATATTTTCTTTTTTTTTTAATTTTAAGATTTATTTATTTCTTTGGTGGGGAGGGGCAGAGAGAGAGGGAGAATCTCAAGCAGACTCCCCACTGAGTGTGGAGCCAGATGCTGGTCTCAATCTCATGTCCCTGAGATCATGACTTGAGCTGAAATCAAGAGTCAGAAGCTCAGTAGACTGAGTCACCCAGGTGTCCCAAAGCTATAAATTTTCAATACAGCTCTTTGTGCATTTCTTTTCTACAGATTACATCTTCTCACATCACCTCAATTAATTTTTTAAAAAATATATTCCTGTTCACCCAGCCATTTTGACATTATCTTCTTGACAAAATTTCACTTATCTCTATCTTCTGGAGGCTTATTATGAGTTAACAAAGTACCTTTTACTTTAGCAGTGTGAAATTAAATGAATTATTGCTTCACTTATTTCAGCACCTAGCCTTTACTTAATTATTGTTTACAAATGTATACTTGCCATTTTTTTTATTTTTAAATTTTTTTTTTAATTTTATTTTTTATAAACATATAATATATTTTTATCCCCAGGGGTACAGGTCTGTGAATCGCCAGGTTTACACACTTCACAGCACTCACCATAGCACATACCCTCCCCAATGTCCATAATCCCACCCGCCCTCTCCCAACCCCTCTCCCCCCATCAACCCTCAGTTTGTTTTGTGAGATTAACTTATGGTTAACTGTGAGAGTCACTTATGGTTTGTCTCCCTCCCAATCCATTTTTAATGGATTAATGGAAATTATATTGTCCATGTTAAATTATACTTAACAAAATAAATCCAAAATTATTCTTATACATAACATAAAACTGTACAATTTTTTTTGCCCAAATGCAGGATTTCAATAACAATAACTTTTCTTCTTTTGGTTGTTTATTTGGACCTATATGATTCTTGAATACTTATTCTTCATTATTTCCAACTTGTCTGCTCACTCAATATAATAATTGGAAGTCTCAGTGGCTTCACAGGTTAAATTTATTTTGAGTTAATGAAAATAAACCATTCTTGGAACATTTTTCACATAAATGTGTTGTACACTATACAAAAAATTATGATAATTAAAAAATAGTTTTACTAGTTTATGGGTTAAAGAAATAATCAGAATTTACATAAGAAACCCGTATTTAAGTAATTAAAAAGCAGACAAGATAATTAAGTGATTATAGCCCCCAAAATATAAAGTATTTGTAGATTCTGTAAATAAGAAAAAGTAAGTGTAAAAAAGCTGCATTAGAGAGCAGAGAACATGACCTAAAATAGGATGTATCTAAAAATCAAATCTCAGGATAACTGGATTTTCTCTCCCAAACATTCTTTCAATTGTTAAATTTTACTCGAAAATAAAACATCTATTGGAAGGGATATATTATTGCCATTTACTTATGAAATATCTTGGTCTTAGTATATGATCCCACCAAATACTGGGGATGGGGAATGCAGAATGAATCTAGCCAGTGAGCAGCCAGCTGGTGCAGAAGATTGTAGGCAAGCTACTCAGAGGATGGACAAATGATCTCACAGAACAAACTGTCATTCTGCTGCCAGGTGTCCAAGCCAGGCAACCACTCAGGACCTGTGAGTGAGAGTAAAGCTCACAGGTGCATAGACAACACCCATGACATCACAAACACCTGTCTGGGCAATTGAGAGATATCTATAAGAGGAAATCCATAACTTATTATAAAGAATATATGTCAGATTCATCCACTGAACATTGACCTCCCTCCTATGGAGCTATGCACTGATTAAACTCAGCAGCAGTTGAATGCATGTGTATGTAACTTGGTCCTATGGGTCAGCCCAAGAGAATGGAAGGGAAAGAAAGGTTAAACATTTTGAAGACCAGACAAGGGAATATGAGAGTTGTAACTGGTGCATTCTAATGAGATGATACCTCTCCTGATATCACATTTTGTACAAGCTCACATTTCTTAATTAATGAATATATATGTATATGCAGAGAATGGTGTGGGGGAAGAAAGATGGTGAGTTGATAGCTGCAATGAAAACTGTAGTCCTGAAATTTGATTTAAGCCTCTCCCCCATAAGATAATTCAATAAATTAAAATGTAAATCTATTTTAAATTCAAATTGTTTTAAACATAAGTGATACATAAAAATCTCTTACAAACCACAAATGGTGAAATAAAGATGCAGAAGAAAAATAAGTGAACAATTAATAATACTCTATATATAGTTAGTTTCGTGTGATATTAGGACTTTTGATTCTAAATACTGTGTCTCTTTCATTCTCTAACCAAGATTTCATTAGAAATAAGCCCTATTTGAGAAAACCCAGCAAAAATAGACAATAATTACATGAAATCCCTGAGTCCATATATAAGATTGGTGAATCATTTGTACATAAAAGGGTCCCTGCACTCAAGTATTAACAGAAAGCAATTACTTAGAAATATCCTAATGAAAACTGTAGGATTCAATCAATCTATAAAATTCATTTAATACCTAGTTCAGAAAATTTACCAAGCATATCAGAGAAAGGAAGGGAACCTTGTCCTGGTAGTTACATTCCATAAAGCTTTCTTTACTTCCTTATTCCTGAGGCTGTAGATCAGAGGATTCAACATGGGGATCACCACTGTGTAGAACACAGAAGCCACTTTGTCCTGATCCAGGGAGTAGCTGGAACTAGGTCTCAGATAGGTATAGATGGCAGTGGCATAGAACAGAGTTATAGCTGTCAGGTGGGACCCACAGGTTGAGAGGGCTTTGCGCCTCCCCTCCCCTGAATGCATATGGAAGATAGAAAAGAGAACGTAGGAGTAGGAGGTGAGGATGACCAGCAAAGCCCCAACCATATTCACACCAGCAAATGTGGAAAAGATGCTTTCGTTCAGGTGTGTGTCTGAACATGAGAGCCTAAAAAGTGGAGGGCTATCACAGAAGAAATGATGAATGACATTGGAACTGCAGAATGGCAAGCTGCTCACATAACTTGTGTTAACCATGGAGTTCAAGAATCCTGCTGTAAAAGCCCCTGCTGCCATTTTGAGGCAGACAGTCCTAGACATGACCAGGGAGTAAAGCAGAGGGTTGCATATGGCCACATAACGGTCATAGGCCATTAACCCGAAAAGGATGCACTCAGTTGTGGCCAAGGCAATGAAAAAGTACAGTTGCAGAAAGCAGCCAGCAAAGGAGATGGTTTTCTCCTCTGATAATAGGTCCACCAGCATCTTAGGGGTGATGGTGGAGGAGTAACTAACATCCACAAAGGACAGGTTAGCCAGGAAGAAATACATGGGTGTGTGAAGTCGGGAATCAATCCTTATTAAGAGGATCATCCCAACATTCCCCAGAACTGTAAGTGTGTAAATCACCAGAAAAAGCAAGAAGAGGACAATCTGTAGTTCCATCGTGTCTGCTAATCCCAACAGGATGAACTCGGTCGGTGAAAAGTAGTTTCTTCTGGTCATTTGTTGCACATATAGTTTGCTTAAACTTGCATTAGGTGTAAATATTTTCCTCTCCTAAGTTTTTAAGAAATAGAAATGTTAATGAGGTCATTCACCCATGGGGGAAAAGCACAACCCAGGATAATACAACACAGCAAATTGAGTGATGGAGGAAGAGGAAATTGGGTGACAAATAGACCAGTCTTTGAATTTAATGAACAAGTGTCTGAATTGAATCAAGATTGGGGGATCTCTCAACTCACTAGTGCAGGACCACACACTCCCATTCAGTTTCACAAAAGCTACTTACATGATACTATTGTCTCGGTACAATCTATGTCCAAATGAAAGGATAAAAATATCCTTGCTGACATCTCTCTCATTCACTGAGCAGGTATGTGAGTTTAGCTCTATTGTTTTTCCTTTCCATATATCCTCAAAATCACTCTGAGTATTCTTCAACTCTAAAATTCATGCATTCCTTTCCAGAAATCACTCTTGAGTACTTTAAGCAGCCGCCATACTAACCAATTCTAATAATCAGTATTTTGACTCCTATCATATATTTAAAAAATGATTTTCTTTTGTTTTAAAAGTCATCCAAAAATCTGTTCTGATTACAAAGTTCACTTCTAAATAACATCCTTAGCAGGAGACATGCAACCTGTCCAACTCAGTGAGTAACAGCACAAAATCCTGATCACTTTCTTCCCAGTGTCTTACCTGGGGAGTCTAGGATTTTCTTTTTTCATGAGATGTTCTCCAATCAAATGGAGTTTACAGAAAAAGGAAGAAAATTTCATTTTTAAAAGTAAATGAAATACAGTAGGCATTCAATTTACTTTTTTGTAAACATTTGAAATGGCTTCTGAGTAAATACACATTGCCACACTTTTATTTTGTTTTCATAAGGAGGAATGAATAACCATGGGACTAGATTATAGGTAATTGTGAGTCAGACCTCTAGAGACAGACACTCCAGTCTCAAAAGTACACAGTATATGATCACAGGTAGATATATGGAATCAAACATTATATGGGGCTTGCATCACAAAGTAATTCCTGATCTTTATGTTACTTTAAAAGTCTTACAGAAGTAAAAAAAAAATTAAGTAATAATACTTTTAATTGGTTGCTGATACTGCTTCTCCCTTTATATTTTTAGCTTATCCCAAATGGATACAAAATCCAGTACCAGGGGCACCTGGGTGGCTCAGTGGGTTAAGCCTCTGCCTTCAGCTCGGGTCATGATCCCAGGGTCCTGGGATCAAGCCCTGAATCAGCCTTTCTGCTCAGCAGGGAGCCTGCTTCCCTTCCTCTCTCTCTGCCTGCCTCTCTGCCTACTTGTGATCTCTCTCTGTCAAATAAATAAATAAAAATCATTATTTAAAAAAAAAAAGAAGAAAATTCAGTACCAAATTATTTTTCTTTCTTTGTTATTTTAGTAATTGAAAAAAAAAACATTCTTTCTGTTTCCTTTTGTGTGAAATTGTGTTTTTGAGTGTTTGTGTGTGTGTGTGTGTGTGTGTGTGTCCATGCACACACACACGTCTTTCTCTAAGTGTATCTCTCCATTCAACTCTCTCTTGAGTGAAATTAATGAGAAGGAGAAACTAACTTAATTGCACAATATTTAAAGAAATACTAAACCCTGGGCAAATAATACAATGGATATGAAAATGAACTCATGTTTTTATGATTTCAGAATTGTGTTAGATTTTGAAAATATTGCCTATGATTCTGTACCTATAAGGGGATGAAATGACAGATTTTCCAGATCTAAATACAACGAAAGCTAGGTGAAATAAACCTCATATGGGGGTTCATATGCATGGAGAGCCTATTTGCATTGAGAACTCAAAACATATAGCTCTTTTCCATTTAAATCTTCAGTTAATTCTCCCTGCCAGTCTTTGAGGTTGACATTATTATTTTATGCATTTTGCAGCTGATATTTCAGATAATTAAATGACTTTTCAATAGACAAACTGTTAGAAAGTGGGAGAATCAACTGGAACACAATCTTAGCAGAAGGAAATAATACCCAGATACCTAATTTCCTTGTCCCGTCCCCTTTTATCCTAGTCACTTATATACATATACATGTATAATGTGTGTGTGTGTGTGCACATCTTCTATTAAATACCTATTTGTTGTTTACAATTGTAGACTTCTCATTTTCAACAGAGCAATAAAAATTACATTGTGCATGTTAGTTTACATTTAACAAACTAAATCAAAATAAATTATGGGAGTGTTCAGATTAAACTCTCTGTACACATTTTTTCCACCTAAATTCAGGACTTCATCTTCTAATAACATCATCTCTTTCTCTTATACTGTGTTTTTGGATGTGTGTGATTGTTGATATTGATTTCTTCATTTCTTCCAAATTGCTTGCTTATTTTTTCAACTTTGTGATGCTAACAGGTTTTGTAAGCTAGCCTCTCTTGGCCTCACCTAATCACTGATGAAAATACTGGCCAAAACAAAGCCTAAATGCATACAATTTCGACATCTTTCATTAATTTTAGTAAATAAATTACTCAAAAATCATTAAACAAGACAATATTTTGGTTGATACCTATATATTTGGATAATGAATTTGAATTAAAATTCAACCAAAAAAAAAAAAAGAATGAGGAAGACAGGAAAAGAGAAAAGCAATGACATAGTGTATCAAAGAGGCAAAAACACTATTACATTCATGAGAAGAGTTTAGTAAATATTGCCAAGGACTTAAGACAAAAGAGAATGATAAATCACCACTCTATATAATAATGAGAAGACTCAATGTTTTTGTAGTTTAAATTTATCTTGAGTTACATAAATATATATAATAATTGTACATTTTTTACATAAATGCAATAAACAATAAAAGAGAAATTAGGATAATTTAAAATGTTTTCATAAGTAGTTTTGATTAAAGAAATAATCAAAATGTACATAAGAAACATGTGTTCATCTTTGTCGTGTTCCTGATCTCAAAGGGAAGGCTGTCAGCTTTTCCCCATTGAGGATGATATTCACTGTGGGTTTCTAATAGATAGATTTTATAACATTGAGGAATGTGCCCTCTATCCCTATACTTTGAAGGGTTTTTATTCAGGAATGGATGCTGTGTGGCAGGACACAAAATCAATGTATAGAAATCAGTTGCTATCTTATATCCTAACAATGAAAATATAGAAAGGGAAATTATAGAATCGATTCCATTTACTATAGAACCAAGAACCATAAGATATCTAGGAATAAACCTAACCAAAGAGATAAAAGACCTGTACTCGAGGAACTATAGAAAACATTCATGAAAGAAAGTGAAGAAGACACAAAAAAATGGAAGAGCATTTCATGCTCATGGATCAGAAGAATAAACATTGTTAAAATGTCTATACTGCCTAGAGCAATCTATACTTTCAATGACATCCAGATCAAAATTCCACCAGCATTTTTCAAAGAGCTGGAACAAATAATCCTAAAATTTGTATGGAACCATAGAGACCCTGAATTGTTAAGGAAATGTTGAAAAAGAAAAACAAAACTCAGGACATCATGTTGTCTGATTTCAAGCTTTACTACAAAGCTGTGATCATCAAGACAGCATGGTACTGGCACAAAAACAGATGCATAGACCATTGGAAGAGAGTGGAGAGCTGAGATATGGACCCTCAACTCTACGGTCAAATAATCTTCGACAAAGCAGGAAAAAATATTGAAATTTTTTTTCAATATTTTGAATATTGAATTTGAATATTTGAAAATTTTCAATATTCTTTTCAATAAATGGTGCTGGGAAAATTGTACAGCTATATATAAAAGTATAAAACTCGACCATTCTCTTACATCATATACAAAGATAAACTAGAAATGGATTAAAGACATGAACATGAGGCAGGAATCTATCAAAATCCTAGAGGAGAACATAGGCAGTAACCTCTTCAACATTGGCCACAGCAACTTCTTTCAAGACATGTCCCCAAAGGCAAAGGAAACAAAAGCAAAAATGAACTTTTGGACTTCATCAAGATCAAAAGTTTCTCCACAGCAAAGGAAATAGTGAACAAAACAAAGAGGCACCCCACAGAATGGGAGAAGATATTTGCAAATGACACTACAGACAAAAGACTGATATCTAAGATCTATAAAGAACTCCTCAAACTCAACACACACAAAACAGATAATCACATCAAAAAATGGGCAGAAGACATGAACAGACACTTCTCCAATGAAGACATACAAATGGCTAACAGTCACATGAAAAAATGTTCATTGTCATTAGACATCAAGGAGATTAAAATCAAAACCACATTGAGATACCACCTTATTATCAGTTAGAATGGCCAAAATCAACAAGACAGTAAACAATAAGTGTTGGAGAGGATGTGGAGAAAGGGGAACCCTCTTACACTGTTGGTAGGAATGCAATTTAGTGCAGCCACTTTGGAAAACAGTGTGGAGATTCCTTAAAAAATTAAAAATAGAGCTACCCTATGACCCTGCAATTGCACTACTGGGTATTTACCCCAAAGATACAGATATAGTGAACACTGAACCCCAATGTTCATAGCAGCAATGGTCACAGTTTCCAAACTGTGGGAAGAGCCAAAATGTCCTTCAACAGTGATATGGTCCATATATACAATGGAGTATTATACCTCCATCAGAAAGGGTGAATACCTAACTTTTGTATCAACATGGACAGGACTGGAAGAGATTATGTTGAGTGAAAAGTCAAGAAGAGAGAGTCAATTAACATATGGTTTTACTTACTTGTTGACCATAAGGAATAACATGGAAAACATTGGGAGATGGAGAGGATAAGTGAGTTGGGGGAAATCGGAGGGGGAGACAAACCATAAGACACTGTGGACTCTGAGAAACAAACTGAGGGTTTTGGAGGGGAGGGGCCGGGGGTTAAGATGAGCCTGGTGGTAGGCATTAAGGAGGCACATATTGCATGGAGCACTGGGTGTGGTGCATAAACAATGAATTTTGGAACACTGAAAAAAAAATAAAATTCAAACTAAAAAAAAAATGTGTTCAAAGAATTAAAAAAAGCATTACCATGAGGTAATTACTTAATTACCTCTCAAAGTTGGAATTACCTGTAGACTCTGTCAAGGAGATTCAGTAATGTTGGAGAGGTTAATTAGAGAGCAGAGAACATAACCTCAAATAGGATATGTCTAAAACCCAAATCTCAGAATAACTGAATTTTATCTTCCATTATTTCTATTTGTAGGTTTTAAAAGAAATTAAAGCACTGAATGAGAGGAATATAATATTAGTATTTACTTGTGAAATATCTCAGTCTGATCTATGAATCTGTTAAATACCCAGGACAGAGAAAAGAAAGAATCCAGTCAAGGAGCCTCCAGCTGGTGCAGAAGGATGTGAGGAAACCACCACTTAGTCAAAGAGCAAATTATGTCTGATGACAAGCTGATCATTATCTGCAGGGTGTCCAGGGCCCCGTAACCACCGTGGACCAGGTGAGTGAGAGAATGGCTCATGGTTGCATAGAAAATACCAATGACTTCACGAACACCTATCTGGGCAAGTTCACTTACGTAGATCATAGGAAACATTGGAATACATTTTGGACATCTTTGTGACAGGAAACAATGCATGCAATATCTACATACCAGAGGACATGGACATCACTACCTCTATCACTTGCAACTTCAGTGGCAAGGGTGAATGCCATGGGGAATTTCTGCCAAAAACTGTATGTGTGGCTGTCTCCTATGCAATCTGTGGTATCCATCAGTTTCTAAATAGCCAAATCCCTGTAGCTAAATTAAATTTATTTTCAAATGATATACAATTTTTGAGCAGAACATCCATGAGTTTACTCTAAAGAATATAAATTAGATAATATACTGAACATTGACCTATGCCTTTTGCAACCATACACTGATTAAACTTTGCCACAGTTAAATGTGTGTATGTGGTTTTCTGTTTATGTGTCAGGCAGGGAGAGAGAAAGGGAGGGAAGGCTTAGAAATTTTTGAAGTGAAAAGAAGTTGAGTATGGAAGGATTACGTGAAGATTCTATGGCCTTATATAACTAGTAATTTACCTTATGCCTCACTGTTACATATATTTGAATATTGTAGACTAATTACTCAGAAAATATTCTAAAGAAAAACTGTAGTCTTGAAGCAGCCTTCAAAAGGCAGTTACTCTGTTTTGTTCAGAAATTCAACTGAACAACCACAGAAATGTAGAAATCCTTGTCCTGGTAGTTACATTCCATAAAGCTTTCTTTACTTCCTTATTCCTGAGGCTGTAGATCAGAGGATTCAACATGGGGATCACCACTGTGTAGAACACAGAAGCCACTTTGTCCTGATCCAGGGAATAGCTGGAACTAGGTCTCAGATAGGTATAGATGGCAGTGGCATAGAACAGAGTTATAGCTGTCAGGTGGGACCCACAGGTTGAGAGGGCTTTGCGCCTCCCCTCCCCTGAATGCATATGGAAGATAGAAAAGAGAACGTAGGAGTAGGAGGTGAGGATGACCAGCAAAGCCCCAACCATATTCACACCAGCAAATGTGGAAAAGATGCTTTCGTTCAGGTGTGTGTCTGAACATGAGAGCCTAAAAAGTGGAGGGCTATCACAGAAGAAATGATGAATGACATTGGAACTGCAGAATGGCAAGCTGCTCACATAACTTGTGTTAACCATGGAGTTCAAGAATCCTGCTGTAAAAGCCCCTGCTGCCATTTTGAGGCAGACAGTCCTAGACATGACCAGGGAGTAAAGCAGAGGGTTGCATATGGCCACATAACGGTCATAGGCCATTAACCCGAAAAGGATGCACTCAGTTGTGGCCAAGGCAATGAAAAAGTACAGTTGCAGAAAGCAGCCAGCAAAGGAGATGGTTTTCTCCTCTGATAATAGGTCCACCAGCATCTTAGGGGTGATGGTGGAGGAGTAACTAACATCCACAAAGGACAGGTTAGCCAGGAAGAAATACATGGGTGTGTGAAGTCGGGAATCAATCCTTATTAAGAGGATCATCCCAACATTCCCCAGAACTGTAAGTGTGTAAATCACCAGAAAAAGCAAGAAGAGGACAATCTGTAGCTCCATCGTGTCTGCTAATCCCAACAGGATGAACTCGATCGGTGAAGAGTGGTTTCTTCTGGTCATTTGTTGCACATATAGTTTGCTTAAACTTGCATTAGGTGTAAATATTTTCCTCTCCTAAGTTTTTAAGAAATAGAAATGTTAATGAGGTCATTCACCCATGGGGGAAAAGCACAACCTAGGATAATACAGCACAGTAAATTGAGTGATGGAGGAAGAGGAAACTGGGCGACAAACAGATCAGCCTTTGAATTCAATGAACAAGTGTCTGAATTGAATCAAGATTGGGGGATCTCTCAACTCACTAGTGCAGGACCACACACTCCCATTCAGTTTGTGCAACAGCATTATGTGTTTTTCTGTTCTTTCATTCCAGCCAACATCCATATGCAAATGATAAAAATATTCTTGCTTCAAATTCTCTCATTCTGTGAACAGATATTAACTGAAATCTATTTTATTTTTTTTCACTCAAGACCACTCTGAATATTCAAAACCAAAACTCCCAGAAATTGTTTTTGTCTACCACAAGTAGCAAATATAATGACCATTTCAAATAAGCAATATTTTGACACCTCTTATCGTCTTATTCATGATTTTGTAGTGTTTTAAAAGGAAAGGGAATGAAGCAGTTTTTCTTGCTCCAAATACACTCCCAAGTACATCAATTAGTATGAGACATGCTACTTATCCAACTCCTTGAATAACTATATCAGATCCTGCTAAATTCCTTCCTAGTGTTTTACCTGTGTAGTCTATTTTCTTTTTTATCAGGAGTTCTCAGTTGAAGCTTAAAAATCAAAAGTAGAAATTTTTTTAAATGCAATGCAATGCAATGAAAATTCAAATAAGCTATTTGTTAGAATTTGAGATACCTTCTTTACAAATACATACTACCAAGTATTTATGTTGATTTTTATTAAAAAAAAAAAGGTAACCATGGGAACCAGATTATGGATTTTAATTGTGAGTCAATTCTCTAAAGGCAAAAACTCCAGTCTCAAATGAGAAGACATGATGATCACTTGTATATATATGGAATTGAACATTATGTGGACCTTGCATCATAAAGGCATTCTTGATCTCTGTGTTACTTTAACGTTGTGCCAAAATAATTGATGAATCACTATATTACATCCTATATATTAACTACATTGGAGTGTAAAAACAAATTTAAAATAGTCCTTGCCAAAGTAAAAAAAAAATGATAATTTTAGTTGGCTATTTATGTTTCATCTCTCTTTGCAGCTTATCCCTAATGGGTACATGGCCCCAAACCAATATATTATTCTTACCCTTTTCAATAATTGAAATAATTATTTTTCTTTTCCATTCCCTGTGTGTGTGTGTGTGTGTGTGTGTGTGTGTGCATGTGTGACCTTTCCCTTTGTCTTGGCAAGTTTAACCTTTAATCCAACTCTTTTTGTGAGTAAACTTAATAACAATAAGAAATTAAATCCATTGTACAGTGTTTAAAGAAATAGTATACCATGAGCAAATAAAAAAATCGATCAGAAAACCTAACTTCTTTTTTATGATTTTAGAATTGTGTTGGATTTTTGCAGTTAATGTCTGTGACTCTGATCCTATAAGGGAATGAAACAGTAGGTTCTCCGGATCTAAATACAAATAAAGCAAAATGGAAAAAAAGAAACACACACACACACACACAGAGCATCCATACACACAGAGTCTATTTCTATAGGGAAGTCACAATATATTAAAATTTTTGGCTTAAATTCCCCACTAATCCTTCACACCAGGCTTGGAGATTACATTATTATTTTACACAATTTACAGCTG
Organism: Enhydra lutris kenyoni; assembly: GCF_002288905.1. NCBI lineage: Eukaryota > Metazoa > Chordata > Mammalia > Carnivora > Mustelidae > Enhydra > Enhydra lutris. The sequence goes on along the minus strand of NW_019154106.1, from coordinate 14,231,345 downwards.
AGGTTTCAAGCTATGACATGACTTTTCAATAGACAAACTGTTAAGAAGTGGAAGAATCAATTTGAGGACAATTTTCAACAGAAAGAAATAATATCCAGATACCTAACTTTCTTGTCCCATCTCATTTTATCATAGTCACTTAGAAGATTATAAATATATATATATATATATATGTATACAAGATTATATATATATATATACACACACATACACACACACACGTATGTTACATATATACATGGGCACACATATGTGCATGTATCTTCCAGTGAATACAGTCTTCCAATCATCAGAGCAGGCAGAGTACTCCTGCATCTAAAAAAGGTTTTTAACATCTTACAATATATTGCTTAAAAACCTGACTTTTATGGATGTCGTCTTATACCACTAAAAACTACCTCTTAATTGATCTCTAAAAAATCCATAATATTTGTTTAAAATGTATGAAACCTAATTAACAATTTAAGAAATGGAGTACTTCAAAATATTTGTAATTAAACAACCAGAAATGTTAATTAAGAGAGCCAGGAGGGGATGCAGCATAGTGAGTCATCATGGAAACAAGGGAAGAGGAGAATGTTACGAACAAAGAAGAAATCAATACTCCTACACCAAAATAAAAACAAAGATTGAAAAAGGAGATTAGATTCACTGAACAGAAGATTATCATTAAAAATTTTGAAAAAAAGTTTCATTGAGGAAGAAACTACAACAATTAAAAAATCTTTCAATTTAAAATTTGGTTAAAAATGGTAAAATATTGAGTTGGAAGCTATCAGTTTTTTAAAGTCGGGTTTGATGTGCCATAGTTTTCCTACAGTAAATTATCACGGTGTTTAGGTGCACAGTTTGGTTGAGTTGTGACAAACACAGTCTTGCAACCACTACTACGATCAAGACAAGTTCAAGACTACTTGCCAGTTTAATAAATACCACAATTCCCCCGCCCTTATGGGCAATCCTATCCCCTTCTCCAGCCTCTGACAACCAGTGGGAAACCACGGATACAGTTTATGTCATGTTTTATCCTTCTCAGGATGTGATCTAAACACACACCGTTGCTGTATGTGTTTATACAAATACAGTTGCTGGAGGAGGACATTGAAAGGATGTGACCTCCAGTTGACTTGTGAGCTGAACCAGGCAACTGGGCGCTCCCTACCCCTCTCCTGTCCTTGAAATGCACCTTCTGCCCATTATTTCAATGTTAGCAGCCAATTCAAGGACGTAGCCTTGAGACTGGTGTTGAGACCACTTGAATTGAAAACATGATTGAATCCAGGTAAGGCCTCTAGGTAAACTTTTAAGATTCTGGTGAGCAGGTGTAAGCAATCTACTTGTTTTGTTGTCTCTCAAGACAAGTATTATATATAAGTTCCCTTGCTTTTTAAACCTGCCACCAATCTGGAATGTTCTGCCTCTTGCTTAGTTCTATCCTTGTCATCTGTGTCGGGGGCCAGTTTGCAAATCAAACATAGTATACAGCATTTTGAATTGGTTTCTGTCCCTCATTGTAACTTTTGAGATTCAAGGATGTTATTTTTTATCCATTTCCCCCCTTATATTACTAAGTAGTAGTCCATTCTGTAGATAATGTCATTAGTTGAGGGCTTCCAACTTAGAGCAATTATGTACAAAACTACTGTTCCTTTATGTTTTTATTTATTTTGAGTAGATAGGGGTAAAATTGTTGGAACTTATAGTAAGCGTAAAAGACTGTCAAACTTTGGGACACCTGGGTATCTCAGTCGGTTAAGTGTTTGCCTTTGGATCGGGTCATGACCCCAGGGTCCAGGGACGAGCCCCATATCGGGCTTCCTGCTCAGCAGGGAGCCTGCTTCTCCATCTCCTCTCCACTTGTGCTCTCTCTTTCTTACGATCTCTGTCACCATCTCTGTCTCTCAAATAAATAAATAAAATCTTTTAAAAAACCTCACAAACTTTAATATAATTATTATGTTGCTTTTTATTGCCAACAATTTTTGAGAATTCCTGTTTCTTCTTTTTTTTTTTTTTCTTTTTTACTTTATAGGGGTTGTGTGGGATCAGTGGAGAAGGGCAGAGCAAGAGGGGGAGGGAGAGAGAATCTTAAGCAGGGTCTACATCCAGTGCTGGGCCCCCCTTGGGGTCTTGATCTCACAACCCTAAGATCATGACCTGAGCTGAAATCAAGAGTCAGATGCCTATCCCACAAAGCCATCCAGGTGAGACTCCGTTGCTTTAAATAATCAACATTTGGCATTTTCTTTTTTTTTTTTTTTTTTTTTAGATTTTTTTATTTGTTTATTTGACAGGTAGAGATCACAAGTAGGCAGAGAGGCAGGCAGAGAGAGAGGGAGGAGGAAGCAGGCTCCCTGCCAAGCAGAGAGCCCGATGCGGGGCTCGATCCCAGGACCCTGGGATCATGACCTGAGCTGAAGGCAGACGCTTTAACCCGCTGAGCCACCCAGGCGCCCCCATTTGGCATTTTCTTTCTGTTTTTCCTTTTTTTTTTTTTAAGTTTTAGCTATTTTAATAGTTACAGATGTATTTCTCATTGTGATTTTAAGTCCCTCTAGTGACCATTTTCAACATTTTTTATTTTTCATGTGCTTATTTCTGCCTTCATTTATTCTTTGTTGAAATATCTATAAAACTCTCTTGCTTATCTTGTTATTTGGTTTTCTTGTTTATTGTCATTGTGATGTAAGAATTCCTTGTATATTCTGCATACAAATCCTTTAAAGTATATGCACTTTATCAATATTTTTTCTAGTTTGTAGCTTGACTTTTTGTATTTTTATAGTATCTTTTTGAAAAGTGATAATATTTTTTATTAAATACAGTTTATTAACTTGTTACTTATATATTTGTGCCTCCTGTTTAATATTCAATCAACAAATATTTGTGGATAAATAAAAGAGTGAATAAACTTGATTATATTTTAAACTGTAAATTTAAAAATAAGTTGCTTTTTATAAATGATAAGATTCATAATTCATCACTTCTTAGATTATAAAATTTTATCTATGTAATTTTTCTAAGAATCAACCTCAAAATGCTAAATTTTATTCTAATAAATTTATTCAAATTAATAAATCAAATACATGTAATAAATTATGAATTGATATTGTAGGAAAATAGGTTTTTAATTTATTCATTTCTGTCACTGAAATGCATTTGTGGATTTTATTTACTTAGAAGAATGAAAAATATGTTGATTCATTATGTAACTGTAATGTCTATTGATTTCTCTTGAGATTCAATAAGAAATAACATAATTAGGAAGTATTCTGACGGTGAGTCCTATATTTTCCCCAATGCAAAAGGTAATAATTCACAATTTTCAAAGGGATTTATTACATTAAAGTAAAAACAGTTGGCAAGGAGTCTACATTTCCTTATCATACAGTGATTATTTTTCTCTCAGGATAATCATCACATGCCACTTATCCCTTCAGTAATAATTGCACTGTACATTTTTTTAAATTTAAGCCAAAAAGTGCACCAAAGGTTATTGTTGATGAGACCTATAGGGCATTTGCTTTGAATGGTCGATCTATCTCAAAAGAGAGTAGGATCAGCACTGCAAATTTGTGGCTTAAAAACCTGAAATGGCGATGCTTTCAAAAATAGTGGACAATCACCTTTAATGACATGTCTTCTTTTGCAATTTTCAAGACTTAGTTGTTTGAATTTTTGTTCCAAAAGTTCTGTCATTGCAAAGGTTTCATTGTTTTTGTTGTTGTTTTTGTTGTTTTTACATCTTCCTTTATTTTAATAATGATGCAAGACAAGCCAGGCAAATTGCATTTGGAAACCCAGACATAATTTCAATTAAGAACAAAAGTTAGGGGCGCCTGGGTGGCTCAGTGGATTAAAGCCTCTGCCTTCGGCTCAGGTCATGATCCCAGGGTCCTGGGATCAAGCCCCACATCGGGCTCTCTGCTCCGCGGGGAGCCTGCTTCCTCCTCTCTTTCTCTGCCTGCCTCTCTGCCTACTTGTGATCTCTGTCTGTCAAATAAATAAATAAAATCTTTAAAAAAAAAAAAAAGAACAAAAGAAAACCAGGGTGCCTGGCTGGTTCA